>NC_092104.1:16215817-16530817 GCF_045679555.1 Salvelinus alpinus
GCAACCTGGGAAAGTCCTCTGCATTATCATTAACACCAGACTCGTACAGTTCCTCAGTGAAAACAATGTACTGAGCAAATGACAAATTGGCTTTTTACCAAAATATCGCATGACAGACCACGTATTCACCCTGCACACCCTAATTGACAAACAAACAAACCAAAACAAAGGCAAAGTCTTCTCATGCCCTGTTAATTTCAAAATAGCCTTTGACTTAATTTGGCATGAGGGTCTGCTATACAAATTGATAGAAAGTGGTGTTGGGGGAAAAACATACAACATTATAAAATCCATGTACACAAACAACAAGTGTGTAGTTAAAATAGGCAAAAAACACACACATTTCTTCCCACAGGGCCGTGGGGTGAGACAGGGATGCAGCCTCTTTAACATATATATCAACAAATTGGTGAGGGTACTAGAAAAGTCTGTAGCACCCGGCCTCACCCTACTAGAGTCTGAAGTCAAATGTCTACTGTTTTCTGATGATCTGGTTCTTCTGTCACCAACCAAGGAGGGCCTACAGCAGCACCTAGATCTTCTGCACAGATTCTGCTAGACCTGGGCCCTGACAGTAAATCTCAGTAAGATCAAAATAATGGTGTTCCAAGAAAGGTCCAGTCGCCAGGACCACAAATACAAATTCCATCTAGACACCGTTGCCCTAGAGCACACACAAAACGATACAATCTTTGGCCTAAACATCAGCGCCACAGGTAACTTCCACAAAGTTTTGAACAATCTGAGAGACAAGGAAAGAAGGACATTCTATGCCATCAAAATGAACATAAAATTCAACAGACCAATTAGGATCTGGCAAAAATTACTTGAATCAGTTAAAGAACCCATTGCCCTTTATGTTTGTGAGGTCTGGGGACCAATCACCAACCAAGAATTCACTAAATGGCACAAACACCAAGTTGAGACTCTGCAAAAACACCAAGTTGAGAATTCTGCAAAAATATCCTCCGTGTACAACGTAGAACACCAAATAATGCATGCAGAGTAGAATTAGGCCAATACCCGATAATTATCTAAATTAATGTCTACAACCACCTAAAAGAATGCGATTCCCAAACCTTCCATAACAAAGCCATCACCTACAGAGAGATGAACCTGGAGAAGAGTCCCCTAAGCAAGCTAGTCCTGGGGCTCTGTTCACAAACACACCCCACAGATCCCCAGGACAGCAACACAATTAGACCTAAGCAAATCATGAGAAAACAAAACGATAATTATTTGACATATTGGAAAGAATTAACAAAAGAACAGAGCAAACTAGAATGCTATTTGGCCCTGAGCAGAGAGTACATAGTGGCAGAATACCTGGACACTGTGACTGACCCAAACTTAAGGAAAGCTTTGACTATGTACAGACACAGTGAGCATAGCCTTGCTATTGAGAAAGGCCGCCGTAGGCAGACCTGGCTCTCAAGAGAAGACAGGCTATGTGCACACTGCCCACAAAATGAGGTGGAAACTGAGCTGCACTTCCTAACCTCCTGCCCAATGTATGACCATATTAGAGACACATATTTCCCTCTGTGATACCACAGTGTGCCATCACAGCAGCAAGATTTGTGACCTGTTGCCACAAGAAAAGGTCAACCAGTGAAGAACAAACACCATTTTAAATACAACCCATATTTATGCCTATTTATTTTCCCTTTTGTACTTTAACCATTTGTGCATCGTTACAACACTGTATATATACATTATATGACATTTGTAATGTCTTTATTCTTTTGGAACTTCTGTGAGTGTAATGTTTACTGTTAATTTTTTATCTTTAATTCACTTTTGTATATTATCTACTTCACTTGCTTTGGCAATGTTAACATATGTTTCCCATGCCAATTAACCCCCTTGACTTGAATTGAATTGAGAGAGAGAGAGGTGGAGTGTGTCTCCATTACCTTCTCTCGGTAGTCACACCTCCTGCTAGAAAAATGATGGGATTCTTTCCTCTCCTCCCTTATCCTTCACTTTTTCACCTTACCTTTTCTTGCGTATCACTTCGTCTATTTTTCAGACAGGAAATCATTATCAGTCAGGAAAGACAATTTCCTCCTCCTATGATCTCTACTTTGCGAAGTGTCTGTTCGAAGTGTGTGTGTGTGTGTGTGTGTGTGTGTGTGTGTGTGTGTGTGTGTGTGTGTGTGTGTGTGTGTGTGTGTGTGTGTGTGTGTGTGTGTGTGTGAAGAGGATCTGTGTAGTGTATGAGGAGAGAGAGTGTGTGTGCACGTGTCAGGTGACCAGGATCTCTTGTCTCTCAATATAACCAGAATATTTCCAGGGTCGCCTATAGGTCGCCTATTGAAAACCAATTGCAACATGGGTACTTGCACTGACCAAATAATACTGTCCATCTTCAAATGTAGATGTGGTTGTGCTACTAAAAGGCTTCTCTGGAATGAGGTGCTTATCTGGGTAAAGTAATAATTCTTGGTATTCTTATTTTTGGAAAAGCAGGGATTGAAACTGACCTTGGTGTGTTACTGACCCTCCTAGTCTACTGAGCCACAAGTGATCTCTGTCTAGCACTAACTGAGCATGCAAGGTTTCCAGAAAACTGAGTTGGCGGCTTCCTGAATAAAAACTATTCCGGTATTCATGTGTCTTTCGTAATTTTTTATAGGAATTTAATTGGAATCCACAGAAATCTCAGACCAATTCTCAGCCCATTTATTTATACTGTCTATTTGCTTTCGTATTGCACATTTTTAGTTTGTGTTACTATGTGTATGTGTGTGTTGCTTCGTGTGTGTATTTATTTGTACAATCCTACGTTTCCCTACTCTCCCCTTACATTAATGATACTTCTGGTTCATATATTTCATTTAGACAGGCCGTACTGTATATCTTTATAATGAGTTGAGGGGAAATAGTAGAATGTCCAGATTTGTCTTTGGCAGAATCCTCTATCTCACGATGCCTGAGAAGAATGCCCTCATGGATTTCTACTAGTTAAATATTGACCGAAAAAGTAATTGTGTTTGCCGGGTGTATGTCTGTTCACTTGTTTGAGTGTGCGTGTCCATGTGTTACCTTACGTATGGTATGTGTATGTGAGTAATACTATCACAGATAAATGTGTTTTTATTTCCCATTCCTTATTGGAATTGTGTTAGAAAGATGTGGTCCGAGTAAATTTGTCTAGGTTTGTTTGCTTGTGGGTGTATTTGCCTTAGTTTCTGTGTGTGTGTGTGTGTGTGTGTGTGTGTGTGTGTGTGTGTGTGTGTGTGTGTGTGTGTGTGTGTGTGTGTGTGTGTGTGTGTGTGTGTGTGTGTGTGTGTGTGTGTGTGTGTGTGTGTGTGTGTGTGTGTGTGTGTGTGTGTGTGTGTGTGTGTGTGTGTGTGTGTGTGGTCACCCTGGACCAAATCAACTCCTAAAGTTAACATAAATAATAAAAACCATACATCACCCACTCCTGGTTATCTGTAGCCTAGCATTGTCTTTGGATAGATACCCACACATATAAACTGAATATACCAAATATTAGGAACACCTTCCTAATGGTTTCAAATGGGGCGTTGGTGTAGATCAGGACTCTTCAACCCTGTCCCTGGAGAGCTGTAGATTTTCAGTCCAACCCCAGTTGTAACTGACCTGACTCATCATATCAATCAACTAATTATTAGAATCAGGTGTACTAGATTAGGGCGTGTACATTCACAGAGCTGGAAAGAGAGATGGTGGAGCTCTGTGAGAGCTAGTCCACACACTCCAGACAGAACAGACCCACAAAACAGAGCAGCACAACAACCCCCCCCCCCCCACTATGAGACCCTTAGTGCTGAATGTCGAGATAAAAGTCTCTGAGAAAGTTGGCTGCACTACAGACTGAGGTGAGATGTTTTTCAGCAGCAGGGACTGGGAGACTAGTCAGGATGGAGGGAAAGATGAACATAGCAAAGTACAGAGAGTGTCTGAACACTCATGTAAATGTAATATTTCAGTTTATATTTTTTATACATTTGCAAAAATGTATAAAACCTTGTTTTTGCTTCGTCATTATTGGGTATTGTGTGTAGATTGATGAGGAAAAATAAACTATTTAATTAATCAGTTTTATAATAGGGCTGTACGTAACACAATGTGGAAAAAGTCTAGAGGTCTGAATACTTTATGAATGCACTGTATATTTATGAAATGGAGAGGTCGACATGAGGGCATACTTTGCTATGTGTGCCTGTGTGTGTGCCTGTGTGTGTTGTGTATGTGGTGTGTTTGTTTGTCTGTGTGTGTGTGTAATCTGTGGTATTGATTCTGTTAGTGCAGCTCTGATAGGTTGAAATGACGTTTACTTAGTACAAGGCAGCTCATCTCATTGAGACTGGGCCAGTCTCAAGCTTTGACCTGACCAGCACCTGACCTCATGCTCCACTTCTAGTGACAATTATGCATTTACGCCACTACACTATATTTAGCCTCACATACGCATATTTCAACAAGATCTCACAGATTGCCACGTTTTGACTTCAGGGTCATTTATTCCAAGTGGTTAAGGTAAGGGTTAACTTATTGGCGCTACGGATCCCGTTACCGGGATCATTTTCCTAAACAACCACTGAATTGCAGAGCACCAAATTCAAAAATAATCCTAAAAATATTTATAATCATGGAATCACAAGTGAAATATACCAAAACACACCTTAGGTTGTTGTTAATCCACCTATCGTGTCAGATTTTGAAAATATGCTTTACAGCGAAAGCAATCCAAGCGTTTGTGAGTGTATCAGTCAATGCTAGAACAGTTAGCCTTATATTAGCTTGGTCACGAAAGTCAGAAAAGCAATAAAATTAATCTCTTACCTTTGATAATCTTCGGATGTTTGTACTCACGAGACTCCCAGTTACACAATAAATGTTATTTTTGTTCGATAAATATTAGTTTTATAACAAAAAAACGGCATTTGGGTTGCGCGTTATGTTCAGAAAACCACAGCCTCGTTCCGTTCCTGAAAGGCAGACAAATTCCAAAAAGTATCCGTAATGTTCGTAGAAACATGTCAAACGTTTTTTATAATCAATCCTCAGGTTGTTTTTAACATACATAATCGATAATATTTCAACCGGACGATAACCTACTCAATAAAAGAGAGAAAGAAAATGTCGAGTTACCCCTCTCGCGTGCAGGAACTAATCAAAGGACACCTGACTCGTTTTGAAAAATCCCGCTCATTTTTCAAAATAAAAGCCTGAAACTATGTCTAAAGCCTGGTCACAGCCTGAGGAAGCCATTGGAAAAGGAATCTGGTTGATACGCCTTTGGAGGAGGGGCAGGCAACAGAACAGGGATACAAATTTAAAAAAGCACTTCCGGGTTGGATTTCCTCAGGTTTTCGCCTGCAGAATCAGTTTTGTTATTTGTTTGTTATACAGACAATATTTTGACAGTTTTGGAAACTTTGGAGTGTTTTCTATCCTAATCTGTAAATTATATGCATATTCTACGATCTGGGCCTGAGAAATAGTCCGTTTACATTGGGAACGTTATAAAAATAATTTAAAAAAATCTGGCCCCTAGCGTCAAGAAGTTAAGGTAAGGGTAGAGGTAGGGGTTAAGGTCAGAATTAAGGTAAGGGTTAACTTCTCTGGGATATGTGGGACGGTAGCGTCCCACTTGGCCAAAAGCCAGAGGAAATGTAGCGCGCCAAATTCAAATATATTACTATAAAATCAATCTCTCATGAAATCACACATGAAAGACACCAAATTAAAGGTACACATGTTGTGAATCCAGCCAACATGTCTGATTTCAAAAAGGATTTACGGCGAAAGCACACCAAACGATTATGTTAGCTCAGTACATAGCCACAGAAAAACACAGCCATTTTCCCAGCAAAAGATAGTAGTCACAAAAAGCAAAAATAGAGATAAAATTAATCACTAACCTTTGATGATCTTCATCAGATGACACTCATAGGACATCATGTTACACAATACATGTATGTTTTGTTCGATAATGTGCATATTTATATCCACAAATCTCGGTTTACATTGGCCCCATGTTCAGAAATGCCTCCAAAATATCCGGAGAAATTGCAGAGAGCCACGTCAAATAAAATTAAAGATACACTTGTTCTTAATGCAACCGCTGTGTCAGATTTCAAAAAAACTTTCCGTAAAAAGCACACCATGCAATAATCTGAGACGGCACTCAAAAATAACAACATTTCTCCGCCATGTTGGAGTCAACAGAAATACGAAATTACATCATAAATATTCCCTTACCTTTGATCATCTTCATCAGAATGCACTCCCAGGAATCCTAGTTCCACAATAAATCGTTGTTTTGTTCGATAATGTCCATTACTTATGTCTAAGTAATTACTTTTGCTAGCATGTTTAGTGCACATGTCCAAACGCTTGCGCAGGTGAACTCGGACGAAAACGTAAAAAAGTTATATAACAGGTCGAATAAACTGGTCAAACTAAGTAGAGAATCAATCTTCAGGATGTTGTTATCATATATATCCAATAACGTTCCAACCGGAGCATTCCTTCGTGTCTGTAGAAGTTATGGAACGCAAGGCATAAGCTTCATTCCACATTCTACAGACTGTTGACATCTAGTGGAAGGCGTAGGAAGTGGAAACAGATCCATATCTTACAGGGAATTGAATAGGCGATGAGTTGAACGTTGACCAGTCTCAGAATTCTCACTTCCTGTTTGGATTTTTTCTCAGGTTTTTGCCTGCCATATGAGTTCTGTTATACTCACAGACATCATTCAAACAGTTTTAGACTTCTGAGTGTTTTATATCCAATAGTAATAATAATATGCATATATTAGCATCTGGGACAGAGTAGGAGGCAGTTCACTATGGGCACGCAATTCATCCAAAAGTGAAAATGCTGCCCCCTATATCAAAGAAGTTGGGATTGAACACGCAACCATCGAAGCCAGAGCTCAAGGCTTCCGCCCAGCCGCATCCACAACACCCTAGCAAGCCTACTTGATGGTACTAGTGCTCTCCTTTGCTCCTAGTTTTGAATGCATCACCCAATGTCCTGTGGACCTGGACAAACGTTGAATATAGTATTGAATCTTTAGTGACCTGGCTGTATATTTAGGATCATGGGGGTCATCTTTGCAAGAAGATCTAATAGTTATTTTAGAAATGTAACAAGTTATGGATGATCACATTTAGTTCTGCGTGGTCACAGGGTTAAAAGAGAAACAACTCAAAAGGTTAATAGTTTAGGTGTGAATTCCGAGTGGTTAAGGTTAAGCCTGTGGTTTGGGTAAAGCTTAATAAAACAAAATAATGAAAAACAACGTGTGTTTCCATCAACCATCATCAATTATTCTCACGGCTTGCTAGAGCATTGTGAACTGTGGTGGCGCAGTGATATAAGCAGCGCACTCTACCGCCAAGCCTTGTGAGTTCACGCACAGTGATGGACAATCGATTAAGTGTTTTTTGGTGAGCGGTGAGGAAGGCAATTTAGATCAATGCTATTCAGGGAAAACAACATTAAGGCTAAGTACATAAGAGAGCGTGCAGTCAAAGGCTGACTTTGTCTTTCACCTCCTCTTTCATCCCTCTTTTATCCCCCTCTCATCCTCCACTCATTAGTGATGGCGTGAGTGTGTTGAGAACAAAGCCAAGACACTCCTAATCGATCACAGAGCAGCACTCCACTTCTCCATCTGCCCAGAAATTGACAGGTTGAGGATTGATTGGAAAGGACAGGCCTTGCTCTTGTGTGTGTGTGTGTGTGTGTGTGTGTGTGTGTGTGTGTGTGTGTGTGTGTGTGTGTGTGTGTGTGTGTGTGTGTGTGTGTGTGTGTGTGTGTGTGTGTGTGTGTGTGTGTGTTCGTGTGTGTGCACGCACATACGTGTTTGTTTCCAAACACACTGAAACTATTCAAACTGTGCTACTAAGAAACAAAGAGGGCCATGGTCCAAAATGAGAGGTCTGTGCTTCACTATGAACACAGTAATACACACACATGTAGGGACACAGTGGATCACGCAGCGACATCCTCTGATCAGTGGTGGGAAAAGTACCCAATTGTCATGCTTGAGTAAAAGTAAAGATACCTTAATAGAAAATGACTCAAGTAAAAGTGAAAGTCACCCATTAAGATAGTACTTGAGTAAAAGTCTAAAAGTATTTGGTTTTAAATATAATTAAGTATCAAAAGTAAATGTAACTGGAAATATATACTTAAGTATCTAAAGTAAAAGTACAAGCATATCTAATTTCAAATTGCTTGTATTAAGCAAACCAGATGGCACAATTTTCTTGTTTTTTAAATGTATGGATAGCCAGGGGCACAATACAACGCTCAGACATAATTTCCAAACAAATAATTTTTGTTTAGTGAGTCCTCCAGATCTGAAGCAGTAGGGATGACCAGGGATGTTCTCTTGATAAGTGTGTGAAATGAACCTTTTACCTGTCCTGTTATTTTCTTTAAGGAATGTAGTGAAGTAAAAGCAAAAGTTGTCAAAAATATAAATAGCAAAGTACAGATACTTCCAAAAACTACTTAAATAGTACTTTTTACTTTTGAAGTATTTTTACTTAAGTACTTTACACCACTGGGACCCTGTTCTTAGCTTCTCAGGCCTCGCTCTCTCTCTCTCTCAATTCGTAACTCAATTCAGAATTGACCCAAACCCTGCTTCATTCCTTATGAATTGTCCTAGTTTTATTTGAGAGGAATCTGTGTGCCTGTGCGTGCATGGGCTTGTTTGTGTTACTTGCGTGCGTGTGTGTAGTCTGTTCATAATCGTCATCATGTCATCTGTGGATTCAGCTGTGGTACAGCTTTCTATTATCCATACCGTCACCCAGAATAAACCACAGGACCGATTATACATTCTCACTCCTTTACATTCAAAGGGCTTTATTGGCATGGGAAACATATGTTAATAACTTCTTTGGGGTAGGGGGCAGTATTTTCACGTCCGGATGAAAAGCATGCCCAGAGTAAACGGCCTGCTACAAAGACATAAAAGCTAGAATATGCATATTATTAGTAGATTTGGATTGAAAACACTCTGAAGTTTCTAAAACTGTTTGAATGATGTCTGTGAGTATAACAGAACTCATATGGCAGGCAAAAACCTGAGAAAAAATCCAAGAAGGAAGTGGGAAATCTGAGGTTGGTCGATATTCAACTCAGCTCCTATTGAAGATACAGTGGGATATTGGTAATGTTTCACTTCCTAAGGCTTCCACTAGATGTCAACAGTCTTTAGAATCTTGTCTGATGCTTCTACTGTGAAGTGGGGCTGAAGGAGAGGGGATTGAGTAAGGTCTACCATGACCTGAACATGCGCTGAACATGCGCTGACCATGCGCGTTCATGTGAGAGCGAGTTTGGAAAGTGTACTGAACGCTAGAACAACAAGGAGGAATTTGGACATAAATTATGGACATTATCGAACAAAACAAACATTTATTGTGGAACTGGGATTCCTGGGAGTGCATTCTGATGAAGATCATCGAAGGTAAGTGAATGTTTATAATGTTATTTCTGACATCTGTTGACTGCACAATATGGCGGATATATTTGTGTCTTGATTGGGCTCTGAGCGCCGACTCAGATCATTGCATGGTTTGCTTTTTCCGTAAAGCTTTTTTGAAATCTGACACAGCAGTTGCATTAAGGAGAAGTGCATCTAAAATTCCATGCATAACAGTTGTATCTTTTAGCAATGTTTATTATGAGTATTTCTGTAAATTGATGTGGCTCTCTGCAAAATCACCGGATGTTTTGGAACTACTGAACGTAACGCGCCAATGTAAACTCAGATTTTTGCATATAAATATGAACTTTACCGAACAAAACATACATGTATTATGTAACATGAAGTCCTATGAGTGTCATCTGATGAAGATCATCAAAGGTTAGTGATTAATTTTATCTATATTTCTGCTTTTTGTGAATCCTATCTTTGGCTGGAAAAATGGTTGTGTTATTCTGTGAATAGGCACTCACCTAACATAATCGTTTGGTTTGCTTTCGTCGTAAAGCCTTTTTGAATTCGGACACTGTGGCTGGATGTACAACAAGTGTATCTTTAAAATGGTGTAAAATACATGTATGTTTGAGGAATATTAATTATGGGATTTCTGTTGTTTTGAATTTGGCGCCCTGCAGTTTCACTGGCTGTTGACGAGGTGAGACGCTACCGTCTCACCTACCCTAGAGAGGTTTTAACATTGTAAAGCAAGTGAAATAGATAATAAACAAAAGTGAAACAAATAATAAAAATGTACAGTAAACATTACACTCACAAAAGTTCCAAAAGAATAACGACATTTCAAATGTGATATTATGTCTATATATAGTGTTGTAATGATGTGCAAATAGTTCAAGTACAAAAGGGAAAGTAAATAAACAAATATTTCTCTCTCTCCCTATCTCTTCCTCTCTCTCATGTCGATAAGCATTTGGCTGCATAACTGACATTGTGTTAATTTCTTCTATGTCTCCATAGCTCTGATAGCGATCGGTCAGTACAGCGGTACCATAGAGACAGTGGATGCAGGCTGGTGGAAAGAGATCACTGACCAGTGAGCTACACAGACCGCTAAGAGCAGCAAGTCACTACACTACCTATCAGCTTGCAATCCTTGAAAAAGCCAAACGCTTTAGAGTCCTCCATCTTCATCAATGAGGATTTCTCAGATGCAGTCCGTCAAAGAAGAAAGGAACTAATACCAGCTATGAAGGCTGCAAGAGAACGTGGTGGCATAGCATATCTGAGGTATGACAAACTGATTGTTCACCCTCCCTCCCAAGGAGTTCGGAGGAGACACAGACCCCCCCCCCCCTCCCCCCCCACACACACACACAGACTGAGTATCATATCTCTCTCTCAGATTCCAACTGCTGATTCATGTTTGGACATATAAATACTGTAAATCTACCAAATAAAGGTCTATTAATTGCTCACTTGAATATATGCAGTTTAAGGAACAAAATTCATGAAATATGCTGTTTTAGTGCAGTCAAACAATATTAATTTATTGGCAATATCAGAGACTCACCTGGACTCTTCTTTTGAGGATGCTGAGATCTCTATATATGGATATAATTTGTTCAGGAGGGACAGAAATAGATATGGGGGTGGAGTTGCAGT
The DNA here is from genome assembly GCF_045679555.1 of Salvelinus alpinus. NCBI lineage: Eukaryota > Metazoa > Chordata > Actinopteri > Salmoniformes > Salmonidae > Salvelinus > Salvelinus alpinus. Next base: position 16,226,928 of record NC_092104.1, read on the forward strand.
TTACATCCTGAGTCATATTCCAGCAAAACAACGTAATGATTTAATGTTGACTGGATTAGAGGCTCTATGGGTACAGGTGCATTGACCACATTTGAAACCTATACTAGTTGGTTGCTGATATAGGCCACCTAGTGCTGGTATAAAATATCTTGAAGTAATTTTTGAAATGTTTGATAAGGTATCTGATGAAAATAGGGAAATATATTTTTGGGGCGATATGAATATATATTTTTTGGAATACCAACATTCCAATGAGAAAGACACTTATTTATGTTGCCAATGTATGTAACCTGACCCAAGTTATGACATTACCAACGAGAACGTTCACTAATAGGTCCGGTATCACATCATCAACTTGTATCGATCACATTTTTACTAACATGGCTGAACATTGTTCTAAAGCTGTATCAGTGGCACTAGGTTGCAGTGATCATAACTTTGTTGCACTCACTAGGAAAACTAAAATACCAAAGGCTGGCCCTAAAATAATCTACCGAAGGTCCAATCAGGACTCATTTGTGGATGAGATTACAGTTTTTTTCCAACGGCTTACACACAACATCTTTTCATGTCACACGATTTTTGAAACCTCTCACTCAAAGTGCAAAACTACACACCAAATATCCAAAACCATAACCTATTTCTCATCCTTTGACTCAGTTGTTATGCAGATGAATGAGGACCCAAAAGCGACGTAATAGTAACAGAGTCTTTATTCCAGTATAAAACAAATAATGATTCTCCTGGATATAAATCAATGGTAATCCAAAACAGGAAACTGAAATCCTCTCGTCAATAGAGAGGAACGACTGGAGACGCGACCACAGACTGCAGGTCGCTTCAGGAAGGCACAGACCGTAGCTGACATAGACACCTGCTCACACGCAGCATCTGAAGAAGGCAAAAGAACACGACAGGGCGGAACAAGGACACAGAAACTGCAAACATCAAACAAGAATCCGACAAGGACAGGAGCGGAAAACAGAGGGAGAAATAGGGACTCTAATCAGAGGGCAAAATAGGGGACAGGTGTGAAAGAGTAAATGAGGTCGTAGGGAGAATGAGAAACAGCTGGGAGCATGAACGGAACGATAGAGAGAGAGAAAGAGAAAGAACCTAATAAGACCAGCAGAGGGAAGCACAGGGACAAGACATGATCAAAGACAACATGACAGTACCCCCCCACTCACCGAGCGCCTCCTGGCGCACTCGAGGAGGAACCCTGGCGGCAACGAAGGAAATCATCGATCAACGAACGGTCCAGCACGTCCCGAGATGGAACCCAACTCCTCTCCTCAGGACCGTAACCCTCCCAATCCACTAAGTACTGGTGACCACGTCCCCGAGAACGCATGTCCATGATCTTCCGTACCTTGTAAATGGGAGCGCCCTCGACAAGGACGGGGGGGGGGGAGGGAAGACGAACGGGGGCGCGAAGAAAAGGCTTGACACAAGAGACATGGAAGACAGGGTGGACGCGACGAAGATGTCGCGGAAGAAGCAGTCGCACAGCGACAGGATTGACGACCTGAGAGACACGGAACGGACCAATGAACCGCGGAGTCAACTTGCGAGAAGCTGTCGTAAGAGGAAGGTTACGAGTGGAAAGCCACACTCTCTGACCGCGACAATACCTAGGACTCTTAATCCTACGTTTATTGGCGGCTCTCACAGTCTGCGCCCTGTAACGGCAAAGTGCAGACCTGACCCTCCTCCAGGTGCGCTCACAACGTTGGACAAAAGCCTGAGCGGAGGGAACGCTGGACTCGGCGAGCTGGGACGAGAACAGAGGAGGCTGGTAGCCAAGACTACTCTGAAACGGGGACAGCCCGGTAGCAGACGAAGGAAGCGAGTTGTGAGCGTACTCAGCCCAGGGGAGCTGTTCTGCCCAAGACGCAGGGTTTCGAAACGAAAGGCTGCGTAAAATGCGACCAATCGACTGATTGGCCCTTTCTGCTTGACCGTTAGACTGGGGATGAAACCCGGAAGAGAGACTGACGGAAGCACCAATCAAACGACAGAACTCCCTCCAAAACTGTGACGTGAATTGCGGACCTCTGTCTGAAACGGCGTCTAACGGGAGGCCATGAATTCTGAACACATTCTCAATGATGATTTGTGCCGTCTCCTTAGCGGAAGGAAGCTTAGCGAGGGGAATGAAATGTGCCGCCTTAGAGAACCTATCGATAACCGTAAGAATCACAGTCTTCCCCGCAGACGAAGGCAGACCGGTAATAAAGTCTAAGGCGATGTGAGACCATGGTCGAGAAGGAATGGGAAGCGGTCTGAGACGACCGGCAGGAGGAGAGTTACCTGACTTAGTCTGCGCGCAGTCCGAACAAGCAGCCACGAAACGACGCGTGTCCCGCTCCTGAGTAGGCCACCAAAACCGCTGGCGAATAGAAGCAAGCGTACCCCGAACGCCGGGGTGGCCAGCTAACTTGGCAGAGTGAGCCCACTGAAGAACAGCCAGACGAGTAGAGACAGGAACGAACAGAAGGTTACTAGGACAAGCGCGCGGCGACGCAGTGTGAGTGAGTGCTTGCTTTACCTGTCTCTCAATTCCCCAGACAGTCAACCCGACAACACGCCCTTCAGGGAGAATCCCCTCGGGGTCGGTAGAAGCCACAGAAGAACTAAAGAGACGGGATAAGGCATCAGGCTTGGTGTTCTTATTTCCCGGACGATAGGAAATCACGAACTCGAAACGAGCGAAAAACAACGACCAACGAGCTTGACGTGCATTAAGTCGTTTGGCCGAACGGATGTACTCAAGGTTCTTATGGTCAGTCCAAACGACAAAAGGGACGGTCGCCCCCTCCAACCACTGTCGCCATTCGCCTATGGCTAAGCGGATGGCGAGCAGTTCGCGGTTACCCACATCATAGTTGCGTTCCGATGGCGACAGGCGATGAGAAAAGTAAGCGCAAGGATGGACCTTATCGTCAGACTGGAAGCGCTGAGACAGAATGGCTCCCACGCCCACCTCTGAAGCGTCAACCTCGACAATGAATTGTTTAGTGACGTCAGGAGTAACAAGGATAGGAGCGGATGTAAAACGCTTCTTGAGGAGATCAAAAGCTCCCTGGGCGGAACCGGACCACTTAAAGCAAGTCTTGACAGAAGTCAGAGCGGTGAGAGGGGCAGCCACTTGACCGAAATTACGAATGAAACGCCGATAGAAATTAGCGAAACCGAGAAAACGCTGCAACTCGACACGTGACTTAGGGACGGGCCAATCGCTGACAGCCTGGACCTTAGCGGGATCCATCTGAATGCCTTCAGCGGAAATAACAGAACCGAGAAAAGTGACAGAGGAGACATGAAAGGCGCACTTCTCAGCCTTCACGTAGAGACAATTCTCTAAAAGGCGCTGGAGTACACGTCGAACGTGCTGAACATGAATCTCGAGTGACGGTGAAAAAATCAGGATATCGTCAAGGTAAACGAAAACAAAAATGTTCAGCATGTCTCTCAGTACATCATTAACTAATGCCTGAAAGACAGCTGGAGCATTAGCGAGACCGAACGGCAGAACCCGGTATTCAAAATGCCCTAACGGAGTGTTAAACGCCGTTTTCCACTCGTCCCCCTCTCTGATGCGTACGAGATGGTAAGCGTTACGAAGGTCCAACTTAGTAAAGCACCTGGCTCCCTGCAAAATCTCGAAGGCTGACGACATAAGGGGAAGCGGATAACGATTCTTAACCGTTATGTCATTCAGCCCTCGATAATCCACGCAGGGGCGCAGAGTACCGTCCTTCTTCTTAACAAAGAAAAATCCCGCTCCGGCGGGAGAGGAAGAAGGCACCACGGTACCGGCGTCGAGAGAAACAGACAGATAATCCTCGAGAGCCTTACGTTCGGGAGCCGACAGAGAGTATAGTCTACCCCGAGGGGGAGTGGTCCCCGGAAGGAGATCAATACAACAATCATACGACCGGTGAGGAGGAAGGGAGCTGGCTCTGGACCGACTGAAGACCGTGCGCAGATCATGATATTCCTCCGGCACTCCTGTCAAATCACCAGGTTCCTCCTGAGTAGAGGGGACAGAAGACACAGGAGGGATAGCAGACATTAAACACTTCACATGACAAGAAACGTTCCAGGATAGAATAGAATTACTAGACCAATTAATAGAAGGATTATGACATACTAGCCAGGGATGACCCAAAACAACAGGTGTAAAAGGTGAACGAAAAATCAAAAAGGAAATGGTCTCACTGTGGTTACCAGATACTGTGAGGGTTAAAGGTAGTGTCTCACATCTGATACTGGGGAGAAGACTACCATCTAAGGCGAACATGGGCGTGGGCTTCCCTAACTGTCTGAGGGGAATGTCATGTTTCCGAGCCCATGCTTCGTCCATAAAACAACCCTCAGCCCCTGAGTCTATCAAGGCACTGCAGGAAGCAGCCGAACCGGTCCAGCGTAGATGGACCGACAAGGTAGTACAGGATCTTGATGGAGAGACCTGAGTAGTAGCGCTCACCAGTAGCCCTCCGCTTACTGATGAGCTCTGGCTTTTACTGGACATGACATGACAAAATGTCCAGCAGAACCGCAATAGAGGCAAAGGCGGTTGGTGATTCTCCGTTCCCTCTCCTTAGTCGAGATGCGAATACCTCCCAGCTGCATGGGCTCAGTCTCTGAGCCGGTGGGAGGAGATGGTTGAGATGCGGAGAGGGGAAACACCGTTAACGCGAGCTCTCCTTCACGAGCTCGGTGACGAAGATCTACCCGTCGTTCTATGCGGATGGCGAGTGCAATCAAAGAGTCCACGCTGGAAGGAACCTCCCGGGAGAGAATCTCATCCTTAACCTCAGCGTGGAGTCCCTCCAGAAAACGAGCGAGCAACGCCGGCTCGTTCCAGTCACTGGATGCAGCCAGAGTGCGAAACTCTATAGAGTAATCCGTTATGGATCGATCACCTTGACATAGGGAAGCCAGGGCCCTGGAAGCCTCCTTCCCAAAAACTGAACGATCAAAAACCCGTATCATCTCCTCTCTAAAGTTCTGATAAACGTTAGAACACTCAGCCCTAGCCTCCCAGATAGCTGTGCCCCACTCCCGAGCCCGACCAGTAAGGAGTGATATGACGTAAGCGATCCGAGCTCTCTCTCTTGAGTATGTGTTGGGCTGGAGAGAGAACACAATATCACACTGGGTGAGAAAGGAGCGACACTCAGTGGGCTGCCCAGAGTAACATGGTGGGTTATTAACCCTAGGTTCCGGAGACTCGGAAGACCAGGAAGTAGCTGGTGGCACGAGACGAAGACTCTGAAACTGTCCTGACAGGTCGGAGACCTGAGTGGCCAGGGTCTCAACGGCATGACGAGCAGCAGACAATTCCTGCTCGTGTCTGCCGAGTATTGCTCCCTGGAACTTGACGGCAGTGTTGAGAGAATCCGTAGTCGCTGGGTCCATCTTGGTCGGATTCTTCTGTTATGCAGATGAATGAGGACCCAAAAGCGACGTAATAGTAACAGAGTCTTTATTCCAGTATAAAACAAATAATGATTCTCCTGGATATAAATCAATGGTAATCCAAAACAGGAAACTGAAATCCTCTCGTCAATAGAGAGGAACGACTGGAGACGCGACCACAGACTGCAGGTCGCTTCAGGAAGGCACAGACCGTAGCTGACATAGACACCTGCTCACACGCAGCATCTGAAGAAGGCAAAAGAACACGACAGGGCGGAACAAGGACACAGAAACTGCAAACATCAAACAAGAATCCGACAAGGACAGGAGCGGAAAACAGAGGGAGAAATAGGGACTCTAATCAGAGGGCAAAATAGGGGACAGGTGTGAAAGAGTAAATGAGGTCGTAGGGAGAATGAGAAACAGCTGGGAGCATGAACGGAACGATAGAGAGAGAGAAAGAGAAAGAACCTAATAAGACCAGCAGAGGGAAGCACAGGGACAAGACATGATCAAAGACAACATGACATCAGTGTCAATTGCATAAAACACTTTTTTCAAAACACTACACACAATTCTCTACCTAAAACACAAAAATCTAACAGGAAGTGACTTGCTTTCCTTTTCCAAACACAACCAATCAAAATGCTACACTTATTCACCAAGTCACACACACACTCCTCACATGTGCAAACACTAATAGCTTAACTGATCACTATAGGCCTATAAATAGGTCAAAGGTCAGATTACCTGTTTTGAACAATGGATGCCAACAATGGACAGAGAGCAAGAGGAGTAGGAGGGAGAGGAAGATTAAGAAGAGGACGAGGGGAAAGAAGAGAAGGAAGGAGAGCCATCTCTGATGAGATTAGGGCAACACTTGTTGATCATGTGATCAACCACGGTTGGACCATGAGAGAGGCTGGATTGAGAGTCCAGCCCAACTTGAGTCGATTTACAGTGGCGTCCATAATTCAAACCTTCAGAAATGAGAACAGGTATGCAACTATCTAATGACTATTTTAGCATTACAGTAATGTACTGTCAAATACGTATGACTGCATAGTATTGCATAAACATTTGTAACTCTAAGCCATCCATTTCCTGCACTGCATTGAATGAATGAGGTTGGTTATCATGCTGTACTAAATTTTTTTGTACATTGTTTACAGTTCCTATGCTGAACACATACTGTGTTTGAATTCTGTACAGTGGAAAGGCAAAGACACCATGGAGGACGAGGACGCTTGTTTACAGATGTACAAGAGACTGCAATTATAAATATGGTTTTGGCCAACAATGCAATTAGGATTCGAGAGATAAGAGAGCATATCTTGAATAGTGACACCATATTTAACAACATCAATGCTGTAAGCCTGTCGACCATACAACGCATCCTCCAACGGCACCGAGTGACGATGAAACAACTTTACATGGTGCCATTTGAGAGAAACTCTGACAGAGTCAAGAATATGCGACATGACTTTGTAGAGGTACGTATGCAACACTACTTCCAGTACTTCAGACATACCATATTTACTCATCTGTATATCCTTTTGTCTGTTACAGATAGTATTGGAGCTGGATGCCCATGTAATTCGCCATGAATTTATTTATGTGGATGAGGTTGGCTTCAACCTCACCAAAACAAGGCGCCTTGGAAGAAATGTAATAGGACAGAGGGCAATTACCAATGTCCCTGGACAGCGTGGGGGTAATATAACTATGTGTGCTGCCATCACTCAAAACGGGGTCCTCCATCACAATGCCACACTGGGTCCATACAACACCGGCCATATGCTCACTTTTCTGGATGCAATTTACACAATGCTTGTCCCTGATCCAGATCAGGAGCCTGCTAGATTTGTGGTTTTATGGGACAATTGTCACGCGGGACTAGGCGGGTGAGGAAGGAATCAAGCGCAGAGAGTTCTACAGGGAAGGTGCACTTTAATACGGCACACAAAAAACCATAAGCCCAAACACAGGGCGCGGTTAAATAAATTGGACCACCCAAAACACAGGGTGCAGGTCCAGAACATAAACACCTCTACCTTAACAACACACGTAACACAAAACAATCCCGCACAAAACAAGGGCGGGGACACATACTATAAATAAGGACGCTCATCAAACACATACAACAGGACACAGGTGAAACTAATAAGACACAACCAACAGACAACGAAAAGGGGATCGGTGGCGACTAGTAGGCCGGTGACGACGACCGCCGAGCACCGCCCGAACAGGCAGGGGAGCCAACTTCGGCGGAAGTCGTGACAACAATGTTAGTTTTCACTGGGCTGTTCTGGTCCAAAACTGGTTTGCCATCCATCCACAATTTGTAGTTGATTACCAACAACGACGAGACGGCCTACAGGGAGGAGGTGAGGGCCCACGGAGTGTGGTGTCAGGAAAATAACCTCAGATTCAATGTCAACAAAACAAAGGAGATGATCGTGGACTTCAGGAAAGAGCAGAGGGAGCAGCTCCCTATCCACATCGACGGGACAGTAGTGGAGAAGGTGGAAAGTTTTAAGTGTCTCGGCGTACACATCACAGACAAACTGAAATGGTCCACCCACACAGACAGCGTGGTGAAGAACGCGCAGCAGCGCCTCTTCAACCGCAGGAAGCCGAAGAAATTTGGCTTGTCACCAAAAACACTCACAAACTTTTATAGATGCACAACCGAGAGCATCCTGTCGGGCTGTATCACCGCCTGATACGGCACCTGCTCCGCCCACAACTGTAAGGCTCTCCAGAGGGTAAGTGACGTTTGCACAACGCATCACCGAGTGCAAAGTACCTGCCCTCCAGTACACCTACACCACCCGATGTCACAGGAAGGCCAAAAAGATCATCAAGGACAACAACCACCCGAGCCACTGCCTGTTCACCCCGCTATCCTCCAGGAGGCGAGGTCAGTACAGATGCATCAAAGCTGGGACCGAGAGACTGAAAAACAGCTTCTATCTCAAGGCCATCAGACTGTTAAACAGCCATCACTAACATTGAGTGGCTGCTGCCAACATACTGACTCATCTCTAGCAACTTTAATAATAAAAAATTGGATGTAGTAAATGTATCACTAGCCACTTTAACTTCTCTAGGATAGGGGGCAGCATTTTCACTTTGGATGAATAGCGTGCCCAGAGTGAACTGCCTCCTACTCTGTCCCTGATGCTAATATATGCAAAGTATTATTACTATTGGATAGAAAACACTCTGAAGTTTCTAAAACTGTTTGAATGATGTCTGTGAGTATAACAGAACTCATATGGCAGGCAAAAACCTGAGAATAAATCCAAACAGGAAGTGAGAATTCTGAGGCTGGTCAATTTTCAACTCATCACCTATTCAAATCCCAGTAAGATATGGATCTGTTTGCACTTCCCGTGCCTTCCACTAGATGTCAACAGTCTGTAGAACGTTGAATGAAGCGTCTACTGTGATGTGGGGCCGGATGGGAGCTGTTTCAGTCAGTGGTCTGGCAGAATGCCAGTTCCTGGTCATGTGCATTCCAAATGATATCGTCTTAGGTTCCATTACTTCTGTAGACACAAAGGAATTCTCCGGTTGGAACGTTATTGAATATTTATGATAAAAGCATCCTGAAGATTGATTCTCTACTTAGTTTGACCAGTTTATAACTTTTTGAAGTTTTCGTCCGACGTTCGCCTGGATCTGTGCGAGCGAATGGACATGTGTACTAAATGTGCTAGCAAAAGTAGCTACTTGGACATAAATAATGGACATTATCAACAAAAGAACAATTTATTGTGGAACTAGGATTCCTGGGAGTGCATTCTGATAAAGATCATCAAAGGTAAGGGCATATTTATGATGTAATTTCGTATTTCTTTTGACTCCAACATGGCGGTGAAATGTTGTTTATATCTGAGCGCCGTCTCAGATTATTGCATGGTGTGCTTTTTCCGTAAAGTTTTTTAGAAATCTGACACAGCGGTTGCATTAAGAACAAGTGTATCTTTAATTCTATGTAAAACATGTATCTTTCATCAAAGTTTATGATGAGTATTTCTGTTATTAGATGTGGCTCTATTTCTCCGGATATTTTGGAGGCATTTCTGAACATGGCGCCAATGTAAACTAAGATTTTGGGATATAAATATGCACATTATCGAACAAAACATACATGTATTGTGTAACATGATGTCCTATGAGTGTCACCTGATGAAGATCATCAAAGGTTAGTGATTAATTATATCTCTATTTCTGCTTTTTGTGACTCCTATCTTTGGCTGGGAAAATGGCTGTGTTTTTCTGTGGCTATGTACTGACCTAACATAATCGTTTGGTGTGCTTTCGCCGTAAATCCTTTTTGAAATCAGACATGTTGGCTGGATTCACAACATGTGTAGCTATAATTTGGTGTCTTTCATGTGTGATTTCATGAAAGATGGATTTTTATAGTAATATATTTGAATTTGGCGCGCTGCATTTTCTCTGGCTTTTGGCCAAGTGGGACGTTAGCGTCCCACATATCCCAGAGAAGTTAAACAATGCCACTTTATGTAATGTTTACATACCCTACATTACTCATCTCATATGTATATACTGTACTCTATACCATCTACTGCATCTTGCCTATGCTGTTCGGCCATCGCTCATCCATATATTTTTATGTACTTATTCATTCCTTTACACTTGGATGTATAAGGTAGTTGTTGTGAAATTGTTAGATTACTTGTTAGATATTACTGCTGTGTGTGTGTAAAGGAAGGAAAGAGTAGTGTTCCAGCTCTACCCAAAATACTGTCACACACACACACGGGATGTGAGGCCATCAATGTCTAGGTCAGAGGATGACCAATTAAAAAGTGTCCAGGGGAGAGAGTGTGATGTCCATAAGCCACTGCCCCCTGTGCCCAGTGTGTGCTGGTGTATGAGGAGGGAAGAGGACATCAATGTAATGTCCCTTTGATATAATAATAAAGTGTAAATCCTATATCAGCGCTAAGAGATTTAAACATTGAGTGTACAAAACATTAGGAACACCTGTTATTTCCATGACATACATTGACCAGGTGAAAGCTATGATCTCTTATTGACGTCACTTGTTCAAAACACTTCAATTAGTGTATATGAAGGAGAGGAAACAGGTTAAATAAGGATTTTTAAGCATTGAGACAATTGAGACATGAGTTTTGGATGTGTGCCATTCAAAGGGTGAATGGGCAAGACACAATATTTAAGTAGCTTTGAATGGCTTATGGTAGTTGGTGCCAGGCGCACAGCTTTGTGTCAAGAACTGCACCGTTGCTGGGTTTCTCACACACAACAGTTTCCTGTGTGTATCACGAATGGTCCACCACTCAATGGACATCCAGCCAAGTTGACACAACTGTGGGAAGCATTGGAGTTAACAAGGGCCAGTATCCCTGTGTAACGATTTCGACACATTGTTTAGTCCATGCCCCGATGAATTGAGGCTGTTCTAAGGAGAAAAAGGCGAGAGGTTTGCAACTCAATATTAGGAAGGTGTTCTTAATGTTTTTTAAACTCAGTGTAGCTCAGAACCTGAAGCAAGGATATACATATTCTTGATACCATTTGAAAGGAAACACTTGGAAGTTTGTGGAAATGTTAAATCAGTGTAGGAGAATATAACACATTAGATCTGGTGAAAGATAATACAAAGAAAAAAACATGTGTTTTTTTTGTATTCTTTTTTTCCCATCTTTGTAATGCAAGAGAATAATGTATTATTCATAATGTATCCATAATGTATTATTCCAGCCCAGGTACATTTCGATTTTGTCCACTAGATGGCAGCAGTGTATGTGCAAAGTTTTAGACTGATCCAATGAACCATGGCATATCTGTTCAAAATATTGTATCAAGACTGCCCAAATGTGCCTAATTGGTTTGCTAATACATTTTCAAGTTCCTAATTGTGCACTCTCCTCAAACAATAGCATGGTATTCTTTCACTGTAACAGCTACTGTAAATTGAACAGTGCAGTTAGATTAACAAGAATTTAAGCTTTCTGACCATATCAGATATGTCTATGTCCTGGGAAATGTTCATGTTACTTACAACCTCATGCTAATCACATTAGCCTACAATAGCTTAACCGTCCTGTGAGGGGGACACCGATCCTGTAGAGGTTAAACAATTTGCATAATATAGAACTAGGGATTGAACCTATGCTGTAAGGTCATACATGTATCTATGTGTAATAAAGATGAATATGTATGTAATACATGTATAGAGGACTATGATGGGCATTAGGGAGCGCTCACTGATGAAGTGGTCCATGTTAACATCATTATATAGGATAGGGTCTACATGGATCATATTTATCTCTGTGTAATTATGGGTGACCTTACAATCAATATTTATAGCCACACACACACACACACACACACACACACACACACACACACACACACACACACACACACACACACACACACACACACACACACACACACACACACACACACACACACACACACACACACACACACACAAAGGATTGCAACTTTTACTGTAAATAACTACATTAAACAATAAGGTTACTGTATCTCAATGACCAGGGAAATGTAATTGATACTTATTTTTCTGGTCTGTAGGAAATATAAATAAATATATTTATTTGGAGTGCGTACGCTAGGAGTGAGGACTCTGGAGTTAATTCCACTAAGTGGAGCAGTAATTTGCAGTATAAGAAATGTATTAGTGATTCAATGGGCCGTGAACAGTGGAAGCCCAGACGAAGATGCTTTCTTGGAGAGGTAGAGACGTGTTCGGTCTCCAAGGTCATAGAGTGCAAGGCCATACAGGAAGAAGACTCTCTTTGTTTTGGAGCTGTTCTTAGTCTCTGTGCCCTGAAAGCATGTTTAGCATTGCAAATGAAGCCAGTAGATTGGGCAGTTTGTAGAGGCATGGGGATTAGGCTAGTCAAGCCCTTGGCTGTAATTGTGCCTAACGTCAGTTTGTTTGGTAAGTATATGGAGAGGAGAGCTACTGATTATCAAGTCACATACAGAGAGATAGAGGAGGAGCAATCAACTGTATATGAATGATAAACAGGAAATAGAGATTGGTTTTATGTTGACGTCACTGTGGGACAGAGAGGGGGCGTGTCACGCCCTGACCTCAGAGATCCTTTTTATGTCTCTATTTTGGTTTGGTCAGGGCGTGAGTTGGGGTGGGTATTTTATGTTCTATGTTGTGTATTTCTTTGTGTTTGGCCGGGTGTGGATCTCAATCAGAGGCAGCTGTCTATCGTTGTCTCTGATTGAGAACCATACTTAGGTAGCCCTTTTTTCCACCTGTCTTTGTGGGAAGTTGACTTTGTTTAGGGCACTTAGCCTTTAGCTTCACGGTTTGTTTTTGTAGTGTTTATCGTTTTGTTCGGCGTCATTTTTATTAAATAAAAGAAAATGTACGCTCAACACGCTGCACCTTGGTCCTCTTCTTTTAACGGCCGTGACAGGGCGTTTATTCTCCCCATGTAGCCCCCTAGGGCAGGTGTGGCCATGCCCTCCATTCACCCTGCCCTTCCTACTCCCTTATCCCTCTACCCATGTTCCCATCATCTCCGCCTTGGGGCTTGCCTGATCCCTCTCTCATTCTTTTCACCATTCGCCCGGCTACCCAGTCTCCTTTCTCCGGCCAAATGCTACGTCACGCCCATGGACGTTAGTTTCTTATTCCCAATGAGTCTGGATCTGAGTACCTCCACCATGATTTCGAGAACGCAGACCTAATGTAGCAGGTGCAGAAACCGATGTGTTGGGCCAGAGCCAGAACACACGTGGGTAAAGCGATGTTTTGAAAATTCGTCATTGGCTTTGATACTCTGATTAGTTAGAGATGATCCAATCACTGATGACTTTGTTTTGTACAACACCCCTCCTTTTGACGTCACCACAAATGACTTCAACAATGGCAGTCTCAGACTGAAGTATGCAGCGAACATACAGCAACGGAAGAATTCAGTTTGAGTCATCAGGCAATTTCACCATCTCTCCCTTCATCCCATAGACTACCCCTTGACCACTCTCGCCTAAATTTCTCCATCACATCTCCTTTATCCCTCCATCCCTCCCTCACCAGCACAGTGCTATTTCTCATCCCTCTCCTTATTCCTCTCCCCGTCCCTCTATCTCCAAGACTAGATATCCATGTATAAAGTCCTCCTCATTCCTCTCAATTCAATTCAATTCAAGGGGCTTTATTGGCATGGGAAACATGTGTTAACATTGCCAAAGCAAGTGAGGTAGATAATATACAAAAGTGAAATAAACAATAAAAATTAACAGTAAACATTACACATACAGAAGTTTCAAAACAATAAAGACATTACAAATGTCATATTATATATATACAGTGTTGTAACACTGTATATAACACCTCTCCCCGTCCCTCTATCTCTAAGACTAGATATCCATGTATAAAGTCCTCCTCATTCCCCTCTCCGTCCCTCTATCTCCAAGACTAGATATCCATATGTAAAGTCCTCTACAGCAGTGTAAGGTCAGCGGTGAGAGCTTTAGTGACCTCATCATGGTAAACACATGATCTCTGGGCTGCTTAGTTAGGGACAGGCAGTGCCATATTTTTATATTCAGATATTTTATTTTATATACTGTATATTCTAAATATATGACTCTGGGGCCAGGGATTCTTATATAGTCTCTCTGCCATGACGACTCAGTTCAATTTCCTATGACATTACCTCAGTTGAGCACGGGGCTCTCAGAGGGCTGTTCACTCAGTGTGATAATCTTATATTGTACTGTACTGTATTCGTTCGGGACCAAGTGTAAATATAGCAGTCTGTTGAGAGCCAATGTCTCATCTGGAGGAGTTTATTAGAGTCTCTTCATTGTGTAGGTTGGAGTCCTTCTGCTCACTAGGCTTGTAGTCTGCTGTCAGGCTCCTGTAGTCTGTTGTCAGGCTGCTGTAGTCTGTTGTCAGGCTGCTGTCAGGCTGCTGTAGTCTGGTGTCTGGCTGCTGTAGTCTGTTGTCAGGCTGCTGTAGTCTGGTGTCAGGCTGCTGTAGTCTGGTGTCAGGCTGCTGTAGTCTGGTGTCAGGCTGCTGTAGGCTGCTGTAGTCTGGTGTCAGGCTGCTGTAGTCTGTTGTCAGGCTGCTGTAGGCTGCTTTAGTCTGGTGTCAGGCTGCTGTAGTCTGTTGTCAGGCTGCTGTAGTCTGTTGTCAGGCTGCTGTAGTCTGGTGTCAGGCTGCTGTAGTCTGGTGTCAGGCTGCTGTAGTCTGGTGTCAGGCTGCTGTAGTCTGGTGTCAGGCTGCTGTAGGCTGCTGTAGTCTGGTGTCAGGCTGCTGTAGTCTGGTGTCAGGCTGCTGTAGTCTGGTGTCAGGCTGCTGTAGTCTGTTGTCAGGCTGCTGTAGTCTGGTGTCAGGCTGCTGTAGTCTGGTGTCAGGCTGCTGTAGTCTGGTGTCAGGCTGCTGTAGTCTGTTGTCAGGCTGCTGTAGGCTGCTGTAGTCTGGTGTCAGGCTGCTGTAGTCTGGTGTCAGGCTGCTGTAGGCTGCTGTAGTCTGGTGTCAGGCTGCTGTAGTCAAAATCAAATCACATTTTATTTGTCACATGCGCCGAAAACAACAGGTGTACACCTCACAGTGAAATGCTTATTTACATGCCCTTAACCAACAATGCCGCTTTAAGAAAATCCCTTGATAAAGCAAGAGATAAGAATAACAAATAATTGAAGAGCAGCAGTAAATAACAATAGCGGGGCTATATACAGGGGGTACCGGTACAGAGTCAGGGGGTGTAGTCTGGTGTCAGGCTGCTGTAGTCTGGCGTCAGGCTGCTGTAGTCTGTTGTCAGGCTGCTGTAGTCTGTTGTCAGGCTGCTGTAGTCTGGTGTCAGGCTGCTGTAGTCTGGTGTTAGGCTGCTGTACTCTGCTGTCAGGCTCCATCTCAAATGGCACCCTATTCCCTAAATAGAGCACTATTTTAGACCAAGGCCCATAGGGCTCGAGTATAAAAGCAGTGCACTATATAAGAAATAGAGTGCCATTTGGAATGCAGGCGCTGTCTCTCTTACACAAATACACACTCATGTGACAACCTTGACACGCGAAGGACTTGGCAGCCCTGGTCTCGTGTGGATTTGTTTGGAAGTGTCAGAATGGAACACTTCCAGCCTCTCACGACTTGGACCAGTCCTAGAACCCCTCCACCCCCCCCATTTCCTCTCACATTTACATTTACATTGAAGTCATTCACAATGTGGACCAGTCCTATTATCCCCCCCAGATTCCTCTCACAATGTGGACCAGTCCTATTATCCCCCCCAGATTCCTCTCACAATGTGGACCAGTCCTAGAACCCCTCCCCCCCCCCCCCATTTCCTCTCACAATGTGGACCAGTCCTATTATCCCCCCCAGATTCCTCTCACAATGTGGACCAGTCCTAGAACCCCTCCTCCCCCCCCCCATTTCCTCTCACAATGTGGACCAGTCCTATTATCCCCCCCAGATTCCTCTCACAATGTGGACCAGTCCTAGAACCCCCCCTCCCCCTTAGGCTCTCATTATGTGTACTAGTACTAAAACCCCTCCTCCCCCCCAGCCTCTCACGATGTGGACCAGTCCTAGAACCCCTCCTCCCTTTCAGCCTCTCACGATGTGGACCAGTCCTAGAACCCCTCCACCCCCCAGCCTCTCACGATGTGGACCAGTCCTAGAACCCCTCCCCCCACCAGCCTCTCATGATGTGAACCAGTCCTAGAACCCCTCCACCCCCCCGTAGCCTCTCACAATGTGGACCAGTCCTAGAACCCCTACACCCCCCCTTAGCCTCTCACAATGTGGACCAGTCCTTGATCCCAGAATGTGTAGAATTCACTTTTAACTGGGACCATATGGTGCTGGTGGTGTGAAGGATAAATTTCCACCATTACACTTTATATAAACACACTTCCTCACTCGATGGGATTGATAGTCTGGGAGCTGGTGAGATGGATCAGCTCTGCTATGATCTGGGTTTAGTTTGGGGGAAAAGTTGACTTTCACCGAAATGAACATTCTAGCTTGTTTTCACTCAAAGTTGATTCAAATTGCGACCTAGATTTATATAGGCCTTTGTGAAAATGTAATATACTCTGTGTGAATGGCTCTGTCTGTCTGTCCTTCTCTGTGTCTCCCGTTGTGTCTTGTCTGGTGCGTGTATGTTTGATTGTGTACTTCAAAATGGATGTGTTGAGTTACTGTCCCTCAGTGGAATTTGTGCTATTTGCTGTTAACACAGTTTAGAATGGGGCATTGAGATCAAACCCCCCTAGGGTCTGGGGAATGGCGCGCTCCGCCTGCCTCCACTCATTACCCCGGTGCCCTAAGGGCCAAAGCACCACGGCCTGACAGGGAGAGAAAGAATGCTATTGATCCAGACTCACCCAAAATAATCAAATCAATTCATTTTGTCCTCTTTTAGCTCTGTCTGGCTGCCAGGCTTTGATGTAGGGAGCTGAAAGACCCGTGGAGAAGTCTCTTCCTTTTATCTTCATAGAAACTGATCCATTTTAGCCACAAGTAGCCCATATGTCAGAGCATGCTCCTCAGAACAGCAGGCTCTTCACATGGCCTCTCAGTCCTCACTGGAATGGCATCTCTCTCTCTGTCTCAACACTATCTATATCCTATTCCACTTTTAAAATTTACAATATTCCACTTTTCTGAAGGACAATGCCTAAGCTAGACGATTATCGAAAACATTCTAAACTGCCCTTGTGTATTTTGCGGTTGAGTAACACATATAGCCTGTGATGTTTTAATGGAGGTTTTAAAGCAACATTGCTAGGTCGGTCTCTTTTAGCAATAACATTTACAACTGCTTTGTCTGGCTGCCAAATTAAAACAGGCGTCAGTGATTTCACAGCCAACACACACACACACACACACACACACACACACACACACACACACACACACACACACACACACACACACACACACACACACACACACACACACACACACACACACACACACACACACACACACACACACACACACACACACACATCTAAACACAAACATCCGTAGTTCTCAGGGTTACTACTAACATTGTCTGCATTAGAAAAGTGATGAATCTTCATAATGAAACAACAGTATACCTTAAAGCTTACATTAGGAGTACGTTGCTGTGTGCTTCAACCCCATGAACTCATATTAACTGTGATTAACCATGAAGCACAGCTAAGGCCAAGGCTGTTTCCCAAATTGCACCCTATTTTACTAATAGTGTGCTACGTTTAACCAGAGCCCTAGTCAAATGTAGTGTACTTTATAGGGAAACGGGTGCCATTTGGGCATCTTCCTAATGTTGACAACGTTACAGTAGGTCTGGAAAAGTCAGTATGGTGGATAGGAGTCTTCTGAATGGGATCTAATGGCCAATTATATGTAATGACTAGTGACGGGGGTGAAAAATCAATACAGTGACATATTGATATAATTTTTTATGATACGTGTCGTATCATTTTGAAAACTCTAGTATTTTTCCTTCATTAAAACAGGCGTCAGTGATTTCACAGACAACCTACACACACACACACACACACACACACACACACACACACACACACACACACACACACACACACACACACACACACACACACACACACACACCTGTTTACATATTATCTGAGGGATTCCATCCATGTGTTCTTGAGTGTTCCTAAATGGAATGTTTTATTACATGTTTTCACGGTTTACTTGATTTCTCCTTTTCTTTCCTCTGTTCTGATCTCCTGTCCAGTCCTCTCCTGTCCTCTCATCTCCTGTCCAGTCCTCTCCTGTCCTCTCCTCTCCTCTCATCTCCTGTCCTCTCATCTCCTGTCCAGTCCTCTCCTGTCCTGTCCTCTCCTCTCATCTCCTGTCCTCTCATCTCCTCTCCTCTCCTCTCCTCTCCTCTCCTCTCCTCTCCTCTCCTCTCCTCTCCTCTCCTCTCCTCTCCTGTCCTGTCCTGTCCTGTCCTCTCCTCTCCTGTCCTGTCCTGTCCTGTCCTCTCCTCTCCTCTCATATCCTGTCCTCTCCTCTCATCTCCTGTTCTCTCCTGTCCTCTCCTCTCCTCGCCTGTCCTCTCCTCTCCAGTTCTCTCATCTCCTTAGTTAGAGTGAAAACAAATATGTACACTCCCTGAATCAGCGTGAACCAGGACAAGGAAAATAATGACATTGATCTCAAGTAACACTGGTCGCAAGCATAATGAGATATTAATGGGAGAGAGAGACGTGAGAGAGAGACGTGAGAGAGAGGTGTGAGAGAAATGTAGAGAGAGAGAGAGAGAGAGAGAGAGAGAGAGAGAGAGAGAGAGAGAGAGAGAGAGAGAGAGAGAGAGAGAGAGAGAGAGAGAGAGAGAGAGAGAGAGAGAGAGAGAGAGAGAGAGAGAGAGAGAGAGAGAGAGAGAGAGAGAGAGAGAGAGAGAGAGAGAGAGAGAGGCAGATGCACAGTGTTATCCCACACAGAGGGACCACACAGACCTTGTTAAAACCACAGACATCATAATCAATATGGCTGTTTGGCTGATGCATACCTCTGTTATGACTACAGAAAGACATTCAGAGCAATTTGCAGACACAAGCACTACAGTAATTGTTGAGAGACTTGAGGCTTCGAGAAAAGTATACATTACGTGTAAAGTTTCAATAAGTTTTTCAGAAAAGGGCTTTTGAGATCAACACGCCTATTGGCCAGTTCTTGTTATTCCATACAGAGCTTCAAGCCTATTGGACGGTTCTTGTTATTCTAGACAGAGCTTCAAGCCTATTATACAGTTCTTGTTATTCCATACAGAGCTTCAATGTAAAGAGAATAAGATACATGACATCGTCTATGTTTGTGAAAAAGAATGACAACTTCCTACATGACCAATTGCTGAATACATCTACACTACTATATGTCCTGGAAATTGTATGTTTATTGTCTTAGGTCTAAAATATCAGAGCTAAATTAGTAACATTGACTTGACATTATTTCAGTCTCTCCCGCCACCTTGGTTCTCTCGTATTCTCTAAGCTTTGGTTAGGCTTGAAGTTGAAGGTTTACGAAGTGATGGGGTCATTTGCTGTGTGTGGTCAGCGGTGTAATCTTAACAATCTCATCCCGCTGTATGGAGGGGTATTGATCGGCAGTCTTAACTGAAACCCCCCCTCATCTCTTCATCTTATTTTTAAAGGGCAGTAGCGAAAGAAAGTGACGGAGAGAGAAAGAGCAAGGAAGAGGGTAAAAGAGTGAAAAACAGACATAGTCCACTTACAATGTGAAAGGAATCTCAGTTGTGCCCTTCAGAGGAGAAAGTGTAGACAAAGACACTCCGCTGTTTTCTCCTTTATCTCTCTCTCTCTCTCTCTCTCTCTCTCTCTCTCGCTCTCTCCCTCCCTCTCCCCCCTGCTCTCCCCCTCCCTCTCCCTCCCGCTCTTCCTCTCGCTCTCTCCCTCCCTCTCCCTATCTCCCTCCCTCTCCCTCTCTCCCTCTCCCTCTCCCTCTCACTCTCTCCCTCCCTCTCCCTCTCACTCTCTCCCTCCCTCTCCCTCTCGCTCTCTCCCTCCCTCTCCCTCTCGCTCTCTCCCTCCCTCTCCCTCTCGCTCTCTCTCCCTCTCGCTCTCCCTCTCCCTCTCTTGCGCTCTCTCACGCTCTTTCGCTGGCTCTCTCTCTCTCTCTCGCCCTTGCTCTAGCTCTTGTGCAGTCTCGCTCTCTTTCTCTCTCGCTCTCTCGCTCTCTTCTAGCCAAGGCCAAGCAAGTTTGTGTACATTAAGTGTAAATTAAGGTTGGGTTTGTTTCAATCCTGCCCACAGCTGGCAGCACACAAGTAATCATCAATTCTGAGCACAGCTGCACACGACTGATCATAACGCCCATGGTAATTTAACTTTGGATATCCCTATGGGGCTGGTTAAGGACCAATAGTAAATTACACAATGTACGTGGGACAATATGTAAAAAGTCTAATAACTCTAAATTTCAATGACTTAAAAACCTCAAACCAACTATAAATTGTAGAAATGTATCTTGTATACAAATATTGAAAGCATTTAATGAGACCTAAAAGGTGAGCAACATGAAAATATTGTCTAATTTACATGGTGTAACTCATTGACAGCCCAAACTAGCACCGGAGATAGGCTATCCAAAGCCAAATCAATTTTGCCCGGTTGTAAGCTAATTGACGAAATAATTGTAATAACTCTTCCCACCTGCGAACACACACTAAAGACACCCACATAAACCCCGAAAATCAAAACACATGTCATGGCGTTTCTTAATGTCATAGCGTTTCTTAATGAACCAAATCTAAAGCCCTTTAAAGAGACGGGTCCTTTAAAGGTACAGGGTCGGGGCTTCCTTTTGTTGATTCTTGGGGCACTGGGGCAGTTAAAGGGGCCGTGTGCTGGGCTACTGTAACTCCAACATAATAGCCCTGTTGTCACTTTGCTTATGGAATTCCTCATGTCCCTGATCTGTTCCTGCTAGCTTCCGGAGCTTTGTGTGTCCGTGCATGTGTGTGTGTCTGTGTGATTGTGTGTGTGTGTCCGAGCATGTGTGTGTGTGTGTGTGTGTGTGTGTGTGTGTGTGTGTGTGTGTGTGTGTGTGTGTGTGTGTGTGTGTGTGTGTGTGTGTGTGTGTGTGTGTGTGTGTGTGTGTGTGTGTGTGTGTGTGTGTGTGTGTGTGTGTGTGTGTGTGTGTGTGATCGTGTGTGTCTCTCTGTGTGCGTGTGTCAGTGTGTGTGTGTCCGTGTGATTGTGTCCCCTTGTCAAATCAAATCAAATGCATTGGTCACATACACGTGTTTAGCAGATGTTATTGCGGTTGTAGCGAAATGCTTGTGCATCTAGCTCCGACAGTACAGTAATATCTAACAGTTTCACAACATATACCCAAAATACACTTAAATATAAGTAAGAAATGTACTAAGAATATACATACATATATGTCAGAGCGGCATTGGACTATAAGATACAGTGGCATAGTATAGAATACAGTATATAGATATGAGATGGTTGATGCAATATGTAAAAAAAAACTATTAAAGTGACTAAGACACCATAGAATAGTATATAGTACAGTTTATACATATGAGATGAGTAATGCAAGATACGGAGACATTATTAAAGTGGCTAGTGATACATTCCTAAAAGTGGCCAGTGATTCCTAATCTACATCTATAGGCAGCAGCCTCTGATGTGCTGGAGACGGCTGTTTAACACTCAGTGGTGTAGTATAGAATACAATACAGTATATACATATGAAATGGGTGATGCAATATGTAAGCACAATTTAAAAGTGACTAAGATACCATAGAGTAGTGTGGAGTGCAGTTTATACATATGAGATGAGTATGCTAGATATGGAAACATTATTAAAGTGGTGTCACGTTCCTGACCTTATTTCCTTTGTTTTGTCTTTGTTTAGTTGGTCAGGACGTGAGCTGGGTGGGTATTCTATGTTATGTGTTTCTATGTTGGGTTTATTTTCAATTAGCCTGATATGGTTCTCAATCAGGGGCAGGTGTTTTACGTTTCCTCTGATTGAGAACCATATTAAGGTAGGCTGTTCTCACTGTTTGTTTGTGGGTGATTGTTCCTGTGTCAGTGTTTGTGCCACACGGGACTGTTTTCGTTCGTTTCGTTCATTTTATTCGTGTGTTCCTTCCTGTTCGTGCGTTCATGTTATATGTTCAGGTCTGTTAACGTCGTTTATTGTTTTGTAGTTTGTTTAAGAGTTTTTCCGTCTTCGTCTTTCTTAAATAAACAAATATGTATTCAACCCACGCTGCGTTTTGGTCCGATCCATGCTCCTCTTCAGACGAGGAGGAAAATGACCGTTACAAGTGGCTAGTGATACATTCCTAAAAGTGGCCAGTGATTCCGAATCAATGTCTGTAGGCAGCCGCCTCTGATGTGCAAGTGATGGCTGTTTAGCAAGTCTGATGGCCTTGAGATAGATGTTTTTCAGTCTCTCGGTCCCAGCTTTGATGCACCTGTACTGACCCCCTTATGGATGATAGTGGGGTGAACAGGCAGTGGCTCGGGTGGTTGACGTTCTTGATGATCTTTCTGGCCTTCAAATAAAATTGTATTTGTCACATGCGCCGAATACAACAGGTGTAGACCTTACAGTGAAATGCTTACTTACAAGCCCTTAACCAACAATGCAGTTTTAAGAAAATAGCAAAAAAAAGAAAGAAAAAGTCAGAGATAAGAAAAATAAATCATTAAAGAGCAGCAGTAAATATCAATAGCGGGGCTATATACAGGGGGTAGCGGTTCAGAGTCAGCGTGTCAATATGCGGGGGCACTGGTGTCGAGTTAGTTGAGGTAATTTTGTACATGCAGGTAGGGTTATTAAAATGGCTATGCATAGATGATAACAGAGATTAGCAGGAGCGTGGGGGGGTGGGGGGGGTGCAAATAGTCTGGGTAGCCATTTGATTATCTGTTCAGGGGTCTTATAGCCTGGGGGTAGAAGCTGTTTAGAAGTTTCTTGGACCTAGACTCTGCACTCTAGTACCACTTGCCGTGCGATAGCAGAGAAAACAGTCTATGACTAGGGTGGCTGGAGTCTTTGACAATTTTAGGGCCTTCCTCTGACACCGTCTGGTATGGAGGTCCTGGATGGCAGGAAGCTTGGCCCTTGTGATGTACTGGGCCACATGTCACTACCCTCTGTAGTGCCTTGCGGTCAGAGGCAGAGCAGTTGCCATACCAGGTGGTGATGCAACCCGTCAGGATGCTGTCGATGGTGCAGCTGTAAAACCTTTTGTGGATCTGAGGACCCATGCCAAATCTTTTTAGTCTCCTGAAGGGGAATAGGTTTTGTCGTGCCCCCTTCACGACTGTCTTGGTGTGCTTGGACCATGTTAGTTTGTTGGTGATGTGGATGCCAAGGAACTTCAAGCTCTCAACCTGCTCCACTACAGCCCCGTCGATGAGAATGTGGGCATGCTCGGTCCTCCTTTTCCTGTAGCCCACATTAATCTCCTTTGTCTTGATCATGTTGAGGGAGAAGTTGTTGTCCTTGCAGGTCTCTGATCTCCTCCCTATGGGCTGTCTCATCGTTGTTGATGATCAGGCCTACCACTTCCTATGACATTGGGTGCTGTCGGTGTCCAAGAGGGCGGGGAGTTTGCCCCCGGTAATGCGTTGGGCAGACCGCACCACCCTCTGGAGAGCTTTGCGGTTGTGGGTGGTGCAGTTACTGTACCAGGTGATGATACAGCCCGACAGGATGCTCTCAATTGTGCATCTGTAAAAGTTTGTGAGTGTTTTAGGTGACAAGACACATTTATTCAGCCTCCTGAGCTTGAATAGGGGCTGTTGCACCTTCTTCACCACACTGTCTGTGTGGGTGGACCATTTCAGTTTGTCATTAATGTATACGCCGAGGAACTTGAAGCTTCCACCTCCACTGCCGTTCAATCAATGTGGATAGGGGGGTGCTCCCTCTACTGTTTCCTGAAGTCCATGATCATCTCCTTAGCTTTGTTGATGTTGAGTGAGAGGTTATTTTCCTGGCACCACACTCGCAGAGCCCTCACCTCCTCCCGATAGGCTGTCTCATCATTGTTGGTAATCAAGCATACTACTGTTTTGTCATCTGCAAACTTGATGATTGAGTTGGTGGTGTGTTTGGCCACGCAGTCATGGATGAACATGGAGTACAGTAGGGGGCTGAGCACACACCCTTGTGGGGCCCCAGTGTTGAGGATCAGCGAAGAGGAGATGTTGTTTCCTACATTCACCACTTTGGGGCGACCCGTCTGGAAGTCCAGGATCCAGTTGCACAGGGTGGGGTTCAGACCCGGGGCCTCGAGCTTGATGATGAGCTTAGAGGGTACTATGGTGTTGAAGGTTGAGCTATAGTCAATGAACAGCATTCTTACATCGGTATGCCTCTTGTACAGATGGGACAGGGCTGTGTGTGGTGGCGATTGCATCGTCTGTGGATCCATTGGGGCAGTAGGCAAATTGAATTGGGTCTAGGGTGGCAGGTAAGGTGGCGGTGATATGATCCTTGACTAGTCTCTCAAAGCACTTCATGATTACTGAGGTGAGTGCTACGGGGCTATAGTCATTTAGTTGAATTACCTTTGCTTTCTTAGGTACAGCGACAATGGTGGCCATCTTGAAGCATGTGGGGACAACAGACTGGGATAGGGATATATTGAATATATCTGTAAACACACCACCCAGCTGGTCTGCGCATGCTCTGAGGACGTGGCTAGGGATACCATCTGGGCTGGCAGCCTTGCGAGGGTTAACACTCTTAAATGTCTTACTCAAGTCGGCCACAGAGAAGGAGAGCCCACAGTCCTTGATAGCGGGCCGCGTCGGTGGCACTGTATTATCCTCAAAGCCGGCAGAGAACGTGTTTAGCCTGTTTGGAAATAAGACGTCTGTGTTCGCAACGTGGCTAGTTTTCCTTTTAGAATCCGTGGTTGTCTGTAGACCCTGCCACATGCGTCTCGTGTTTGAGCCTTTGAACTGGGACTCAACTTTGTCCCTTAACCAACGTTTAGCCTGCTTGATTGCTTTGCGGAGGGAATAACTACACTTTTTGTATTCTTCCATATTCCCAGTCTTTTGCCCTGGTTAAATGCTGTGGTTCGCGTGAATGCTCCCATCTATCCATGGTTTCTGTTTGGGGTAGGTTTTAATAGTCACAGTGGGTACAACATCTCCTATGCACTTCCTGATAAACTCATTCATCGTATCGTTATATGTGTCGATATTATTTTCTGAAGCTACTCTGAACATATCCCAGTCTGTGTGATCAAAACAATCTTGATGCTTGGATTCCGATTGGTCAGATCAGCGTTGAACAGTCCTCACCACGGGTGCTTCCTGTTTGAATTTCTGACTAGAAGAGGGGAGGATATGATTTGCCGAATGGGGAGGGCCTTATATGCATTCTGGAAGGTAGTATAACAATGGTCCAGAGTTTTAGCTGCATGTGATCGTGTGTGCTTGAGATCGTAGGTGCTTGAGTGTGTACATGTGATTGTGTGTGTGCATGTGATCATGTGTCTATGTGTCCATGTGATCATGTGTGTGTCCATGTTATCGTATGTGTGTCCATGTGAACGTGTGTCTGTGCCCATTTGATCGCATGTGTGTCCGTGTGATCGTATGTGTGTCCATGTGATTGTGTATCTGTGTTTCCGTGTGATCGTATGTGTGTCCATGTGATCATATGTGTGTACATGTTATCGTATGTGAGTCCATGTCATTGTGTGTCTGTGTGTGTGCATACTATATCTCTTCAGTGTAAAAGGGAGATCAGCCTGTTGAGATCAAGTGAAGCCTACAGCTCAAATCAAGGAATATTTTATTTGTCACATGCCTTGTTAACAACAGGTGTGAACTAGCAATGAAATGCTTAAGGGCACTTCCCAACAATGCAGAGAGAAAGACAATTGAGAAATAATAGAAAAGTAATAACACATAATAGTAACTACAACATGAGTAACAATAACTTAGCCATATACACAGTACCGAGTCGATGTACAGGGGTACGAGGTAATTGAGGTAGATATATACATATAGGTAAGAATAAAAGTGACAGATGGTGAAAAGTAGCAGCAGCCTATGATGAGTCAAGAGTTAGTACAAAACTGGTCAATGCAGACAGTCCAGGTAGTCATTTGGTTAACTATTTAACTATTTAGCAGTCTTACGGCTTGTGGGTAGAAGCTGTTCAGGATCCTGTTGGTCCAGACTTGGTGCATTGGTACCGCTTGCCGTGCGGTAGCAGAGGGAACAGTCTATGACTTGGATGGCTGGAGTCTTTGACAATTTTTAGGGCCTTCCTCTGACACCGCCTGGTATAGAGGTCCTGGATGGCAAGGAGCTCTGCCCCAGTGATGTACTGGGCCGTACTCACAACCCTCTGTAGCACTTCCCGGTCGGATGCCGAGCAGTGGCCATTCCAAGCGGTGATGCAGCCAGTCAAGATGTTCTCGATTGTGCAGCTGTTGAACGTTTTGAGGATCTGAGGGTCTTCTTTCAAAGAGTCTTCAATGCGGTTTTGTATGTGTCTCTGTGTGTGGAGTAGTGGTGATCTAGAGTTTAGTATGTGTCTGTGTGTGGAGTAGTGGTGATCTAGAGTTTTGTATGTGTCTCTGTGTGTGTAGTAAAGGTGATCTAGAGTTTTGTATGTGTCTCTGTGTGTGGAGTAAAGGTGATCTAAAGTTGTGTATGTGTCTCTGTGTGTGGAGTAGAGGTGATCTAAAGTTGTGTATGAGTCTCTGTGTGTGGAGTAAAGGTGATCTAAAGTTGTGTATGTGTCTCTGTGTGTGGAGTAGAGGTGATCTAGAGTTTTGTATGTGTCTCTGTGTGTGGAGTAAAGGTGATCTAGAGTGTTGTATGTGTCTCTGTGTGTGGAGTAGATGTGATCTAGAGTTTCTGTGTTTCTGTGTGTGGAGTAGAGGTGATCTAGAGTTTTGTATGTGTCTCTGTGTGTGGAGTAAAGGTGATCTAGAGTTTTGTATGTGTCTCTGTGTGTGGAGTAAAGGTGATCTAGAGTTTTATATGTGTCTCTGTGTGTGGAGTAAAGGTGCTCTAGAGTTTTGTATGTGTCTCTGTGTGTGGAGTAGTGGTGATCTAGAGTTTTGTATGTGTCTCTGTGTGTGGAGTAAAGGTGATCTAGAGTTTTGTATGTGTCTCTGTGTGTGGAGTAAAGGTGATCTAGATTTTTGTATGTGTCTCTGTGTGGAGTAGAGGCGATCTAGAGTTTTGTATGTGTCTCTGCGTGTGGAGTAAAGGCGATCTAGAGTTTTGTATGTGTCTCTGTGTGTGGAGTAGAGGTGATCTAGAGTATTATATGTGTCTCTGTGTGGAGTAAAGGTGATCTAGAGTTTTGTATGTGTCTCTGTGTGTGGAGTAGAGGTGATCTAGAGTTTTATATGTGTCTCTGTGTGTGGAGTAAAGGTGATCTAGAGTTTTGTATGTGTCTCTGTGTGTGGAGTAAAGGTGATCTAGAGTTTTGTATGTGTCTCTGTGTGTGGAGTAGAGGTGATCTAGAGTTTTGTATGTCTCTGTGTGTGGAGTAAAGGTGATCTAGAGTTTTGTATGTGTCTCTGTGTGTGTAGTAATGGTGATCTAGAGTTTTGTATGTGTCTCTGTGTGTGGAGTAGAGGTGATCTAGAGTTTTATATGTGTCTCTCTGTGTGGAGTAAAGGTGATCTAGAGTTTTGTATGTGTCTCTGTGTGTGGAGTAATGGTGATCTAGAGTTTTGTATGTGTCTCTGTGTGTGGAGTAGAGGTGATCTAGAGTTTTATATGTGTCTCTGTGTGTGGAGTAGAGGTGATCTAGAGTTTTGTATGTGTCTCTGTGTGTGGAGTAATGGTGATCTAGAGTTTTGTATGTGTCTCTGTGTGTGGAGTAGAGGTGATCTAGAGTTTTGTATGTGTCTCTGTGTGTGGAGTAGAGGTGATCTAGAGTTTTGTATGTGTCTCTGTGTGTGGAGTAATGGTGATCTAGAGTTTTGTATGTGTCTCTGTGTGTGGAGTAGAGGTGCTCTAGAGTTTTGTATGTGTCTCTGTGTGTGGAGTAGAGGTGATCTAGAGTTTTGTATGTGTCTCTGTGTGTGGAGTAAAGGTGATCTAGAGTTTTGTATGTGTCTCTGTGTGTGGAGTAAAGGTGATCTAGAGTTTTGTATGTGTCTCTGTGTGTGGAGTAAAGGTGATCTAGAGTTTTGTATGTGTCTCTGTGTAGAGTAGAGGCGATCTAGAGTTTTGTATGTGTCTCTGCGTGTGGAGTAAAGGCGATCTAGAGTTTTGTATGTGTCTCTGTGTGTGGAGTAGAGGTGATCTAGAGTTTTATATGTGTCTCTGTGTGGAGTAAAGGTGATCTAGAGTTTTGTATGTGTCTCTGTGTGTGGAGTAGAGGTGATCTAGAGTTTTATATGTGTCTCTGTGTGTGGAGTAAAGGTGATCTAGAGTTTTGTATGTGTCTCTGTGTGTGGAGTAAAGGTGATCTAGAGTTTTGTATGTGTCTCTGTGTGTGGAGTAGAGGTGATCTAGAGTTTTATATGTGTCTCTGTGTGTGGAGTAAAGGTGATCTAGAG
Source organism: Salvelinus alpinus (assembly GCF_045679555.1). NCBI lineage: Eukaryota > Metazoa > Chordata > Actinopteri > Salmoniformes > Salmonidae > Salvelinus > Salvelinus alpinus. Next base: position 16,255,424 of record NC_092104.1, read on the forward strand.
TTTTGTATGTGTCTCTGTGTGTGGAGTAATGGTGATCTAGAGTTTTGTATGTGTCTCTGTGTGTGGAGTAGAGGTGATCTAGAGTTTTATATGTGTCTCTGTGTGTGGAGTAGAGGTGATCTAGAGTTTTGTATGTGTCTCTGTGTGTGGAGTAATGGTGATCTAGAGTTTTGTATGTGTCTCTGTGTGTGGAGTAGAGGTGATCTAGAGTTTTGTATGTGTCTCTGTGTGTGGAGTAATGGTGATCTAGAGTTTTGTATGTGTCTCTGTGTGTGGAGTAGAGGTGCTCTAGAGTTTTGTATGTGTCTCTGTGTGTGGAGTAGAGGTGATCTAGAGTTTTGTATGTGTCTCTGTGTGTGGAGTAGAGGTGATCTAGAGTTTTGTATGTGTCTCTGTGTGTGGAGTAAAGGTGATCTAGAGTTTTGTATGTGTCTCTGTGTGTGGAGTAAAGGTGATCTAGAGTTTTGTATGTGTCTCTGTGTGTGGAGTAAAGGTGATCTAGAGTTGTATATGTGTCTCTGTGTGTGGAGTAAAGGTGATCTAGAGTTTTGTATGTATCTCTGTGTGTGGAGTAAAGGTGATCTAGAGTTTTGTATGTGTCTCTGTGTGGAGTAGAGGTGATCTAGAGATGTGTATGTGTCTCTTTGTGTTGAGTAGAGGTGATCTAGAGTTTTTTCACCTCTAGTTGCACACGTGACATGCTGGTAGAAATGAGGTAAAACGGATTTATAAAATGTGCATGCTCACTCCAGGAATGTCCACCAGAGCTGTTGCCAGTGAATTGAATGATTTTTTCTCCACCTCCCATGTCGTTTTAGAGAATTTGGCAGTACGTCCAACCTACCTCACAACCACAGACAACGTGTAGCCACGCCAGCCAGGGATGACCATTGGCGTGTCATTCATCCGCCGCCATCACCTCCTGTTTCAGCATGATAATGCATGGCCCCATGTCACAAGAATCTGTACACAATTCATGGAAGCTGAAAATGTCCCAGTATTTCCATGGCCTGCATACTCACCAGACATGTCACCCATTGAGCATGTTTGGGATGCTCTGTATCAACGCGTACGACAGCGTGTTCCAGTTCCCACCAATATCCAGCAACTTTGCACAGCCATTGAAGAGGAGAGGGACAACATTCCACAGGCCACAATCAACAGCCTGATCAACTCTATGCGATGGAGATGTGTTGCGTTTCATGAGGCAAATGGTGGTCACACCAGATACTGACTGGTTTTCTGATCCACTCCCCTACCTTAGTTGGTAGAGCATGGTGCTTGCAACGCGAGGGTTGTGGGTTTGTTTGAAATATTATAAAAATACACTCGCTACGTACTGTAAGTCGCTCTGGATAAGAGTGTCTGCTAAATTACTAAAATGTAAAGGTTTTAAGGTATCTGATGCAAATCTGTATTCCCAGTCATGTGAAACCCATAGATTAGGGCCTAATTTATTTATTTCAATTGACTGATTTTCTTATATGAACTGTAACTCAGTAAAGTCATTGAAATTGTTGCATGTTGAGTTTATATTTTTGTTCAGTGTAGATGAAAACTGTCTTGGTAAATAGGTATTCTAACTCAGGCGAGCAGAACCTTCAGACTTCCTTAATATTAGAGATTGCGCAGCAGCTACCCACCTCGCTTGAGCTTACCCGACACTACCGTTCTGTCCTGCCAATGCATAGAGAAATCAGCTATATGTGTATTATCCATGTCGTTGTTCAGCCAAGTTTTCCATAAACATAGGATATTACTGTTCTTCAGGTTTTGTCCAGGTTGTTCTCCAGTGATTGTACATCCGCCAATAGAACAGAGGGTACAGGGGGTTTATTTACTCGCCGCTGTACCATCATTAGGGATTGCTCATTGAAGTAGAAGTAGAAATCTTCATCCGAGGTTAGTGATCGCTTTTCTGACGTCCAGAAGCTGTTTTATGTCTTAAGAAACGATGGCGGAAACATTATGTACAAAAAAAGTTACGATAAGTGGAAAAAAACACAAAATAGCTGATTTGGTGAGGAGCCCGCAAAATGGCCGCTATAGATTCCAGATCCAGCGCAATTCTCGGTCAACAGGTCTGTTAGGTGGACAGTACTCTCTCTCTCTCTCTCTAGTCAACAGGTCTGTTAGGTGGACAGTACTCTCTCTCTCTCTCTAGTCAACAGGTCTGTTAGGTTAGCAGTACTCTCTCTCTCTCTCTAGTCAACAGGTCTGTTAGGTTAGCAGTACTCTCTCTCTTTCTCTAGTCAACAGGTCTGTTAGGTTAGCAGTACTTTCTCTCTCTCTCTAGTCAACAGGTCTGTTAGGTTAGCAGTACTCTCTCTCTAGTCAACAGGTCTGTTAGGTTAGCAGTACTCTCTCTCTCTAGTCAACAGGTCTGTTAGGTTAGCAGTACTCTCTCTCTCTCTCTAGTCAACAGGTTTGTTAGGTTAGCAGTACTCTCTCTCTCTCTCTCTCTCTAGTCAACAGGTCTGTTAGGTTAACAGTACTCTCTCTCTCTCTAGTCAACAGGTTTGTTAGGTTAGCAGTACTCTCTCTCTCTCTCTAGTCAACAGGTCTGTTAGGTTAGCAGTACTCTCTCTCTCTCTCTAGTCAACAGGTCTGTTAGGTTAGCAGTACTCTCTCTCTAGTCAACAGGTCTGTTAGGTTAACAGTACTCTCTCTCTCTCTCTCTAGTCAACAGGTCTGTTAGGTTAGCAGTGCTCTCTCTCTAGTCAACAGATCTGTTAGGTTGACAGTACTCTCTCTCTAGTCAACAGGTCTTATAGGTTAACAGTACTCTCTCTCTCTAGTCAACAGGTCTGTTAGGTTAGCAGTACTCTCTCTCTCTCTAGTCAACAGGTCTGTTAGGTTAGCAGTTCTCTCTCTCTCTCTCTAGTCAACAGGTCTATTAGGTTAGCAGTACTCTCTCTCTAGTCAACAGGTCTGTTAGGTTAACAGTACTCTCTCTCTAGTCAACAGGTCTGTTAGGTTAGCAGTACTCTCTCTCTCTCTCTAGTCAACAGGTCTGTTAGGTTAGCAGTACTCTCTCTCTCTCTCTAGTCAACAGGTCTGTTAGATTAACAGTACTCTCTCTCTAGTCAACAGGTCTGTTAGGTTAACAGTACTCTCTCTCTAGTCAACAGGTCTGTTAGGTTAACAGTACTCTCTCTCTCTCTCTTTCTCTAGTCAACAGGTATTTTAGGTTAACAGTACTCTCTCTCTCTAGTCAACATGTCACGGACGTCGTCAGGGAAATGACCGGACCAAGGTGCAGCGTGGTGGGCGTACATTTTCCTTTATTATAAATGTCGCCAACAAAACAAGAAACAACAAAAACAAACGTGGCGCTTACTAGGGCTATTCAGGCCACTAGCAAAGACAACTACCCACAACTAAGGTGGCCTAAGTATGATTCCAAATCACAGACAATAATAGACACCGGTCCCTGATTGAGAACCATGCCCGGCCAAAACATAGAAACACAAAACATAGAATGCCCACCCTACATCACACCCTGACCTAACCAAATAGAGAAATAAAACGGCTCTCTAAGGTCAGGGCGTGACACAACAGGTCTGTTAGGTTGACAGTAGTCTCTCTCTCTCTCTCTCTCTCTCTTGCTCTCTCTCACTAGTCAACAGGTCTGTTAGATTGACAGTACTCTGGCCCATGCAAGTCTAAGTGGAAAACTAATGCACATTGGCTCTTGTCATCCTTTTCCAATCAGGATGGGCTTTTTCTGACAGTTTCCTAACCCACCTCTACAAAGGTGGATCAAAAATGAGATTTTCAAGAGCTAATGAGAGTTTCAAGAGCTGTGATATGTTTAGGATACATGTGACTACTGTCCTATTGTATTGATGTTTTTTATTTATTTATTTTTATTTTACCGTTATTTTGACTGAGAACACGTTCTCATTTGCAGCAACGACCTGGGGAATAGTTACAGGGGAGAGGAGGGGGATGAATGAGCCAATTGTAAACTGGGGATTATTAGGTGACCGTGATGGTTGAGGGCCAGATTGGGAATTTAGCCAGGACACCAGGGTTAACACCCCTACTCTTACGATAAGTGCCATGGGATCTTTAATGACCTCAGAGAGTCAGGACACCCGTTTAACGTCCCATCCGAAAGACGGCACCCTACACAGAGCAGTGTCCCCAATCACTGCCCTGGGGCATTGGGATCTTTGTTTAGACCAGAGGAAAGAGTGCCTCCTACTGGCCCTCCAACACCACTTCCAGCAGCACCTGGTCTCCCATCCAGGGACTGACCAGGACCAACCCTGCTTAGCTTCAGAAGCAAGCCAGCAGTGGTATGCAGGGTGGTATGCTGCTGGCCAATGTAAGGACTGTAGCTGTTTTCGAATACCCATGTTAACATACTGTATACTAAGCAATGAGTATGTACTACATACTATATAATATTAGTTCATTTTAGTATACAGTAAACAAACAATGTACTTTTAGTTGAGCATACTTGCTCTTTGCCTGTCTACCGGAAGTTGATGTTTTTGCTATGCAGCCTCTTGCTAGCTTGTTAGCATAACAAATTATTTGACATTTTACAACTTCGGGTGTGTTCTTAAATTCAATCTGGAGTGCCAGAGTGCGCTTGTAATTTCAGAGCGTGTTGTCAGATTACCTACCCTTCCGTTATTAAATTCAGAGCGTGTTGTCAGATTACCTACCCTTCCGTTATTAAATTCAGAGCGTGTTGTCAGATTACCTACCCTTCCGTTATTAAATTCAGAGCGTGTTGTCAGATTACCTACCCTTCCGTTATTAAATTCAGAGCGTGTTGTCAGATTACCTACCCTTCCGTTATTAAATTCAGAGCGTGTTGTCAGATTACCTACCCTTCCGTTATTAAATTCAGAGCGTGTTGTCAGATTACCTACCCTTCCGTTATTAAATTCAGAGCGTGTTGTCAGATTACCTACCCTTCCGTTATTAAATTCAGAGCGTGTTGTCAGATTACCTACCCTTCCGTTATTAAATTCAGAGCGTGTTGTCAGATTACCTACCCTTCCGTTATTAAATTCAGAGCGTGTTGTCAGATTACCTACCCTTCCGTTATTAAATTCAGAGCGTGTTGTCAGATTACCTACCCTTCCGTTATTAAATTCAGAGCGTGTTGTCAGATTACCTACCCTTCCGTTATTAAATTCAGAGCGTGTTGTCAGATTACCTACCCTTCCGTTATTAAATTCAGAGCGTGTTGTCAGATTACCTACCCTTCCGTTATTAAATTCAGAGCGTGTTGTCAGATTACCTACCCTTCCGTTATTAAATTCAGAGCGTGTTGTCAGATTACCTACCCTTCCGTTATTAAATTCAGAGCGTGTTGTCAGATTACCTACCCTTCCGTTATTAAATTCAGAGCGTGTTGTCAGATTACCTACCCTTCCGTTATTAAATTCAGAGCGTTTCGCTCTTGGAGTGCACACTGAACGCACAGGCCGAGGAGTAGGGATGATTTGAGCGTTCTGACCTTACAACGGCAGTCAAGAACCCAAGCTAACATTGGCTAGCTTGCTAGCTACTTCCATACACAAATGAGACCAGTCTGACCATTTTACTCGCCCTAGCAGAGCTGGTTAGGAAGTTGTCATGTTATCCAGAGCGTTGGTGACTGTAACTGTGCTGCTGGCATCAATTTAATTACTTTTGCCAATGTTTATTGACACCGGCCATATTGAACGGGTCTTGAGCGCTCGTAAATTCATTATTCTGTGCTCTGGTGCTCTGAAATCGGAGTAGATAGCCAGAGTGAAATTACGAAAGCACCCGAATGTCCATTGAGAACGCACAATGATTCTACCATTTAGCTAAGCTAAGAATGACGGGAATATTCAAGTCAATAAACGTTGGGTAGTTAGTTAGATAAACTATAGTTAATATACTGGCAAGTTTAATGTATAAGTAGCTAACTAACGTTAGGTAGCTAGCTAACAACATACCGGTATATATTGCTGTAATGATACGCTATGTGGTTCGTAAGGACAGCGTAGCTAACAAATTGTCAGCAAATATAACATGTGAGGTAACTAATTTGAAATGTCATTACTTTATTACATTGATAAATATTTTTTAAACATTTGTCATAAATTTGTATCTGCTCTCGTTGTACCTTGACTGCATATTATCCGCCATTTTCTTCAAATCTGGAAACGATGTGAAGCCACGCCCATTTCTTGAAGAATTGCATTATGAGCCCTAAAGTACAGAAATAGTGTTCTCTGCGTGTATACTTCATATTTTGGCAAATTTAGTATGAATTTTGGTATACTAAGTATATCCATACTATGACCAATAAGCATACTATATACTCAGTTCACGTCACAAATAGTACAGTTATTGGGGTTAGTATGAGAATTTGAACACAGCTTGTATGTTTCCTTTTCCCAATGCACATCATCATGTTTCTTCTGGTTAGATACTTCATTATATAGATGCTTATTTATGGCCAGAAGGACAGTACATTTGTGACGATCGGCTCGATTCCGTCTTATGTAGAAACATTTGAACAGTAGAGACACAGTGCTAGAGATGGTATACAGTGGTTTGCAAAAGTATTCACCCCCCTTGGCATTTTTCCAATTTTGCTTCCTTACAACCTGGAACTAAAATAGATTTTTATGGGGTTTGCATCGCTTGAATTACACAACATGCCTACTACTTTGAAGATACAAAATATTACAAAATATACAAAACAAGAGATAAGACAAAAAAACAGAAAACTGGAGCGTGCATAACTATTCACTCCCAACAAAGTCAATACTTTGTAGAGCCACCTTTTGCAGCAATTACAGCTGCAAGTCTCTTGGGGTATGTCTCTATAAGCTTGGCACATCTAGCCACTGGGATTCTTGCCCATTCTTCAAGGCAAAACTAGTACAGCTCCTTCAAGTTGGATGGGTTCTGCTGGTGTACAGCTATCTTTAAGTCATTCCACAGATTCTCAATTGGACTGAGGTCTGGCCTTTGACTAGGCCATTCCAAGACATTTAAATGTTTCCCCTTAAACCACCCGAGTGTTGCATTAGTAGTATGCTTAGGGTCATTGTCCTGCTTGAAGGTGAACCTCCATCCCAGTCTCAAATCTCTGGAAGACTGAGAGGTTTCACTCAAGAATTTCCCTGTTTTTAGCGCCATCCATCATTCCTTCAATTCTGACCTGTTTCCCAGTCCCTTCTGATGAAAAACATCCCCACAGCATGATGCTGCCATCACCATGCTTCACTGTGGGGATGGTGTTCTCGGGGTAATGAGAGGTGTTGGGTGTGTGCCAGACATACAGTTTACATACAGTCGGAAGTTTACATACAAATACAGCCAAATACATTTAAACTCAGTTTTAAACAATTCCTGACATTTAATCAGAGTAAAATTTCCTGTCTAGGTCAGTTAGGATCAACTCTTTATTTTAAGAATGTGAAATGTCAGAATAATAGAGAGAATTATTTATTTCAGGTTTTATTTCTTTCATAACATTCCCAGTGGGTCAGAAGTTTACATACACTCAATTAGTATATGGTAGCATTGCCTTTAAATTGTTGGGTCAAACGTTTCGGGTAGCCTTCCACAAGCTTCCCACAATAAGTTGGGTTGCTAGCTAACTAGCTAAACAATGAACCATAATCCCAACTCATAACGTTACTACCCTGCATGAACCTGCAGGTAGCTAAAGCTAACCAACAAGCAAGGTGCAATGTTAGCTAGCTAACATTAGGCTAACGTAAACTCACTCACTTTTGTACATCGCCTTGGTCCGTACAATTGACCTTATTTTAGCGCCCCAAAAATGTAATACTACCAGATCAACTGTAATTTCAATACCATTGTAAATCACAATTTCTCCCCTTTCCAACATAATTCATGCCGAGATCTTCACGCTGCCCGTTTCTGCATAATTCAAGAAGGCAATGAGCTCCTTCGGGTCTTTTTAAAAATGGCGGGTGGGGAAGCGAAACTAATGCGTGATAGTGAGAAGGAGAGGAGCTGTGTGGGAAAACTACTTTTTTTCACTTGATCTGTCCAACTTATCACCTTATTGCCTCTAAAATGTAAATAAAACACTATAAAGAGTTTATATAATGTGTCATTAAATACCTATTTGAGGGGTTGTGTCGAATTTGAATCTGTTTTTTAGGGCGGTGCTAAAGTGATCTTCAGAAGTAAACAGCGGCTTTGAAAGTCATGATCTCTTACAGTGATGACGCAAAAAATGCCTAGGTATCCCCCCCTTACCCCCGTCACTGTCCATTTCTTGTTTTTAACCTCTACTTAACACCCATCCCGGATCCGGGAGCATCTTCATCAGTAAAAGCTGACTAGCATAGCCTAGCATAGCGCCACAAGTAAATAATAGCATATAAATATCATGAAATCACAAGTCCAATACAGCAAATGAAAGATACACATCTTGTGAATCCAGCCATCATTTCCGATTTTTAAAATGTTTTACAGCGAAAACACAATATGTATTTCTATTAGCTAACCACAATTGCCAAAGACTCAACCGCATATTTTCACCATGTTTGTACCGCATAGGTAGCTATCCCAAAACCGACCAAATAGAGATATAATTAGTCACTAACCAAGAAACAACTTCATCAGATGACAGTCTTATAACATGTTATACAATAAATTTATGTTTTGTTCGAAAATGTGCTTATTTGAGGTATAAATCATAGTTTTACATTGCAGCTACCATCAAAAATATCACCAAAGCAGCCAGAATAATTACAGAGAGCAACGTGAAATACCTAAATACTCATCATAAAGCATTTATGAAAAATACATGGTGTACAGCAAATGAAAGATAAACATCTTGTGAATCCAGCCAATATTTCCGATTTTTTAAGTGTTTTACAGCGAAAACACAATATAGCATTATATTAGCTTACCACAATAGCCAAACACACAACCGCATTTATTCATCGCATAGATAGCATTCGCAAAACCCAGCAAAATATATAAAATTAATCACTAACCTTGACCAACTTCATCAGATGACAGTCTTATAACATCAGGTTATACAATACACTTATGTTTTGTTCGAAAATGTGCATATTTAGAGCTGCAAACCGTGGTTATACATTGTGAATATGTAGCATCGATTCACCAGAATGTCCGGAGCTAGTTTGGACACTCACCTAATCTGACCAAAGAACTCATCATAAACTTTACATAAAAATACTTGTTGTATGGCAAATGAAAGATACACTGGTTCTTAATGCAACCGCCGTGTTAGATTTTTAAAAATAACTTTCCCATAACAAACAGCTTGTGTTATTGCAAGACAGCGCCCGCCAAAACGGCAGAGAATAGGAATAACATTTTCCACAGAAATACGAAATAACATCATAAATTGTTCTTACTTTTGTTGAGCTTCCATCAGAATCTTGTACAAGGGGTCCAGGGTCGAGGATAAATCGTTGTTTGGTTTTAGAATGTCCTTTTCTCCTGTCGAATTCGTGCCACAATGCTAGCCAATGTTGATGACGTTCCCAGTTTCTCTCGACGCAAAGAACGGAAAACTCCAAAAGTCCCAATAAACGTTAAATAAACTGATGAAACTCGGTTGAAAAAACCTACTTTATGATGTTTTTCTAATATAAATAAAAACAGAGCCGGAGATATTAGCCGTGTATACCGAACGCTTTTCAGAAGCCAATGTCGAGCTCCGCCTCGCGCCTTGGTAGACAAAGGAAATTCCTGACCTCCCACTCCAAAGGCTCTTGTTCGACCTCAGATCAAGCTAGACACCCCATTCCACCTTCCACTGCCTGTTGACATCTAGTGGAAGGCGTATGAAGTGCATGCATATCGATAAATATTAGGCAATTGAATAGGCAGGCCCTGGAACAGAGCATCGTTTTCAGATTTTTCACTTCCTGTATGGAAGTTTGCTGCAAAATGAGTTCTGTTTTACTCACAGATATAATTCAAACAGTTTTAGAAACTTGAGAGTGTTTTCTATCCAATAATATGCATATTGTACGATCTAGAATAGAGTACGAGGCAGTTTAATTTGGGCACGATTTTTTCCAAAGTGATAACAGCGCCCCCCTATTGACAAGAAGTTTTAAACGATTAAAGAAGTCCTACACCTGGTGGAGAGAGATTGTAAGACAGAAATAGTTGCTTTATGCGTGTTGTACGTTACGGTATGACACGTCACGATGTAACGGAAGGTCAGTTTTTTCTACATTTCTCCAATACTATAGAGCCATTACCATGTCGATCAACGCTTGAATAGAAACGTAGCTCACACCCCAAATTTTGAAGTCAACACAGTTGCCACAGTCCCATTCGTTTTCTTTGTAGCCTCGTTTGAATGTTGCGGTTGTGCTCATTTGTACGGAATGGGGTGAATTTACGTTATAACTAGCAATGCAAATGGCTCTGAGATACGAATAATATTACTACACAGATCAGACACGTAACTTTAGCTAGTGAGCCAGCCAGCTAACGTTATCTAGCTAGCTAACAGAACACTTTAACTTGCAATGAAAATTACTTTCTGACAAAATTAGAAACTTATAGTATCTGAAAATGTAGCTCGTTAGACTCTCTTACCCATATACATGGATGAACGCTTCTCCCTCCATGTCACAGATGTCATGGTTGACCTTAGTTTAAAGATGTAATCTGGAGACAGGTGTTTTAAACAAGAGCCTTCTTCTGTGTGTTCTCTTTTCCACTCCCTCCGCATATTTGCAATCAAACGCCAGAACATTCTCCATTTCCTTAGCTATCATACTCCGCTTCCACCAGACATTCCACTGATTTCAAAACTTAGTCCTCCAGAAAGTGGAGAGCATTAGCAACACTTACAGTGCATTCGGAAAGTATTCATACCCCTTGACTTTCTCCACATTTTGTTACATTACAGCCTTATTCTAAAATGGATGAAATTGTTTTTTCCCTCATCAATCTATACACACTACCTCATACTGACAAAGCAAAAACAGGTTTTTAGAATTTTTTGCAATTTTATTAGAAACAAAAAACTGAAATATGACATTTACATAAGTCTTCAGACCGTTTACGCAGTACTTTGTTGAAGCACCTTTGGCAGCAATTACAGTCCCGAGTCTTCTAGGATATGACACTACAAGCTTGGCACCGACCCGTAGCACTCACATCTGTAGCCATGAAGTGCTTTGAAAGGCTGGTAATGGCTCACATCAACACTGTTATCCCAGAAACCATAGACCCAATTTGCATACCGCCCCAACAGCTCCACAAATGACGCAATCTCTATTGCATTCCACACTGCCCTTTCACACCTGGACAAAAGGAACACATACGTGAGAATGCTATTCATTGACTACAGCTCAGACCTCAATACCATAGTGCCCATAAAGCTCATCACTAAGCTAAGGACCCTGGGACTAATCACCTCCCTTTGCAATGGATCCTTGACTTCCTGACGGGCCACCCTCAGGTGGTAAGGGTAGGTAACAACACATCTGCCGCGCTGATCCTCAACACGGGGCCCCTCAGGGGTGCGTGCTCAGTCCCTTCCTGTAATCCCTGTTCACCCATGACTGCATGGCCGAGCACGACTCCAACACCATCATTACCAACAGTGGTAGGCCTGTTCACCGACAACGATGAGACAGCCTATTGGGAGGAGGTCAGAGACCTGGCAGTGTAGTGCCAGGATAACAACATCTCCCTGAACGTGATCAAGACAAAAGAGATGATTGTGAACTAAAGGAAAAAGGAAGGCCAAGCACACCCCCATTCTCATCGACGTAGTAGTGGAGCAGGTTGAGAGCTTAAAGTTCCTTGGTGTCCACACACCAAGACAGTTGTGAAGAGGGCAGGATAACACCTTTTTCCCCTCAGGAGACTGAAAAGACTGGTCATGGGTTCTCAGATCTTCAGAAAGTTCTACAGCTGCATCATCGAGAGCATTCTGACTAGTTGCATCACCACCTTTGTATGGCAACTGCTTGGCCTCAGACCGCATGGCACTACAGAGGGTAGTGAGTAGGTTTCAATACATCACTGGGGACAAGCTTCTTGCCATCCATAACCTCTATACCAGGTGGTGTCAGAGGAAGGCCCTAAAAATTGCCAAAGACTCCAGCTACCCTAGTCATAGACTGTTCTCTCTGCTACCGCACGGCAAGCGGTACCGGAACGCCAAGACTAGGTCCAAAAGCCTTCTGTACAGCTTCGACCCCCAAGCCATAAGACTCCTAAACAGCTGATCAAATGGCTACCCGAACTTTTTGCATTGTTGGTTAAGGGCTTGTAAGTAAGCCATTTTTCCATTTAAGTGAGTTGGCCATTATTAATAATAGTGAATTTGTACGATGTTCTCTCAGAGTGTGTGTGTGTGTGTGTGTGTGTGTGTGTGTGTGTGTGTGTGTGTGTGTGTGTGTGTGTGTGTGTGTGTGTGTGTGTGTGTGTGTGTGTGTGTGTGTGTGTGTGTGTGTGTGTGTGTGTGTGTGTGTGTGTGTGTGTGTGTGTGTGTGTGTGGTGTTTTACTTCTGAACATACAGTATCAAACATTGCGAGGAAAAATGCAGTTGTGTTCAGCCATGCTAAAGCCATCTATTTCTCTAGGCCAGTCTATGGCCTCTTGGGTCCTGACATGCCTTATTCCCTGTGTAGATAACAAACCAGGCGTGCTGGGAGAAATTGGGGGTTGCCCTGAACACATTCCCCGGGTGTCCCTTTGTCACACATGATGGAGTGAAGGGTTTACTTACATAGCTGCTTCTACGCTTTGCTGACCCACAGAGCTTTACCTCTGTCTCTGTCACTGAGGCTGGCACTCACACTGATGCTGTGTCTGTCTGTCTGTCTGTCTGTCTGTCTGTCTGTCTGTCTGTCTGTCTGTCTGTCTGTCTGTCTGTCTGTCTGTCTGTCTGTCTGTCTGTCTGTCTGTCTGTCTGTCTGTCTGTCTGTCTGCGCATGCGTGGGAGGGAGGGAGAGCGAGACGTTGCTCAGCAGTGTGATCTGGTGACGAGGAACAGACCTGGACTACAGGTGCTACAGATTTACAAGCAGAGTATATCATGAATATATGATCTGCTTGTGAAATTACCACTTATATTCATAGCATGTTATGCCCCTTCATGTGCCATTCACAACCATGTCCCTCCTCTCCTTTCTCTCCCTCCTTCCTTCTCCTCCCTTCTCCTCCCTTCTCTTGTCAGAGCCAGAAACGTATCTACCGCCAGTCTGTCCAGTCACTCGTTTAGAAACGTTACAACTGCAGCTTTTCCTGCAGGCACTTTTATGGCCACTATAAATCCAGCCTGTTTAAATCCTGCCTGTTGAAATTGGATTTTACTAAGATATCTGATGCACAGCATTCTTCAGGTGCTTAAAAGGCCCTTTTAAATAATTTACCCCCAAATGTATTTAATGGGTGAGTGATGCACTATGTGGATGGAAGTGGACAGAGGCTTTATTGTTGACCGTGTTGGTATTTTTCTATGTTAACAAAGAGAGCATAATGAACAGTACAAATGGAAGGATGTTTTGAGTTGCAGTCCATTTCGGGTTAAGTGCACATCTGGTAAATGCAAACTCCATTTGTCTTCATCTAAAACCCCTTTTTTCCTTCTGGATATCTGCTCTGTTTTTACTGCACTGAGGTGACTGTATTTTTTGAAACCCATTCGGGGAACATGGTGTTCCATGTGTTCCGTGTTCTCTATGGTTTAATGGAGTCTTGGGGAGCATACTGTATGCCAGGTATTATTTTTCTGCTTTCTTTATCCATCATCATTTATCCTCACCTATTTCTCTGCGACTCTTGCAGTGCCCTCTTTGTCCTTCTGCCCTGAAATGCATATTTGTTTGTGTATCAGATAATCGATTTACGAGCCCCTCTCTCCCAGGGATGTCGTGGTGCCACCGTGCACCACGCCAGTGTTTGTCATCTTTAAGAGGTGTTTTGGTGGTGTGGTTACTTGCCCGGTGTTAGCGGTGAATGTATATTTTACATGGAGTTGTATGTGAGAGCAGCTCTTAAAACCCCTGGCAGTTAAAAGGAGAGCAGCAACACAGCAGTCCCTGAAAGGCCTAGGTCACCTTTACTACCGGCCAATCACTGCAAGCCTGAACGATTGCTGTGCAACGCCAAGGAGCAGCTTACACACACACACACACACACACACACACACACACACACACACACACACACACACACACACACACACACACACACACACACACACACACACACACACACACACACACACACACACACACACACACACACACACACACACACACACACAGAGAGAGACGCACAGAGCCTACAAAAACTTTTGATATGGAAATCATGGATATACTGTATAGGACATGGTGTCTGAGGAATGTTCATTCAGGAAAAAGGATTGGACTTTATTTTCAATTGACATGGAAATGATTTCCCCAATATTTTCACTCAATGGGTTAGCTTCAGTTTCTGTTACTGATTGAGAGTTGTATCTCAGTCCAAATGAAATACGGGGGGGTTGATAGGGAATCAACTAGGACTGACTGTCCTTTCTCTTCTTTTCTGTTAATAGGGAATCGAAGAGGACTGACTGTCCTTTTGACTTCTCTACTCTACTCTGACAAACACACATTGTCATGTCAGACAACATGAAGATCCCCTCAGATCCACAGGAACTGCATCTTTGAAGTTAAACTGGGGGAAAATATCCTAAGTGTAGGTCTGACTCCAGATACGTGTGGCTGCCATCCCAGATCTGTCTGTAAGATGAAACGCACCAGCCTATTGCAATATCCTCTATCATATTATGGCACTAGACAGTATCATATGGGTCTCCTTCAAACTTTCAGACAGAGTAGAAAGTAGTATATGAGGGCTTTACAGCATGTCTGGCTCACAATACAAAGTGTGTGTGTGTGTGTGTGTGTGTGTGTGTGTGTGTGTGTGTGTGTGTGTGTGTGTGTGTGTGTGTGTGTGTGTGTGTGTGTGTGTGTGTGTGTGTGTGTGTGTGTGTGTGTGTGTGTGTGTGTGTGTGTGTGTGTGTGTGTGTGTGTGTGTGTGTGTGTGAGCAAATACAAAGAAGGTGTGGTGATGTCATCATGTCTTATTCAGGATGGTATACAGCTGGAGAGGGGGTATGGAAGAGTGAATAACTCAGGGTTGTACAGGGGATTGGATATATTTGTTTTGGAAAAGACAGGTATGACCATCCTCTACGATTTGCTAGAGGACATCCTGTGTAAAGCTCATGTCCACATCATTACTGCCAGGATCTCAAAACCTCCCATGGAAATAGGCCTAAAAGTAAAAAGTATACATTTAAATAAATATAATGAGGTAACATATTTAATTTATATTTTTTCAGAATATTTATTGGTCTTGACTAACAGGACACAAGGCTTAAAATAAGAAAAAAACAAGCCAATCATCTGCTTAGAACCACATAGGTAATTTAAATACTTTCACACACACTCACACATCAAACAGTGGTAGTGTTGAGGCTCAAACTGTTTTACTGTTGCAACAACTAGCAATTAGCGGATGATTCAGAGCTTTGATTGGGAGCCATTTTGTGTCAAGCATGTTTACTCTTGTGCACAGCACTGCACTACATTAACACTAATGATGGTAATGGCCTCTCATCACATTGACAGGCCCATTTTTTAGATCCCTCTTAATTGTAATTAAGGCCTGATTAACGGGTTTGGTGGGGGAAGAGTTTTATTCTCCTCAGTACAATATACCATAATATGTTATGAAAGCAATCAAGGGGCTGTCATTTAGTTCTCTAATGAGTCTCTACTACACATAACAAACTTCACTTTTCCCTTTGCTATTCTTTTTCTAGACCAGCGGGGAGTCAAAACCAGGCCGCGAGTTTCACAATTCCACAGCTGGTGCTTTTTTAGCTGGTAGTAAATTGGTTGATGAATGTCTAGGGTTGCTTCCGGTAACTTTCCCCAAATTCCAAGGTATTCCAGAAATCTTGGTTGGAAAATTCCTGTTTTCCGGTTTATTCCCTCCTATGTCCAGGAATCTTCCAACCAAGATTTCTGGAAAACCTGGGAATTTTGGTAAAGTCACTGGAATTTGGCAACCCTATGAATGTCATTGATGCTCCAGTCCAGAGGTTCCACTCACCTGGTAACCCAGGTATGAATCAGTCCCTGGTTAGAAGGGAAGGATGAAAACCAGCAGTCCTACAGACCTCAAGTCACTGATCACTGCTCTCAGTGACTGAAGACCACAGCTTTGTTATTTGTTCAAACGTAAGTCTTTCTCTCACTTTCTCTCTCTCTCTCCCTTTTCAGACAAACTTGTGTGTGTGTGTGAGCGTATTTCTTCTCATGGAAGTCTGTGTGTTTACACATATTTCCTCTGGACAGTGTCCTGATGCCAAAGTGTGACAGCAGCATGGTGTGCTCTGGCCTGGGTGGGTTGTGGTTAACACCCCTCACCAATGTGGACTCCAGGGCCCTCCTAGACCTGCTCACTGTCAGCCTGGCTCAGCCTAGTTGTGACATCACCCTGTATGATGGAACCACTGGGAAGGTACCTGACTGCTTGTTTTATTCCCCTGTTCCATAGAGCATGAAAAGAGGACTAATTAGAAGACACTTGCCTGTCTTCTGTCTCTACGCCCGCTCCCTTTTAGTCTCTCTCTTTTTCTTTATTTTTCTGGAAACTCTCTCTGTCTCTCTCCTTCTCTCTTTCTCTGATAACTCTTATTTTACCACTCCATATCTTTCTCTCTCTCTTCCTCTCATTCTCCCATGAGGATCATTTAGACAAAGATATGCTCTGGTGCTTTACCACCAGACACTAAAGCCTAAGGTGGACTGGGCTCTCAGGCCCTCAACCGACTCCTTGGCAGAGACAGCTCCCTCCCTGCCCGTCACACTGGTAGTGTGTTCCATGTTACCAGGCCCATTGTTGACAAGTCTGTCTTAAAGGTGTGTTAAGCTTTGCTTCAGCAGTACATACACAATCAAGGCTCAACCCTAACAGAACAGACACCAAAACAAATGTTTTTTGACTAACAGCAATCGTGGCCTCTATTTTGCAACCTCAGTCGTCGAAAACCAGCAGTCGGTCTTAGTCACGTTTTGTGCCTTTAATGCATCTTGTGTTTTGCTGTTGTGTTTGCTGGTGAATGAGGAGACGGTGGAAAGGCTGGTGGTTCAGTACCCTCCCATCGTGTTCAGTACGGTGATGCAGGACTGCAAGAGAACCCAGGAGAGAGCCTATCAGATGGGCTGGAGCCCCAACGCATCCACCGACTTATAGCCACCGCTGGACTACACTCACTCACACACACACACTCACTCACTCACACACACTCACACACGCACACACACACACACACACATATGCCCATTCACATACATGTGCACACACACTGATAAAGGCGGTGTGCACAGTCAAAGTGGAAACACACACCACATGATCATTTAATTTATTTTTTATCTATGGATATTTTTGGGATTCCATTTTAGTTCAGTGATAACTCCCAGACAAATCATACTGTACATCAGTGTACAGTGTTGGGCTTGTGTATCAAATACACATAGCGCTCTCCTTTTGACCAGAGACCTAGAGTATGTGGCAGCCCCATGGCTCTGGTCAAATGTAACGCTACACTACCTGGTGATAGGGTGTCGTTTGAGGTTTGACTTCCGCTGTGCTGGGAGTTTTGTGGGACTTACATTTCCCCCAACACCAATCTGGATGCAATACCAGGCTTGAAAACACGGAGCACATTGAGCAGCGACTGAAAACAAGTAAACATTGTTCTAAACAAGTAAAAACATTATTCTCTGGTTTCGTTGACCGCAAGGGCTACATGTTTTGACCTCACCATGTGTGAAGTCAATGTTGTTTCATACTGTGTGTGTTTCTACCTTTCTGTTCGAAATTAAATACACTATTAAGAGTGTGTCATGTGTTTGTAGGGACCAGGAAAAACTCCAGGTCCACGATATAGGCTTTAAGATAGGATATAGGCTAGTCTGTAAGATAATAAATAGGCTAGTCTTTAAGATAGGATGTAGGCTAGTCTATAAGATAAGATACAGGCTAGTCTATAAGATAAGATTTAGTTTTATCTCTAAAATAAGATATACGTAGGCTAGTCTATAAGATCAGATACAGGCCAGTCTATAAGATAAAGGCTAGTCTATAAGATAACATATACAGTGCCTTGCAAAAGTATTCATCCCCCTTGGTGTTTTTCCTATTTTGTTGAATTACAAATCGTAATTTAAAAGTATATGTATTTGGATTTAATTTAATAGACATACACAAAATATTCCAAATTGGTAAAGTGAAATGAAAAAAAGTACTTATTTAAAAAAAAAAGTTAAACTGAAAGTGGTGCGTGCATTTGTATTCACCCCCTTTGCTATGAAGCCCCTAAATAAGATCTGGTGCAACCAATTACCTTCAGAAGTCACATAATTAGTTAAATAAAGTTCACCTGTGTGCTATCTAAGTGTCACATGATCTCAGTATATATACACCTGCTCTGAAAGGCCACAGATTCTGCAACACCACTAAGCAAGGGGCACCACCAAGTAAGCGGCACCATGAAGACCAAGGAACTCTCCAAACAGGTCAGGGACAAAGCTGTGGAGAAGTACATATCAGGGTTGAGTTATAAAAAAATATCAGAAACTTCGAACATCCCACCGAGCACCATTAAATCCATTGTAGAAAAATTGAAAGAATATGGCACCACAACAAACCTTCCAAGAGAGGGCCGTCCACCAAAACTCACGGACCAGGAAAGGAGGACATTAATCAGAGAGGCAGCAAAGAGACAAAAAATAACCCTGAAGGAGCTGCAAAGCTCCACAGTGGAGATTGGAGTATCTATTCATGGGACCACTTTAAGCCGTACATTCCACAGAGCTGGGCTTTACGGAAGAGTGGCCAGAAAAAAGCCATTGCTTAAAGAAAAAAATAAGCAAACACATTTGGTGTTCGCCAAAAGGCATAAGGTTCGCCAAAAGGCATAAGGACTCCCCAAACATATGGAAGAAGGTACTCTGGTCAGATGAGTCTAAAATGGAGCTTTTTGGTCATCTGGCACAAACCCAACACCCAACACCTCGCATCACCCCGAGAACACCATCCCCACAGTGAAGCATGGTGATGGCAGCATGATGCTGTGGGGATGTTTTTCATCAGAAGGGACTGGGAAACTGGTCAGAAGTGAAGGAATGATGGATGGCGCTAAATACAGGGAAATTCTTGAGTGAAACCTGTTTCAGTCTTCCAGAGATTGGAGACTGGGACGGAGGTTCACCTTCAAGCAGGACAATGACCCTAAGCATACTACTAAAGCAACACTCGAGTGGTTTAAGGGGAAATATTTAAATACCTTGGAATGGCCTAGTCAAAGCCCAGACCTCATTCCAATTGAGAATCTGTGGTATGACTTAAAGATTGCTGTACACCAGCGGAACCCATCCAACTTGAAGGAGCTGGAGAAGTTTTTCCTTGAAGAATGGGCAAAAATCCCAGTGGCTAGATGTGCCAAGCTTATAGAGACATACCCCAAGAGACTTGCAGCTGTAATTGCTACAAAAGGTGGCTCTACAAAGTATTGACTCTGGGGGGTGAACAGTTCTGCACACTCAAGTTTTCAGTTTTTTCAGTTTTTTCTTGTTTGTTTCACAATATAAAACATGTTGCATCTTCAAAGTGGTCGACATGTTGTGTAAATCAAATGATACTAACCCCCCCAAAAATCTATTTTAATTCCAGGTTGTAAGGCAACAAAATAGGAAAAATGCCAAGAGGGGTGAATACTTTCACAAGCCACTGTAGTTGTGTCTCTAATATATGATATATGTTAGTCTATAAGATAATATATAGTCTATAAGATAAGATATAGTCTATAATATCAGATATAGTCTAGTCTATAATATATAGTCTGGTCAATAAGATAAGATATAGGCTAGTGTATAAGATAAAATATAGTTTTGTATCTGAGATACAATATATGCTGGTCTATAAGATATATGATGGTGTATAAGATAAGATATAGGCAAGTCTATAAGATTATTATAGTCTATAAAAAATGTATTTGATAGTCTATAAGATAAGGTATAGTCTATACGATAATATATAGACTAGTCTTTAGGATAAGATCTTGTCTATAAGATAATTATAGTCTATAAACTTTTCCAAACTTTTCACTGTTACTGTAGGTTAGTCTATAAGATAAGATATTGTCTAGTCTTTAAAATAAGATATAGTCTAGTCTGTAAGAAAATATATTGTCTAGCCTATAAGATAAGATATATACTAGTCTATAAGATATAGGCCAGTCAATAATTGCCCAGCATTTTTCCTGATCAACTCACATGGTCAAGTAAAACTTGTGGCTTACCTATTATATTATAATGGTCCCAGTAGGGAACAAAGCCCATTCTGATGGACTAAGGCTGTGACTCCCTGATACAATGGTACACTTGAGAGATTCAAGGCCACATTCATTCAAGCTACACAATGGGAGATCTGCAAGGAAGTATTGTTTCATTACAAATCTAAATATGTTTTTGTTTCATCTAGTAAATGTCTTATGCACACAGTTGATGCACATTTGTGTGGAGCAGGAGCGGATCATTTTCATGCAGTGTTGTATGTTGGTTGGTGCAGTGCAGGTTTGACTGAGTACCATCCCTAATTGTTGTTACAGTCACAGTTAAGTACACAGTGAGCTCAAGGTAGAAGTTGCCCTGGCAGATCTAGGATCAGATGATTGAACCCCTTATCCAAATCATAAACTTAAGGGAGATGAATCAATATCTGACCCTGGACCTGTGGTTAGCGACAACTTCTGCCTACACCGAACAGCTCAGCATGTTCTAAAGGAGTAGTCGCTCAGCACTGAACATCAGAGATACACTCTATATGGACTGATGTAAACCTACACTTTAAAGTCATTATTGTAAAGACAATGTGTTCTCAATGCCTTGCCTGGATGAAGAAAGGTTCAATACTTAAACTCTTCTGACAGAAACATTGTCTTGAAGACGACTGTACATGTTCTACATGTTAAGAAAAGTAATGTAAATGGGTCAGAGTTCCCTTCAAACAATAATAAGTCATTAGGACGTCCTCAGGACGTTACAATTACAATGGTCACCTAAAGTAAGGTGGTGTGTCAAAGCCCCCTGGAGGTTTTGTCTAGTTTCCGGTTAGTCCCGGGGACATCCCACAGGATGTTTTTAGGACGTTCTTGGGAAGTTGTATAATTTTTACGGTGTTCTCTGGATGTCGTGTCATGTTCCCCTGGAGGTTGTGTCTAGTTCCCGGTTTGCCCTGTGAACTTTCTTAGGATGTTATATCATGTTCCCCTGGAGGTTTTGTCTAGTTCCCTGTTGGTCCCGGAGGATGTTTTTAGGATGTTCTTGGGATATTGTGTCATGGTCCCCTGGATGTTTTGTCTGGTTCCCAGTTTGCCCTGGGATGTCCCCGAGGACGTTTTTAGGACTTTCTTGCGATGTTTTGTCAAGGTCCCCTGAACGTTCTTGGGACGTGATGTGATGGTCTCCAGGAGGTTTTTGTCTAGTTCCCAGTTTTTGTCTAGTTCCCCATACAATTTAATTTCTTTACTTTTAATGTTTTTGGACACCTGTAACCGTCACTTGACAAAAACTTCCAGGGGACCAGGACACAGCGTCCAAAGAACGTCCTAAAAACTTACTTGAGGACGTCCCCGGGACAAACCAGGAACCTGACAAAACCTCCAGGGGACCATGACACAATGTCCAAAGAACGTCAGCGGGACATACCGGGAACTAGACCAAACCTCCAGTGAACCATAATACAACATCCCAAAAACATTGGGAACGATAAAAAAGTCCTCCAGAGAATGTTCCCTTGGGACCATCATACGACGTACTAAGGACTAGTAATATGAAAATCCTGAGAATGTCCTAAAAGGTCCTAACATGGTCCTCAGTGACGTCCTGGGAACGTACAGGGAACTAGACAACGGTCCCCTGGAGTGTGGCTTTGGGACCATCAAGCAACTCTCTCTCTCTCTCTCTCTCTCTCTCTCTCTCTCTCTCTCTCTCTCTCTCTCTCTCTCTCTCTCTCTCTCTCTCTCTCTCTCTCTCTCTCTCTCTCTCTCTCTCTCTCTCTCTCTCTCTCTCTCTCTCTCTCTCTCTCTCTCTCTCTCTCTCTCTCTCTCTCTCTCTCTCTCTCTCTCTCTCTCTCTCTCATGATGTATATTGTACCATTAACATGGTGTAATAATCAATGGTTTGGATTGTGTCGGCTGTAAGATTTCCACTGTATTTGTACTGTACAGTGGGATTTTATGTAACCTAATACTGGTTTTGTTTGAGCATATATTTGCAGTATTTGTTGTGTAGCCATGCATTTATGGTATATCTTTGTTAGCAATAGGATCTAAGATCCATGCCCTTTTGAAAACAGTCAATGTTAATTTATTACGCTAATAACCAGGGTACTTTTCTATGATGTGAACCAACTGGACAATTATTCTAGAAGCTGTCACTGGACTGTATACACTAGTATTTTTTTGAGTTTAGCGGTTTGAAGTAGCAATGTAATCTTTTACAGAAACATAGATTTGGGACAATTAAGAACATATCCGTTTTACCCTTGTCAGGACTTGTAGACTTTCAGATTGAGTCCTCGTCGACCCCCCCCCCCCTTTTTTAATCCCAACATGCACTCTCTTTTTCTCCGCTTGATGTTGACACTTGATCCCTGATTTGTTAAGAAAACCGTAAATGACTGGATTTACATACAGATGAATAAAACACTACTACTTATAAAGCTCTCCCTTTTTCTCTTATTTCAGTATATTTTTTTTACTCTCTGTGTTTGACAGAAGAAAGAAACATTAAAAGTGACATTTGAAATGAATCTTTACCCATGCTACATGAAGTGTTTTCCTTCTCAACATAAAATCAGAATATAAATGAATGCATAACCAAGTAGATTTTTGTTGCAAGTCAAAATCCTGGAACCATCCAGTCTGTTTCGATATGTATTACTACAGTTGCATACCAAGGCCTAGTAGCTGAACTGGATCCATTCCTCAGGGAGTGACACCTTGATACTGTGAATATTCAGCAGTTCCCTCACATCTCAATCAAACTGTCTCTCTCTCGTTGCAGGGAAACTTGTGATTTCAAGGTCAGCACTTTGTTAATATCACAGCAGTCATGCATCAGAGACAAGGCAACGACTTGCCTCCCAGCATGCTAGCGACGCGCTCAAAGCACTAAAAGCTGTCATTCAATATGTCCCCCGTCTTTGACGATCAAGAGGAGGATATTGTTCCTTTGGTATTTGGTGTTTTATTAGGATCCGCATTAGCTGTTGCAAAAGCAGCAGCTACTCTTCCTGGGGTCCACACAAAACATGAAACATAATACAGAATGACATAATACAGAACATCAATAGACAAGAACAGCTCAAGGACAGAACTACATAAATTTTTTTTAAAGGCACACGTAGCCTACATATCAATGCATACACACAAACTATCTAGGTCCATAAGGGGAGAGGTGTTGTGCCGCGAGGTGTTGCTTTATCTGTTTTTTGAAACTAGGTTTGCTGTTTATTTGAGCAATATGAGATGAAAGGAAGTTCCATACAATTAGGGCTCTATATAATACTGTACGCTTTCTTGAATTTGTTCTGGATTTGGGGACTGTGAAAAGACCCCTGGTGGCATGTCTGGTGTGATAAGTGTGTGTGTCAGAGCTGTGTGTAACTTGTCTATGCAAACAATTTGGGATTTGCACTGAAATCTAACAGTACAGCTCCCACAATCATCTTATTATCAATTTCTTTCAACCAATCATCAGTAATTTGTGTCAGTGCAGCACATGTTGAGTGCCTTTCTCTATAAGCATGCTGAAGGTCTGGTGTTAATTTGTTTACAGAGAAATAGCATTGTATCTGGTCAAACACAATTTTTTCCAACAGTTTGCTAAGAGCTGGCAGCAAGCTTATAGGTCTGCTGTTGGAACCAGTAAAAGCCGCTTTACTACTCTTGGATAGCGGAAATAATTTGGCTTCCCTCCAGGCCTGAGGACAAAGACTTTCCTCTAGGCTCAGATTAAAAATATGACATATAGGAGTGGCTATAGAGTCAGCTACCATCCTCAGTAGCTTTCCATCTAAGTTGTCAATGCCAGGAGGTCTGTCATTAATTTATCTATAACAATAACTTTTCCACCTCTCCCACACTAACTTTACAAAATTCCAACTTGCACTGCTTTTCTTTCATTATATGTTTTTATGCATGAATGCAATTGCTGACTGTTCATTGTTGGCATTTCCTGCCTAAGTTTGCCCACTTTGCCAATGAAATAATCATTAAAATAATTGTCAACATCAAATGGTTTCGTGATGAATAAGCCATCTGATTCGATGAAAGTGGACTTGAATTTGTCTTTCTGCCCATAATTTCCCATCATTCTTTATATCATTGATCTTGGCTTGTCGAGTTAAGTCACATAATTTCTCGATTTGCGGAAAGTATGCCAATTAGATGTGCAGCCAGACTTATTAGTCACTCATTTTGCCCCATATCTTTCAACCATACAGTTTTTCAATTCCTCATCAATCCATGGAGCCTTAACAGTTCTAACAGTCAGTTTCTTAACAGATGCATGTTTATCAATAATTGGAAGAAGCAATTTCATAAATTCTGCAAGCGCAGCGTCTGGATGCTCCTCATTAACCTCTCTTGGGTAGGGGGCAGTATTTTCACGTCCGGATGAAAAGAGTGCCCAAATTAAACTACCTGCTACTCAGGCCCAGAAGCTAGGATATGCATATAGTTGGTAGATGTGGATGGAAAACACTCTAAAGTTTCTAAAACTGTTAAAATGATTTCTGTGAGTATAACAAAACTGATATGACAGGCAAAACCCCAAGGACAAACCATCCCCCCAAAAATGTTCAGCCTTCCACTGTTTCCAATGGCTTTCATGTTTATTATGAGTTAACCTGTCTAGCCCCGGGGTTCCGCTAGCGGAACCCCCCCACATTCCACTGAAAAGGCAGCGCGCGAAATTCAGAAATATTTTTTAGAAATATTTAACTTTCACACATTAACAAGTCCAATACAGCAAATGAAAGATTAACATCTTGTGAATCCAGCCAACATGTCCGATTTATAAAATGTTTTACAGCGAAAACACCACGTATAATTATATTAGCCACCAAATCCAAAAAAGCACAGACATTTCTTTCACAGCACAGGTACTTTCACAAAACCCCCAAATAGAGATAGAATTAATCACTAACCTTTGAAATTCTTCATCAGATGAGTCATATAACATCATGTTACACAATACATTTATGTTTTGTTCGATAATGTGCATATATATATATATAAAAAAAATCTCAGTTTACATTGGCACGTTATGTGCAGTAATGTTTTGATTCCAAAACATCTGGTGATTTTGCAGAAATACTCATAATAAACATTGATAAAAGATGCAAGTGTTATTCACATAATTAAAGATAAACTTATCCTCTATGCAACCGATGTGTCAGATTTCAAAATAAACTTTACGGAAAAAGATTAATCTGAGAACGGCGTTTAGAGCACAATCCAGCCAAAGAAATAGTCGCCATTTTGGCGTCAACAAAAGCTACAAAAACACTATAAATATGCACTTACCTTCGAATAACTTCATCAGAAGGCACTCCCAGGATTCCCAGATTGACAGAAATGACAGAAAAGCCCATCATTTAGCCACTTGTTGTTAGCATGTTCAGCCCAGGAATCCATTTTCATGACGCAGAGAAATCCCTCCAGACAAAAACTCAAAAAGTTCCATTACAGGTCGTAGAAACAGGTCAAATGATGTTTGCAATCCATATTTAATATGTGTTTTACATTAATCATCAATAAGGATCCAACCGGAGAATTTCATTGTCTGAAGAAAGAGCATTGGAATGAGAGCTCTCTCTCTCACCCTCGCGCGCAAATCCAGACTGAAATTTCTGACGACCACTCACTAAAACAGCTCCTATGAGCCCCTCCTTTATAGTAGAATAATAAGACTAAAATCTAAAGACGGCGACATCTAGTGGAAGCCCTAGGCAGTGTTTGTTCAGCCATATCTACAAGGGGTACCATTTGACACTGTTTTGAAAATCGAGTTCTCATTTCCTGTTTTGACCTCTTCTCAGGTTTTTGTCTGCCAAATGAGTTCTGTTATACTTACAGAAATAATTCAAACAGTTTTAGAAACTTCAGAGTGTACATACAATAGTAATAATAATTATATACAATAGTAATAATAATATGCATGTATTACCTTCTGGGACAGAGTAGGAGGAAATTTCGTTTGGGCACGCAATTTGTTCAAAGTGGAAACACTGCCCCCTATCCCGATGAAGTTTTAAAGTCCTCCCAGATTGCAGTTCCTAGGGCTTTCACTAAATGTCAACAGTCATTAGAAAGAGTTTCATGCTGGATTTTGGAAAAATGAGCTAGAAGTTGTAGTTTTTCTAAGTGGCTCCCATTTTGGCTGTAGTGTTTCCATGCACGTGGGAGAAAGCGCGTTCTTTGTTATTTATCTCCGGTAATGAACATACTATTCTCCGTCTTAAATTGTATCATTTATTTACGTTTTAGGGTACCTGAGGTTTGATTATTAACATTGTTTGAACTGTTTGGATAAGTTTATTGTTATTGTTTGGGATTCATTTTGTATGCATTTTGAAGGAGGAAACCGGTGGATTATTGAATGAAGCGTGCCAGCTAAACTGAGTTTTTATGGATATAAAGAAGGACTTTATCGAACAAAAGGACCACTTGTGATGTAACTAGGACCTTTTGGAGTGCCAACAGAAGAAGATCTTTAATCACATCAGACCAAGAAATATTTTTAACATCATCCCCATAAGAGTCACAGCAAAATCTTTTATATGATCATCTTATATACTATTTTAGGCCCAGCTGTTGGAACTGTGGCTTTTCTGGATATAGCCGCTATATTGTGATCACAGCATCCAATGGGTACGGATACAGCTTTAGAACAAAGTTCTACAGCAGTAGATAAGATGTGATCGATACATGTGGATGATCTTGTTCCTGTAGTGTTTGTAAACACCCTGGTAGGTTGATTAATAACCTGAACCAGATTACAGGCACTGGTTACAGTAAGAAGCTTCCTCTTGATAGACAGCTTGATGAAAACCAGTCAATATTCAGGTCCCCAAGAAAGTAGACCTTTCTGTTTACATCACATACACTATCAAGCATTTCACACATATTATTTAGATACTGACTGTTAGCACTTGGTGGCCTGTAGCAACACTCCAAAATAAAAGGCTTTAGATGTGCCAAGTGAACCTGCGACCACAACACTTCAATAACACTTGACATAAGATCTTCTCTAAGCATTACAGGGATGTGGCTCTGAATATATACAGCAACACCTCCCCCATATGCATTTCTGTCTCTTCTATAGATGTTATATCCTTGTATTGCTACTGCTGTATCATCAAATGAATTATCTAAGTGAGTCTCAGAAATGGATAATATATGAATGTTAGCAAGCTATTGATTTCATGAACCTTATTTCTAAGGCTACATATATTAATATGGGCCATTTCCAGCCCTTCTTGAGTCCACGGGACGGTTGAGCTGACTAATGCGATTAGCATGAAGTTATAAGTAACAAGAATATTTCCCAGGAAATAGACATATCTGATATTGGCAGAAAGATTACATTCTTGTTAATCTAACTGCACTGTCCAATTTATAGTAGCTATAGTAGCTATTACAATGAGAGAATACCATGTTATTGTTTGAGGACAGTGCACAATTTTGAACATTAAAAGTTATTGTTAAACAAATTAGGTAAATTTGGGAAGTCTTGACATTTTGAACAGAAATGAAATGGTTAATTTGATCAGTCTAACACTTTGCACATACACTGCTGCCCTCTAGTGTCCAAAATCTAAATTGCACCTGGTATGGAATAATACATTATGGTCTTTCTCTTGCATTTCAAAGCTGATGGTACAAAAAAATACAATATAATGTTTTTTTCTTTGTGGTATTTTCTTTTACCAGATCTATTGTGTATTATTCTCCTACATTCCTTTCACATTTCCACAAACATCAAAGTGTTTCCTTTCAAATGGTACCAATAATATGCATATCCTTGCTTCAGGGCCTGAGATACAGGCAGTTAGATTTGGATATGTAATTTTAGGCGAATATTTAAAAAAGGGGGGCGGATCTTTATGAGCTTATCAGAGATAGACATAATACTGAAAAGAGAAAACAAAGTAAGAGAAAAAAATACACATTCAGCAGTCCAATAATCAATTGGTGTGTGTATGTGTGCTTCGGGGTTGAAGATACAAACCCATAGGCTTGGCTCTCTCATCCCTTCCAGGCTTCTGGGAGGGAGGGTGGACAATGAGCCTGTCATAGAGAAGGTATGCAATGTCCTCATGCACTCTGGCAGCTTTCATGGCTGGAATCAGTTCTTTCCTCTTCTGGCTCCACAGCTTCAGGATAGTCCTTGTTGAGGAAGATATATGTTCCTCTCAAGTTCTTTTCTCTTTCCAGAACAGCTACCTTATCCTTGAACCTCAGGAACTTGACCACTACTGGCCTGGGCCTATGGGTTTTCCAGTCCTGTGGGCATGCTCCACCTCAATCTTCCTGTGGTCCATCTTCAATTTCTCAGAGATCATTTCCCTCAGACTCCGTGCAGGTCTCATGTGGAGATTCTGCAATACCTTCCACAACCATGTGGTTCCGCCTTGATAGTCCCTCGAGATGTATCTGTCATTGTTATCATGGATTCACACACAGAACTGATGTCCTCTCTCAATGACTTACAGACTGCTGTCATCTTGCCGTTGTCCTGTTTCAACTCATTGAGCTGACCCTGGGAGAACTGCAAACTGTTCTTCAGGTCCTGGACCTCTCTGGTTAGATCGTCCATTCTTTTATTAGTAGAATCCACAAGTATTTGGACAAAACACTTGAATCTATTTTCTTGTTGTAACAACAGCTTGTAGGTCTTTTTTTGTTCATTTAAAAGATCCTTCACTTGTGATAGAGAGACACCACCGTTCTCAACAGTACTCCCACCGGCTTTGGTCTTTGTCATGGTAGGTTATCTTCTTATGGCTGCAATCCCGTTAACGGGATCGATATGACAACAGCCAGTGAAAGTGCAGGGCGCCAAATTCAAACAACAGAAATTATCATAATTAAAATTCCTCAAACATACATGTATCTTCTACCATTTTAAAGGTAATCTTGTTGTTAATAGTGTCCGATTTCAAATAGGCTTTTCAGCGAAAGCACCACAAACGATTATGTTAGGTCACCGCAAAATCACAGACAAACAGAGTCATTTTCCCAGCCAAAGACAGGAGTCACAAAAAGCAGAAATAGAGATAAAATTAATCCCTAACCTCTGATGATCTTCATCAGATGACACTCATAGGACTTCATGTTACACAATACATATATGTTTTGTTCGATAAAGTGAATATTTATATCCAAAAACCTCAGTTTACATTGGCGCCATGTTCAGAAATGCCTCCAAAATATTCGGAGAAATTGCAGGGCCACGTCAAATAACATAAACACTCATCATAAACGTTTATGAAAGACACATGTTTTACTTATAATAAAATATACACTTGTTCTTAATGCAACCGCTGTGTCAGATTTCAAAAAGCTTTACGGCAAAACACAATATTCAATAATCTGAAAACAGTGTTCAGCCACAAAAGCAAGCCATACAGTTACCCGCCAAATTGTGCAGTCAACAAAACTCATAAAAAGCATTCACTTACCTTTGCTGATGTTCGTCGGAATGCACTCCCAGGACTACCACTGTTACGACTTCCGCCGAAGTCGGCCCCTCTCCTTGTTCGGGTGGTGTTCGGCGGTCGACGTCATTGGCTTTCTAGTCACCACCGATCCATGTTTCATTTTCGTTTTGTTTTGTCTGTATTACAAACACCTGGTTTCAATTCCCATGTCATGTTCCTTATTTAATCCTCTGGCATACCTTTTTGTTCTGTCCGCGATTGTTGGTGTTTTAGTGGTTCGTGTGTCAGATTTTTTAAATGCTTTACGGCGAAAGCATACGTTACGATTATGAGAACATAGGCCACTAAACAAATCATTACAAACAGTAGCCAGCCAGCTAGAACAGTTACACAATTTAGAAATAGAGATAAAATTAATCCCTTACCTTTGATGATCTACATATGGTTGCAATCAGCAGACATTCATTTACTCAATAAATGTTATTTTTGTTCGATAAAGTATCTTTATACCCAAAAACCAACCGTTTTGTTCGCGCGTTTTCTTCAGTAATCCACAGGCTAAAACGCAGTAAAAACAGGAAGACAAAAAAATCCAAATTGTATCCGTAAAGTTCATAGAAACATGTCAAACGATGTTTATATTCAAACCTCAGGTTGTTTTTAGCCTAAATAATCAATAATATTTCAACCGGACAATAACCATATAAAATGTAAACAAGAAACGCACTCTCTCGGTCTTGCGCAGGAAAAAGCTCTGTGACACGGCAGGGTCCACTCATTCAGACTGCTCTTACTTCTTAATTTTTCAGAATACAAGCCTGAAACATTTTCTGAAGATTGTTGACATCTAGTGGAAGGCATAGAAAATACATGTTGAGTCCTAAGTCAATGGATACTGTATTGGCATTGAATAGAAAACTACAAAACCCCCCCAAAAAATCCTGAATGGATTTTTTCTCAGGTTTTTGCCTGCCAAATATTATACACACAGACACTATTTTAACAGTTTTGGAAACTTTATAGTGTTTTCTATCCAAATCTACCAGTTATATGCATATCATATATTCTGTGCCCGAGATGCAGGCAGTTTAATTTGGGCATGCATTTCATCCAAAATTCCGAATGCTGCCCCCTACCCTAGAGAAGTTAAAGTCCTGAGGAGCCTGAACGAGGTTTGTTAAAGGTTACAACCCCCTGATTATCGTATTAACCCCTCGTTCCATGTGTCTCTCCTCAGGCCGGTGGTGGCTGGTCCGCTCCAGCAGTCTGAGGTGCGGGAGGTTCCTCCACCCCCTCTGGACATCGAGGGGGTCCCGGCGTATACCGTACGAGCCATCATGGACTCAAGGCGTCGGGCGAGGGGCCTTCAGTACCTTGTGGAGTGGGAGGGGTACGGCCCGGAGGAGAGATGCTGGGTACCGGTGGAGGACATCCTAGATCCTTCATTGCTACAGGAGTTTCACCATCTCCACCCGGATCGCCCTGCGTCCCGTCCTCCGGGTCGTCCCCGAGGCCGGTGTCGGCGCGCAGCAGGAGCCGCGCGTCAAGGAGGGGTACTGTCACGACTTCCGCCGAAGTCGGCCCCTCTCCTTATTCGGGTGGTGTTCGGCGGTCGACGTCACCGGTTTTCTAGTCTGTATTTTCCTTATTGGAATATTGCTTGCCTTTTTGTGAGTAAACTCAGTTGTTTTGCTCAAACCTGTGTCCTGCGCCTGACTCCGCTACATCTCTGCACCCAATCACTGACACCCACTTCCACAAGAAATGTTAGTTTTGTTTGGTAATGTTCATCATTTATGTCCAAATAGCTATTTTTGTTAGCATGTTTGGTAAACAAATCCAACGTCAGGATGCGCGTTCACTAAAAGCTGACAAAATGTCCAAAAGTTCCGTAACAGTCAGTAGAAACATGTCAAACGATGTATTGAATCAATCTTTAGAATGTTTTTAACATAAATCTTGAATACCGTTCCAACCGGAGAATTACATTGACTTCAGATGAGCGATGGAACAGAGCTCCCTCTCATGTGAACGCGCATGGTCAGAGCATGGTCAGGTCATGGCAGACCTGACTAATTCCCCTCTCATTCGGCCCCCCTTCACAGTAGAGGCATCAGACAAGGTTCTACAGACTGTTGACATCTAGTGGAAGCCGTAGGAAGTGCAAACTCATCCATATCTCACTGTGAATTCAAAAGGATCTTGGTTGAAAATCGACCAGCCTCAGAATTCCCACTTCCTGTTTGGATTTTTTCTCAGGTTTTTGCCTTCCATTTGAGTTCTGTTATACTCACAGACATCATTCAAACAGTTTTAGAAACTTCAGAGTGTTCTCTATCCAATACGAGTAATAATATGCTTATTTTAGCAACTGGGACTGAGGAGCAGGCAGTTTACTATGGGCACCGCTGTGCACCTTTCATCCAAGCTACTCAATACTGCCCTTGCAGCCATAAGAAGTTATACTGTTACTCATCACAGTTCCAGACAGGGCTGGTCACAGCAAAGACTGAAAACAACAAACAGTAGGGATCTAGACAGCCACAAATCCGGGACAATCCGTGGTCCCAGCCACAATGGCTAAACGCGGGCTGTGTTCAAGAAACATCTGCTAGCTCGATATGCAGCTAGCTGGCAGCTAGGCTAGCTGCGACGCCAAATAACTCCTCAGACCCGTCTTTGGTCGGCAGGATCACTGGAAAGAGACAAGCAGTCCCAGCAACTGATGCTAACTGCGTCACGAGGTCCAAACTAAGAAGCTAGCTTGCTACCAAGAACTTTCCAATACACTTTCAAACAACACATTTTTCAAATGAACAAAACCAAGCTCTTCCTCGATCTGCACTCTCAGGGTGTTTGTTTGTTTCATGTGGGAGGATGAAACCCGGGAAGCTATCCAGGCGTTGTAAGGTCTGGCATGCATCAGCACCGCCTGGGCAGAGGAACGCACCCTTTTACTGACAGCCTGAGTCTGCAGCTTTTTTGCTTCTGCTGCAAAGTCATCTGTGATTGGCCAGAAATGCATAGTATTTTTATTTTGTTCATTTGCTGTTTTTTCATTATTTTAGATGATGACACAATATTTATGCGGTCTTAGTCAATTATTATCCTAATCTTAATCAAATAGCTCATGTATTTTATACTCTTGCCAAAATGGCTGTACGTGACTATTGTAGTTCTTCGTAGTTTGTAGAGTAGGAAGCAGTTTAGAATGTGTGGCCAGTCTACAAGTTGGCCTGTGAGTGTGTGAGGGGCTAGCAGGCTAATTTCCTCAAAGAGCCTTTCTGTCCTCACCTCTTCCTGATATCACATCTTCTTACACATCCCTCACCTCTTCTCCTCATATCAGACTAACCCTGTTCAAGAAACAAATTGGTTCTTGCTTGTTTCCCAGTGGTGCTAAGGCCTCGACTCACCTGCTCTGCCCTCTCTCTAGAATCCATGTCATTAAAGAGAGAGAGTACCCTTCAAACAATTATTCATCCCCCTTTGTTCTTGCCATCTATCTTCTTCTATGTTTCTTATTTTTATTCACTGTGTTTAGAGACACATTCATTTCAGTGTTACAGATGATATTGACTTGACAGAGGCTCCTTTAAAAGCTGAAGAGTCAGACGTTTTATACAGTCAGAATGTTAAAAGTCTCACTCTTCAGGTCGAGTGCTTCTCTCTCTAGTTCTGCCTCATTATAAAATTCAGTGTTCTCAATATGCACAGTTAGTCTTCTGTTGCATTAGCCTTGGCAAGAACGGGCATTAATAATTTGGCCCTCCGGTTAGCTGTTGGCTGTAGAATGACAGTGGTTTCTAATGTCTCTGCTCTGCTCGCTACAAATAAGCCATTTCTCCCCCTTCTCTATTTTCCCCACAGAGGTAAAATATACGGCCTACTGGGTTTTTACTGCCGCCAATTAGCGCCTAGGCAAATGTGAGTGTGTGCCATCGATTCACTCACTGATTGAGGTGGACTCCATCAAAGTCTCGGTGAACCTCGGACCTCTGCAATATTCATCAAGGTGCGTTCGCTAGCCTCGTATGCCCTCAGAGGAGCGTACCCTCAGGAAGAGCCACCACTGAGTGTAGATGGCCAAGTGGTCAGCGCTGAATAGCAATAGAGAAATGTAATTTAACTTAGTAAATATTGATGCCGTTTGTTACATCTTTTATGAGGGGCTGAAAAGAATCAGCGATGACCATACAGCGCATTTCTCATGTCAGTTGTCAAGGTCACTGATTAGGGGTTTAAAGATTCCTGGAGTCTGGAAGAAATAAGACGGAAATCCAAGAATCTTCCAACTGGGATTTTGGGAATTTGAGGAAAGTTACCAGACTTTTGTAACCCTAGTATTGATATTATCTAGCTAACAAACCAAGAAAGTGGTGGTTTTCAAGGCTCCTTTTCACTCTGTTTTACATTGAACTCTGTGTGTGTACAATAAATCCCACCCTGGCTTCTTGCTGAAACTGGTCTAAACCAGTTTCATTGTTTTGGGTAACCTCTCCCGGCCTGCTTTGCTTTGGCTGTTGAGCTGTGTTCACTCTCTCCCTTTCCAGTTTTACTGTACTGTCACTCAGCTCTCTTTCTCCTTCTCTCACTCTTTCTACCTTGTTCCTTTCATCCTTCCTTGTCTTTCTCCCTCCACCTTCCTATTCTCACTTTCTCTCTTTCTACCTCTCACCCCATCTTCTCTCCCTATCCCTGCTTCTATTTCTCTCTCCCTTTCTGTCAGCCTCCTACTCATACTCCCCCTCTTCCTCAGTCAGTCTGCGGAAGGTCCACTCACCTTAAAGGTTCTGTGTAGTGAAAGGAGGTCAATTGGTTTTGTTAACTATGGCAAAAGGTCAAAGTTGGTAGTGTTAATAATATATTCTTCAGACTAGGGTCTATTTTTCTCCACTTTCTGTCTGACTGATGTGCCCAAAGTAAACTGCCTGTTATTAAGGCCCAGAAGCCAGGATATGCATATAATTTGTACCATTGGATAGAAAACACTTTGAAGTTTGTGTAAATGCAAAAAAAAATGTATGAGACTATAACACAATTGATATGGTTGGAAAAAATCCAAAGAAAAACAACCCAGAATAATATTTTTTAGAGAGCCACTGCTCTTACAATGGGAAGCTATGGGGCATATGCAATTCCAGCTCCCAGATTACAATTCCTATGGCTTCCACTAGATGTCCACAATCTTTGTTCAACGTTTCAGGCTTGTTTCTTCCCAAACGAGGAAGAATTTTGAGTTTTTGTACCGGGAGTCAGAGTTGAAAATCATTCTATGCGTGCGTGACGAAGAGGACGCGCACCTGCTAATATCGTTTTCCTATTGAACATATTTCTTTCCCTATGAAATGTTATAGTTTAATTACATTTTAAGGTACCTGAGGATTTAATAGAAACATATTTTGACTTGTTTTAACAAAGTCTAGCAGTAGATTTTTGGATTTCTTTCTCTGCATGTTAAACGAGTGGATTACTCAAATCGATGGCGTCAACTAAACAGACTTTTTGGGATATAAAGAAGTAATTTATCTAACAAACGACCATGCATGTTGTAGCTGGGACCCTTTGGATTGCAAATCAGAGGAAGATTTTCAAAAAGTAAGTGAATATTTAATCGCTATTTGTGATTTTATGAAGCCTGTCCTGGTTGAAAAATATTTTGATGTGGGGCGCCATCCTCAAACAATCGCATGACATGCTTTTTCTGTAAAGCCTATTGTAAATCGGACAATGCAGTTAGATTAATAACAAGAATGTAAGCTTTTAACCGATACAAGACACTTGTACGTACCTAGATGTTGAATATCTATAATGTTTATGGATATTTATTTGAATTGTGCGCCCTCCAATTTCACCGGAAGTTGTCGACAGGTGTTCCGCTGGTGTCCCGCAGGTGTCCCACTCTAGAAAGTTGAGTGAAGCTCAATCTCATGCTTCTCTGTGCTCTGATATTTCTTCTGCGTGGCAGACCTGGAGAGCTGTGCACACACTCACAGCTTAGAGGGAACATTGCCCCTAAACCCCTCCAAAACCAACCCCTCGGCATTCCCCCCAGCTCACCTCTAACCCCGTCCAAAACCAACCGCTCGGCATTCCCCCCAGCTCACCTCTAACCCCCTCCAAAACCAACCGCTCGGCATTCCCCCCAGCTCACCTCTAACCCCCTCCAAAACCAACCCCTCGGCATTCCCCCCAGCTCACCTCTAACCCCCTCCAAAACCAACCCCTCGGCATTCCCCCAGCTCACCTCTAACCCCCTCCAAAACCAACCCCTCGGCATTCCCCCCCAGCTCACCTCTAACCCCGTCCAAAACCAACCCCTCGGCATTCCCCCCAGCTCACCCCTAACCCCCTCAAAAACCAACCCCTCGGCATTCCCCCCAGCTCACCCCTAACCCCCTCCAAAACCAACCCCTCGGCATTCCCCACCAGCTCACCTCTAAGTCTCTCCAAAACCAACCCCTCGGCATTCCCCCCAGCTTACCTCTAACCCCCTGCAAAACCAACCCCTCGGCATTCCCCCCCAGCTCACCTCTAACTCTCTCCAAAACCAACCCCTCGGCATTCCCCCCAGCTCACCTCTAACCCCCTCCAAAATCAACCCCTCGGCATTCCCCCCCAGCTCACCTCTAACTCTCTCCAAAACCAACCCCTCGGCATTCCCCCCAGCTCACCTCTAACCCTCTCCAAAACCAACCCATCGGCATTCCCCCCAGCTCACCTCTAACTCTCTCCAAAACCAACCCCTCGGCATTCCCCCCAGCTCACCTCTAACCCCCTCCAAATCCAAAGTCTTCCTTCCAACTGGAAATTATGTCAATTAGTTGTCTACCCTTGGCCCGGCTAATATCAATATTTATCAACCTTTAAAAGTAAACATGTTCTGAGGTATTTTGTTTGCCTTGCTACTTGTGGTATTTCAGCGCTTTGAGTTGTATTGATTCTGCAGTAGGGGAAAAGCAGGCTTGTAAATAGAGAAGATGTTAGTAGGTTTATTTTGTAATCGACACAGACTGACTCAGGTCTCCAGTGGAGTAGCGGAGGGTTGAGAGCCTATGAGCCTATCCATGAATCCAGAGGAGAAACACTGGCTCGGAACCATACAGGCACTGGGAAGGCCAGAGAGAAACTAGGAGCTGCACTAACTCCTCTACTTGTTTTGGATTGCTACGCTTTGTTCCCAAATTGACCTCCTTTCACTACACAGAACGTATGACTTCCTTGACTAAATATGACTTTTCTTTCCACTCTTGCATCCACACGGACTCTGCCAAGTTTGGGCTGGCTTTTTTAGGATTAGTCTCTGACTCACTGTTATTACCGGAATATGGCCACCCCTGACCTGTTACTATAGAAAGCAATAGATTAGAATAGAAAATAATTATGTACTGCTTAATAACAGCTTTCAGACGAAGATTACATGGCTTAGAAAACAAAACCCAGCATTACTAACAGTTTACAGATGGGACACATACACCTTATCCAAAAAACAGACCTGGTTTCTCTCATTTCAACACCACCCACCCGGATCTCTTATTGGTTTACATGTCTCACTCTCTTGCTCAGTTATTGGTTCTGTCTCTCAGGGTGGTAATGGTGTTAACTACAGTGTTTAGCCAGAGATGGGCTTATAGTCCCACATATCCACAAAGGTTAATTAGCAGCAGAAGGTACCGCTACCAGATATGTTGACATTTACATGTCATCTCTCTACTAAAACCAGAGACAGAACCCCATTTGGGGAAAATTGTAAGAAAAAAATACTATTTTTAAAACATCCTAATTTCTATTCTAGGTCTGGTGTTGATATGCAGATTTGGCGGTGGGTGACATTTAAAAGTAGTTAATTGTGCAAATCTTTGTTTCAGGCTGTAAAGGTTGTGTGCTGGAAGTGGGTCTAAGCCCAGCTGCTTTGGTAAAGGGAGGAAATGAAGGCCTGTCTCTATTGACTGGGGCTACAAAGCCCTCTATGCCTTTTCAAGGTGGGTTATGAATATTTATACACACAAACTGTTTGCCAAATTAAAATCAATCTATCCCCGTTGGGAGATGACTCAGACTATCTATTGTCATGTAATTTTTGTTTTACTCATCCCTCGAATGCACAGGAGGTTGGTGGCACCTTAATTGGGGAGGACGGACTTGTGGTAATGGCTGGAGGTGGAATGGTATCAAATACATTAAACACATGGTTTCCATGGTTTCCATGTGTTTGATGCCATTCCATTTGCACTGTTCCAGTCATTATTTTGAGCCATCCCCCCCTCAGCAGCCTCCACTGCATCGAATGGAAGGTTTTATTTTCCCAACAGCTAAATAGAAACATCAAATTGAACACTGTGTACTAGCATCACAATAAAAGCTAATTTTATTGTATTATAATGTGATGTTTTGATATTGTACATTGTCTAAAGCATCCTATCCCAAAGCATAGGAGGCATGGAGAGGCAGCCTTTAGTAATTATGCCCGAAACTGTGGATATATTTAAAAGATATCTTAAAAACACATCTTTTAAGCTTTGCTTTTCCATAAGATGCTTTTTAGTTGTTCAGTTTGTGTCATTCTTTTGTTTTTTATCTCATGTTTGTTCTGTAGTAAATATTTCATTTTCTTAGTTTTTTCCTGTAAAGCACATTGCATTGCATTCCATGTAGTAGAGGCTGGTGGGAGGAGCTATAGGAGGAAAGGCTCATTGTAATGGCTGGAATGGAATAAATGGAAGGGTATCAAACACATCATACATATGGAAACAAAGTTTGACTCCATTTCTTTAATTCCGTTCCAGACATTACAATGAGCCTGTCCTCATATAGCTCCTCCCCCGCAGCCTCC
Source organism: Salvelinus alpinus (assembly GCF_045679555.1). Classification (NCBI taxonomy): domain Eukaryota; kingdom Metazoa; phylum Chordata; class Actinopteri; order Salmoniformes; family Salmonidae; genus Salvelinus; species Salvelinus alpinus. The sequence goes on from NC_092104.1 coordinate 16,294,051, forward strand.
ACTGGATCCATGTCTGAAATGTCCTGTGTCAATAAAGTTTGATTTTATTTTATTTAGGCTAAGTTCAACGTTAGAACCATAGCATCCTATGGTTCTAAAATTAACATAGCCTTAAGATACTTTTGGGAGACCGAGCCCTGGTTTGATTTGCACATTGTTACAATTCACTGCACTTTCATTCAAAGTGTGATACATTCTCTTGTGTCATGATCTCACAGATCTGACAAGTTTTCCAGACCTTTTAGTGGTTTATTTCAAGCCTCCACTATTCTAAAATAACAGATGGCCAGGCGGCCGCTATAGTCTCTTAGCCATATGTGAATGTTGACACGTTAGAGCCACTGGTATGACATGTCACTCCCCACTCTTCCACTGTTACAGTCCAGCCTCTGTTCAGGGTTTGAATTCCCCTCAGGATCAAAGGACCAGATTGGGTTGTTGTGATCTTAAGCGTGACAGACACAGTCTCACAGCCCGCGGCCCCCAGCCCCTCTACAACCTACTCCCTCCACGCTGGTCGCCATGTTTCCCGGCCTGCTGGCTGGACAGTGGGTTATTTCCCAGGGCAGGGACTGAGGGCCTGAGGCCCCAACTGGTGTGATGCTGTGGGGACTGTGATGGGCGTGTCAGGGTTGGGTCAATTTTACATTTCAGGATGTATTTTTCTGTTATGAGATGTTCGATTGTTCCCTTTTATACTGCAGTGTTTGATCTAATGTATTCTGGGAAATGTATTTTTTCTGATATTTAAAAACATGATTATAGACAACATGATCTTTGAATATTTCCAGACCACTGTAATTATTCAAAATTGTTTTAGGTCTGAAGTGTTTCAACCTTATGCTACATGGTATTGGTAACCATACATGATGTCAAAATAAACATTATTATGGTGATGTGTAGAATACAGAAGCCATTTGAATTTAATTTAATTGTATTTCCTTAAATTCATATTCAATTCAAATTATGCTTCCTGTGGGGAGTGGCCAATTTAAATTATGCTTCCTGTGGGGAGTGGCAATTTGAATGCAATAATTTAATTGGAATTAAAGAGTAATTCGTAACTCAATTCAGAATTGAACCCAACCCTGGTATGCATACAGTGTGTGTGTGTGTGTGTGTGTGTGTGTGTGTGTGTGTGTGTGTGTGTGTGTGTGTGTGTGTGTGTGTGTGTGTGTGTGTGTGTGTGTGTGTGTGTGTATATGCACATTTGTGTCTGTACTGGTGTGCCTGTCCGCATGTGTGTGTAGAAAGCTCTTCAAAAGACCAGATGTACAAATGCAAGGGGATTGAAATGGGCAGTTTTGGAAAACCTTTCCACCACCGTGAGGATATTGTTGTTGACATCTGATGGAGGGAAACCTCTGATGAAGTCCTGGAATATAGGGGACCAGGGGCGGCGAGGAATGGGAAGAAGTTGAAGGAGGCCAGTCGGACCTTGCTGCAGAGTTATATTCTGGGCACACACGGTGCAGGCTGCGACGAAGACAGAGATGTCAGGAACCAAGGTGGGCCACCAAAAACGTTGCCGTACAAAGGCCAGGGTCCGATTAGAGAGCCAGGATGACAAGTCAGTTGAGAGGAATGAGTCCATACCAGAACTGGGGAACGGGTAGAGACTGGGAAAAACATCCGGTTAGCCGGGCACATCCCTAGGAATGCTGTGCCTCAGGGACCTGGTTCTCTTTACCCACAGATGAGTGCAGCCGTGAGACAAGAGCTAGGGAGTATGGTATTGGGGTCCAATGGTATAGCAGCGGGGCTATAGAGGTGTGAATGTGCATCCTGTTTCACATTCTTGGATCCCGGGCGGTAGGAGACGGTGAAGTTGAATTGAGTGAATAGCAGGCCCCATCGAGTATGCCTGGAGTTGTGGTGCTTTGTGGTGTGGAGATATTCCAGGTTCTTGTGATCTGTCCATACTATGAATGGTGTTCCGTCGGCTCCAACCAGTACCTCCACTCCTCCAATGCCATCTTCACTGCGAGTAGTTCTCGGTTACCCACGTCGTAATTCCTTTCCGTGGTGTTGAGACGATGGGAGAGGAAAGCGCAGGGATGCAGCTTTTGATCTTGGGCCGAACGCTGGCAAAGGACAGACCCCACTCTGACGTCCGAGGTGTCGACCTCCACCACAACTGCCGGGAAGGATCCGGATGGATTAGGATGGGGGCGGTAGTGAATTGGTGCTTGAGGTCCAAGAATGCCCAGTCTGCAGCTGGAGACCACGTGAACGGGACCTTGGGAGAGTTGAGTGCTGAAAGTGGGGAAGCCAGGTTGCTGTAACCCCGGATGAACCTGCGGTAGAAATACCTGGAAGCGTTGCACCTGCACTCTGGAGGTGGGTTGCGGCCAATCAACCACTGCTCTCACCTTTCCAGGATCCATCTGTATGTTGCCTGCAGCTTTGATGTATCCAAGGAAGGAGATAATGGAGCGACATTTCTCTGTTTTGAGCCGAGCGGGAAAAAACGAGGATGTCATCAAGGTAGAAGAACACAAACCGGTTCAACATGTCACGGAGAACATCGTTAATCAGAGCCTAGAACATAACAGGAGGGTTGGTCAGTCTGAATGGCGTCATCAGGTATTCGTAGTGCCCATTGCCGTGTTAAAGGTGGTGTTCCACTCGTCCCTTTCCCATATCCGTACCAGATGGTAGTCATTCCAGAGGTCCAACTTGGAGAAGATGGTAGCCCCTGGAGGCTCAAAAGCCGAGCTGATGAGTGGAAGCGGGTAACGTTTTGTAACCGTGATGTCATTCAGGCCCCGGTAGTCGATACATGGGCGCAGGGTTTTGTCCTTCTTCTCCACAAAGAAGAACCCTAAACCAACGGGAGAGGCAGAAGGACGTCTCCATCAATGTATGTCTCCAACGCCTTGGTCTCCGAACCCGACAGGGAATAAAGCCGCCCCCAAGGCGGAGTAGTGCCCGGGAGAAGTTCGATGGCTAAGTCATAGAGCCGACACGGGCCTTGCTGAAAACCTCCTGGAGGTCCTGGTATTTCCGTGGGAATGGCGGAGAGGTTTGGGGCTTTTCACAAGCCCGCAGGAAGACATACCGGGGCAGGCTGCACTGACTTCATGCAATGAGCGTGGCATAACGGGCTCCAAACCTTGATAAAACACACTGTCCAGTCAACAAGGGGATTGTGTCTCTGGAGCTATGAAAACCCTAACACAACGGGTAACTGAGATGATTCGATAAGTAGATACTGGATCAACTCGCAGTGGTTGCCTGACACTCGCAGGTTGATAGGAATCGTGTTGTGAGTGACTCTGCCAATCGAAAACCCATCCAGCACTCTGACATCCATGGGAATGGAGAGGGGTTGAATGGGGATTCCCAGCTCAGACACCAGGGTAGCGTCCATAAAACTCTCGTCGGCCCCAGAGTCAATGAATACCCGGAGAGGACCGGTCACCCCACAGAAGGATGGCATGGAGAGGGATACGAGTAAGGGGAGACCAGACATTCTCCGTAATGCCCACCAGCGTACTCATACCTTCTGATGAGCTGGGTCTTTTTACAGGACAGGTAGCAATGTAATGACCTGTAATCCTACATTAAAGACAGCTCTTGGTGTTCAGTCTGTAACCGTTCGGCAGGAGACAATCTAGCTCTGCCAAGTTGCACAGGCTCTGGAGGAGACGAGTCGGCAGTTCCCATAGTCGCCCATCAATCCGGATGCTCAAGGCGATGAGAAAGTCGAGATCGATGGGCAGCTCGTCTTTCAACTCCTCGGATAACCCGTGAAGGAATGTGTTGGACAGGGCTTCTGTGTTCCAGGCACTCTCGGTGGCAAACGTGCAGAAATTGACCGCGTAGTCTGCCACACTACGGGAATCTTGGCGTAGCTGGAGTAGATTCCGAGCAGCCTCTCTCTTGGACAACATAGAATCAAACACTTTCTTCACGTCTGCCATGAACTCCTCTAGACTGAAACACACGGTGGCTTGTTGCTCCCACACTACCGTAGCCCAGGCGAGAGCCCACGCGGACATCAATGTTATAAGGTACACTACCTTTGACTGGTCTGAGGGAAAAGAAGAGGGCTGTAGCTCAAAGATGAGGGAGCACTGGGAGAAAAACACCTGACAGTTCCCTGAATCTCCAGGGAAGTGTTCCGGATGAGGTAAGCAGGGTTCTCGGGAAGCCAGGGTGGGCTGTGGGGACGCGCTGCTGACAGTGTGGATACTGAGAGGCTGGGAGGTTACGGTAGTGGATCGGTGTCTAATAGACAATCCGCGGACTTGCTCCAGCAATATATGGAAGGCACAATTGTTGAATTCCCCCAAGGTCTGGAATCCTTCAATAAGGTTGTGAAGTAACTCCTCGTGTCTTTCCAATGGTGGCTCTGTCACAGAGCTGGTCCGAGTCTGCTGGGTCAGTCAAGGCCAGTTCATACTATCAGGACAAGACCCAGATGCAGACAGATCGAATCACAGATGTTTATTTACAAAACAGGGGGCAGGCAAACGACAGGTCAGTAATCCAGGGCAGAGTCAGTAAGGTACAGAGCAGCAGGCAGGGTCAGGGCAGGCAGAATGGTCAAAACTGCGAAGACTAGGATAAACAAAAACTAGAGCACAGGAAACGCACTGGTACAGTAGGACTTGACGGGACAAGACGAACTTGCCAGACAAACATAAAATCCATGTATATATACACAGGAGATAATAGGGACAAATGGGAGACACCTCGTGGAGGGTGGAGACAAGTACAAGACAGGTGAAACAGATCAGAATGTGACATGAACAGGAGGTTGTTTGTGGGTAATATAGTCTAAGTTTCCTGCTATTGTCTTGAAGTAGCGACAATGTTTTAAACAATGTGAGTACAGCTCTACTCTGCATCTGCCTTCCCATTGTTTACAAGATTAACATAAAGCTATTGACAACAAAGTCAAGTGTATAGATAGGATACTGTTTATTGTTTACAGCTCAGCTTTAAGGTCAGATTAGGTTTATAGTTTATTGTAATCTGTAGTCACAAGGGATATAGTGCCTTCAGAAAGTATTCACACCCCTAATCTTTTCAAAACATTTTTGTATTACAAAGTGGGATTAAAATGGATTTAAATGTCGTTTTTTTGGTCAAAGATCTACACAAAATACTATGTAATGTCAAAGTGGAAGAAAATTAAAAAAATATATAAATAAAAAACGTACAAAAAATACTATCTTGATTAGTTAAGCGTTCAACCCGCTGAGTGAATACACGTTAGAATCAGCTTGGCAGCGACTACAGCTGTGAGTCTTTCTGGTTATACCTCAAAGAGCTTTCCACCCCTGGATTGTGCAACATTTTCCCATTATAATTTTCCAAATTCTTAAAATTCTTCCAAATTCTTCAGCTGTCTTCTTAGTAAGCAATGCCAGTGTAGATTTGGCCTTGTGTTTTAGGTTATTGTCCTGCTGAAATGTGAATTAATCTTCCACTGTCTGGTGGAGAGCAGACTGAACCACGTTTTTCTCTAGGACTTTGCCTGTGCTTAGCTCCATTATGTTTCTATTTTATCCTGAAAAACTCCCCAGTCCTTAACGATTACAAGCATACCCATAACATGATGCAGCCACCGCTATGCTTGAAAATATGGAGAGTGGTGCTTAGTTATGTGTTGTATTGGATTTAGCCCAAACATAACACTTTGTATTCAGGACATAAAGGTAATTGCTTTGTCACATTTTTGCAGTATACTTTAGTACCCTGTTGCAACCAAGATGGTTGTTTTGGAATATTTTGTATTATGTACAGCCTTCCTTCTTTTCACTCTGTCAATTAGATTGGTATTGTGGAGTAACTACAATGTTGTTTAATCATCCTAGGTTTTCTCCTATCACAGCCATAAAACTCTGTAACTGTTTTAAAGTCACCGTTGTCTTCATGGTGAAATCCCAGAGCGGTTTACCTTCCTCTCTGGCAACCGAGTTAGGAAGGACACCGTTATCTTTGTAGTGACTGGGTGTATTGACACACCATACAAAGTATAATTAATAACCTCATCTTGCTCAAAGGGATATTGAATGTCTGCTTTTTTAATTTTTACCCATCTACCAATAGTTACCCTTTGTGAGGCATTTGAAAACCTCCCTGGTCTTTGTCGTTGAATCTGTGTTTGAAATGCACTGTTCGGCTGAGGGACCTTACAGATAATTGTATGTGTGGGGTACATATATGAGATAGTCATTCAAAAACCATGTGAAACACTATTATTGCACAAAGAGTGAGTCCATGCTACATTTTATAGAACGTCAGGTGGTTGATGACGTGGCAGGTGGCACAGTTGTAGGCACAGCTTGTCCCATGAATTAATCATAAAAATGGAGGATTAGCTGATAACTGCGAAACAAACATTATGAATAATATAGAAAACCTTGACCTATTTATTGATCAGCGTTTTGATATGATTGACAAATAATCAGATACATAAAAGTGAACAAGAGAAGACCTTTCCTCGAGCTCTGCGAGAAGGGAAGGGAAGCCGCCATCTAAAATTCAAAATGTAACATTGGAGGGGGACATTTTTATAACTATGTCTCCAGAAGATAGAACATTGCTTACAAGCATGAGAGAGAAGTAAAAAAAAAACTGGATCTATTACCTGGGCTACTGGGGGAGGTTGAGGCCTTAAAAACAGGAATGGGTTACAGTAATAATATGATGGAAGAAATACGAGCGGAAAATAAGACATTGAAAACTACCATGGACTTTCTAAACTACACTACAGAGAGGCTACGGTATGATAATAAAACAATGAATTACTTGATTTAAAATGCAGAAGTATGAAGAATAATATTGCTATAACGGGAAAAAAGGAGGATGAAAATGAAAACTATCAGTAAACGGAGGAAAAAGTCAAGGTGTTCATGAAATGTAATTTCAAGATGACGAATGAACAGGTGGATACAATTGATTTTCAAAGCGCTCACTGTTTTGGTGGCAGAGGGGAGGGAAGGGCCCGTCCGATCGTATCTATGCTAACTCAATACAAAATGAAAATTGCCTTGTTACAACAGGGTGGGGAACTGAAGAACACCCTGTTCTCTATTAATAAACAATTTCCCCATGAAATAGTGGAGCGACGACGTTTCTTGTACCCGACTTTCAAAAAGCTCCAAGCAGAGAAGCAGAATGTTTGTATAATGGTCATTAAATTGTATGTAAACAACCAAATGTTCAAGAACTCAAAGATTACAACGTGGCTGTGAGTGATAGCTACATCCCGCTGAAGTAGTCCATATACACCTTTGCATCGGATAACATAACACAATTATGGATTTGTCATTTGTTTCTTACAAAAACATTTTTTTGCGTGGACTTTTATTTTTTTATTCATGCATTATGGAACCGAGGACTATGTGGACTTAAAATAAGGTTGGACTTATGGTAATGCAGAATGGGTATGATGAACTTATTCTTTTTCTATTTAGGTAATATGGAACCTTGGAATATGTGGACGTGATATCAGGTTTTAGGGGGAAGGCGAAGATGGGTAAGGCTGACCTTTTTTCTTTTGGATTGTACATTTATTTAATTTGAAGATTGCACATTAGAAATACCAAGTGTTTTTTTCATATTTTTTATATGATAAGGCCTAATTGTAGAGGTTGGGTATATTATGACTTAAAAGCTGTTATATAACGTAGGGATAGGATAAAGGATTATATAATTAAAAACCTGCCTAGGTTCCCTATTGGAGTAGGCCTATACGTTTATAAAATAATTGGTGTCATTATCCTTTTACATTTAAAAAATAAATCTCAATATTAAAAATGTAAAGGAATTATTATTGTTCCGATACACACAGGCAAATGGATTGGGTATTGTCAAATGGGTTGTTGTCTCTGTTAGTATGTGGTGGGCTGGTTAACAATGGGATAAACTGATTAAAGTTAACGGTAGAACCAACACAATAACTGGTTAATGGAAGCACTTCTCTGAGCGAGGTGTACAGTGCCAGTCAAAAGTTTGCACACACCTACTTATTCCAGGGTTTTTCTTTATTTTGACATTTTTCTACATTATAGAATAATAGTGAAGATATCAAAACTATGAAATAACACATATGGAATCATGTAGTAACCAAAAAAGTGTTACATTTTTATTTTTATTTTAAATTTGAGATTCTTCAAAGTAGCCACCCTTTGCGTTGATGACAGCTTTGCACACTCTTGGTATTATCTCAACCAGCTTCATGAGGTAGTCACCTGGAATGTATTTCAATTAACACATGTGCCTTGTTAAAAGTTAATTTGTGGAATCTCTTTCTGACAAAGTAGGGGTGGTATACAGAAGATAGCCTTATTTGGTAAAAGACCAAGTCCATATTGTGGCAAGAACAGTTCAAATAAGCAAAGAGAAATGACAGTCCATCATTACTTTAGGACAAGGGGGGGTCAATTCCATGATATATCATTCCATGATATACAAACAACCTCCAATAGATGACGTTGTAGCCTAGCTGTAACCAGAGGCTCGGATTTATACAACAGTGTGTCTGCCTTCTTGGACATTATTAATCTACCGTGGAGTAAACTGACAAACATCACAACAGATGGATCCCCAACTCTAACCGGTAAGAACATTGGGCTACTAAAAAGATTACAAGACAAAGTAAAATATGAATGCCCGGACTCTGAGGAATTATATTTTTCCACTGTATCATTAATCTGGAATCCCTGTGTAAATGTGTGTTGAAGCTCGAATATGTTGTCAAAGTTGTTGTGAAAGTTGATAACTTTATACGGGCAAGGGGGCTTAACCACGGTCAATTCATTCAGCTGCTCAATGACACAGAGACAGAGCACCTGAATTTGGTAAACCACTAAAATGTGTGTCGGCTAAGCCTGGGGAAGATTGGTACGAGAGGGGAGAATGGTACGTTCCTGGATACGGTTGGTAAAGCTGACGACTTCTCTGAGTTACAAGACGCAGACTCTGAACGTGAAGCTCCAGTGAAAGGGTGTGTTTGTGCATTAAAACCTTTCTAGCCCCGGGGTTCCGCTAGCGGAACACCCACAACATTCCACTGAAAAGGCAGCGCGCGAAATTCAAAAATATATTTTTTGAAATATTTAACTTTCACACATTAACAAGTCCAATACAGCAAATGAAAGATAAACATCTTGATAATCTACCCATGGTGTCCGATTTCAAAAAGGATTTACAGTGAAAGCACAACATATGATTATGTTAGGTCAGAGCCAAGTCACAAACACACACAGCCATTTTTCAGCCAACAATAGGAGTTAGAAAAAGCAGAAATATAGTTAAAATTAATCACTAACCTTCGATTATCTTCATCAGATGAGTCATAGGACATCATGTTATACATTGTGTGTTTTGTTCGATAATGTGCATATGTGTAATAAAACTAATCTCAGTTTACATTGGCGCGTTACGTGCAGTAATGTTTTGATTCCAAAACATCCGGTGATTTTGCAGAAATACTCATAATAAACATTGATAAAAGATGCAAGTGTTATTCACAGAATTAAAGATAAACTCATCCTCTATGCAACCGCTGTGTCAGATTTCAAAATAAACTTTACGGAAAAATAATAATCTGAGAACGTCGCTCAGAGCACAATCCAGCCAAAGAAATAGTCGCCATTTTGGCGTCAACAGAAGCTACAAAAACACTATAAATATGCACTTACCTTCGAATAACTTCATCAGAAGGCACTCCCAGGATTCCCAGTTCGACAATAAATGACTGAAAAGTTCCATAAAGCCTATCATTTAGCCACTTGTTGTTAGCATGTTCAGCCCACGAATCCATTTTCATGACGCACGAGCAATCCCTCCAGACAAAAACTCAAAAAGTTCCGTTACAGGTCGTAGAAACAAGTCAAATGATGTATGCAATCCATATTTAGGATGTGTTTAACCTCTAACGAGCCTCTACCCCGGGTCCGGGATCACCCCCCATCCCCCCACACACTGATTAGCATAGCTAGCATAGCTTCACAAGTAGATAGTAGCATCTAAATATCATTAAATCACAAGTCCAAGACACCAGATGAAAGATACAGATCTTGTGAATAAAGCCACCATTTCAGATTTTTTAAATGTTTTACAGGGAAGACAAAATATGTAAATCTATTAGCTAAACACGTTAGCAAAATACACCACTTTTCTAACTCCATCAGTTTCTTACTAATTCAGGTGCTATCACCAATTCGGCTAAACTAAGATATTGATAGCCACTAACAAAGAAAAAACCTCTTCAGATGACAGTCTGATAACATATTTATGGTATAGGATAGGTTTTGTTAGAAAAAAGTGCATATTTCAGGTAGAAATCACAGTTTACAATTGCACCTACCATCACAAGACGACTAGAATTACTATAGAGAGCAACGTGTATGACCAATTTACTCTTAATAAAACATTTCATAAGAATAGACAAAGCATAGCAATGGAAAGACCCAGATCTTGTGATTCCAGACAATATTTCAGATTTTCTAAGCGTTTTACAGCGAAAACACAATAAATCGATAAGTTAGCATACCACATGTGAAAACGTTACCAGAGCATCGATTCCAGCCAAAGAGCGCTATAACGTAATCACCGCCAAAATATATTAATTTTTTCACTAACCTTCTCAGAATTCTTCCGATGACACTCCTGTAACATCATTTTACAACATACATATACAGTTTGTTCGAAAAGGTGCATATTTAGCCATACAAAACCGTGGTTACACAATAAAAATACTAGGAAATCAAGCCTCAATATGTCTGACGTCATCTATCAGAGTGATCTAGTTTAATTGAAAGCTAATCATATACTTGACTAAAAAATACAGGGTTGACAGGAATCGAAAGACAAATTAGTTCTTAATGCAACCGCTGACTTACATTTTTAAAATTATCCTTACTTTTCAATACAGGGTTCGCCAAGTGACGTGATAACAAACAAAATGGCGAAATATGCGTTTAAAATATTTCGACAGAACAACGATTTATCATATTAAATATTGCTTACTTTGAGCTGTTCTTCCATCAGATTCTTGGGCAATGTATCCTTTCTATGTTGTAATCTTCTTTTGGTCGATAGATGTCCTCTGTCCTTCGAAATATCCACTAACGATCGAACGGGACCCCAAAACGTGTCCAAAGTTTCAGAGTGCACAACAAAGAAATTCCTCAAAATCGCAATAAACGGATATAAATTGCTATAAAACGGTTCAAATTAACTACATTATGATGTTTTTAACAACTATAACGACTAAAAACATGACCGGAGAAATATTACTCTCTAAACAACGATTTGGAAGGAGGCAGGTCTGATGCCCATCTTGCGCACGACGCATGCAGGAAGAGAGCGGTACTTCTACGTTTTCGTGTTTTATAGTGGCTGTGATTGTGCAATAGACTCCATTCAAAACGTGATGACGTACAGACACCCAGAGGAAGACGTAGGCAGTGTCGGTTTCTTCATAGCATTCACTGTCGCCTTAAAAACAGACTCCAGATCAGGGGTAAAAATTTCTGAAATCTGACCCCTGTCATGAAAAGTGCTGTAGATATTGTTCTGTACCACTCAGAGACAAAATTCCAACGGCTATAGAAACTAGAAAGTGTTTTCTATCCAATAATAACAATAATATGCATATTGTACGATCAAGAATTTAGCACGAGGCAGTTTAATTTGGAGACCCAAATATGCTAATGCAGAACAGCACCCCCTATAGTTCCAAGAAGTTAACATTAATCATCAATAAGGATCCAACCGGAGAATTTCATTGTCTGAAGAAAGAGCATTGGAACGAGAGCACTCTCTCTCGCTCGCGCGCAAAATGAGACTCAGAATTTCTGAAGACCACTCAGTAAAAGCTCCTATGAGCTCCTATGAGCCCCTCCTTTATAGTATAATCATATAACCAAAATCTAAAGACGGTGACATCTAGTGGAAGCCCTAGGAAGTGTTTGCTTATCCATAACCATAAGGGGTATCATTTGGCACTGTTTTGAAAATCGAGTTCTCACTTCCTGTTTGGAAGTCTTCTCAGGTTTTTGTCTGCCAAATTAGTTCTGTTCTACTGACAGACATAATTCAAACAGTTTTAGAAACTTCAGAGTGTTTTCTATACAATAGTAATAATAATATGCATGTATTACCTTCTGGGGCAGAGTAGGAGTAAATTCCGTTTGGGCACGCAATTTGTTCAAAGTGGAAATGCTGCCCCCTGTCCCTACCTCTACAGGATGGGTGTCCCATCCACGGGACTGTTGAGCTAACGTAGGCTAATGCGATTAGCATGAGGTTGTAAGTAACAAGTAACAAGAACATGTAAGTAACAAGAACATTTTCCAGGACATAGACATATCTGATATTTGCAGAAAGATTAACAAAAATGTAATCTAACTGCACTGTCCAATTTACAGTAGCTATTACAGTGAAAGAATACCATACAATTGTTTGAGAGTGCACAATTTTGAACATGAAAAGTTATTCATAAACAAATTAGGCACATTTGGGCAGTCGTGATACAAAACTTTGAACATACACTGCTGTCATCTAGTGGCCAAAATCTTAATTGCACATGGGCTGGAATAATACAGTATGGCCTTTCTCTGGCATTTCAAAGATGATGGTACAAAAAAATATAAAATATTGGTTGTTTTTTTCTTTGTATTATCTTTTACCAGATCTATTGTGTGTTATTCTCCTACATTCTTTTCAAATTTCCACAAACTTCAAAGTGTTCCTTTCAAATGGTACCAATAATATGGATATCCTTGCTTCAGGGCCTGAACTACAAGCAGTTAGATTTGGGTATGTCATTTTAGGTGAAATTGAAAGAATGGGGGGATCCTTAAGATGTTTTTAATTCATGTTGTTTTATGCACACTATGTGGCTCACAATCTTCTTTTTTAGGGTGGATGTGAATTGAGAACTGTTCCATAATATGCTGTCATAAACAGGTAATTCAATATGTACTCAAATGATATACACTGCAGTTTTAAAGTTTGGGGTCACTTAGAAATGTCCTTGTTTTTGAAAGAAAAGCATTGAACATTGAAGAGGCGACTCTGGGATGCTGGCCTTCTAGGCAGAGTTCCTCTGTCCAGTGAATGTGTTCTTTTGCTCATCTTACTCTTTTTTTCTTAATGGCCAGTCTGAGATATGGCTTTTTCTTTGCAACTCTGCCTAGGAAGGCCAGCATCCCGGTGTTGCCTCTTCACTGTTGACGTTGAGACTGGTGTTTTGCGGGTACTATTTAATGAAGCTGCCAGTTGAGGACTTGAGGCGTCTGTTTCTCAAACTAGAAACTCTAATGTACTTGTCCATGTACTTGTCCTCTTGCTCAGGTGTGCACTGGGGCATCCCACTCCTCTTTCTATTCTGGTTAGAGACAGTTTTCGCTGGTCTGTGAAGGGAGTAGTACACAGCGTTGTACGAGATCTTCAGTTTCTTGGCAATTTCTCGCATGGAATAGCCTTAATTTCTCAGAACAAGAATAGACTGACAAGTTTCAGAAGAAACCTCTTTGTTTCTGGCTATTTTGAGCCTGTAATCGAACCCACAAATGCTGATGCTCCAGATACTCAACTAGTCTAAAGAAGGCACGTTTTATTGCTTCTTTAATCATAACAACAGTTTTCAGCTGTGCTAACATAATTGCAAAATAGTTTTCTAATGATCAATTAGGCTATAAAAATGATAAACTTGGATTAGCTAACACAACGTGCCATTGGAACACAGGAGTGATGGTTGCTGATAATGGGCCTCTGAATGCCTATGCAGATATTCCATAAAAAATCTGCCATTTCCAGCTACAATAGTCATTTGCAACATTAATAATGTCTACACTGTATTTTGGATCAATTTGATGTTATTTTAAAGGACAAAAAAAATGCTTTTCTTTAAAAAAACAAGGACATTTCTAAGTGACTCCAAACTTTTGAACAGTAGTGTACACTTTGCTCTTATTTGTGTAACTCAGATTGTACTTTAGGGGTGGAGATGCTATTTTCAACGGACCTGCTATTTTCAACTCTTGATGATCGGCTATGAAAAGCCAACTGAAAATTATTCATGATTATTATTTGACCATGCTTGTCACTTATGAACATTTTGAACATCTTGGCATAGTTCTGTTATAATCTCCACCCAGCACAGCCAGAAGAGGACTGGCCACCCCTCATAGCCTGGTTCCTCTCTAGGTTTCTTCCTAGGTTTTGGCCCTTCTAGGGAGTTTTTCCTAGCACCGTGCTTCTACACCTGCATTGCTTGCTGTTTGGGGTTTTAGGCTGGGTGTCTGTACAGCACTTCGAGATATTAGCTGATGTACGAAGGGCTATATAAAATAAACTTGAGATGGTCTTTACAGTGCTGTATCAGACATCTGCAGTTTCTAGTTGTATAAATATGCTTTTTTTTAGTCCTAAGTCAATGGATACTGTAATGGCATTGAATAGAAAAAATACTTCCTGAATGTTTTTTTCTCAGGTTTTCACCTGCCAAATCAGTTCTGTTATACTCACAGACACTATTTTAACAGTTTTGGAAACTTTAGAGTGTTTTCTATCGAAACCTAGCAGTTATATGCATATCATATCTTCTGGGCCCGAGAAGCAGGCAGTTTAATTTGGGCATGCATTTCATCCAAAATTCAGAATGCTGCCCTCTACCCTAGAGAAGTTAAAGACACCAATAATAAGAAGAGTCTTACTTGGACCAAGAAACAGGGGCAATGGACATCAATCCTTTGGTCTGATGAGTCCAAATTTGAGATTTTTGGTTCCAACCGCCGTGTCTTTGTGAGACACAGAGTAGGTGAATAGATGATCTCCGCATGTGTGGTTCCCACTGTGAAGCATGGAGGAGGAGGTGTGATGGTGTGGGGGTGCTTTGCTGGTGACACTGTCAGTGATTTATTTAGAATTTAAGGCACAATTAACCAGCATGGCTACCACAGCATTCTGCAGCGAAACGCCATCCCATCTGGTTTGCACTTAGTAGGAATATAATTTGGTTTTCAACAGGACAATGACCCAACACACCTCCAGGCTGTGTAAGGGCTTTTTTACTAAGAAGGAGAGTGGATGGAGTGCTGCATCAGATGACCTGGCATCCACAATCACCCGACCTCAACCCAATTGAGATGGTATGGGATGAGTTGGACCGCAGAGTAAAGGAAAAGCAGCCATTCAAGTGCTCAGCATATTATGTGCCAGGGGTACACACAATGCCGTCGTGGGTACGACAAAACATTTTTTTACCTTCACATTTTCAAACAGTCCATTTATATTTTCCAACGGGGCTATACATATGGTTGAGGTTTTTTTCTCGCCTGAGTAGCCTCGTTTCACTGGATTTATTTTTTTAACCATCTAGTGTTCAGCGAAATAACAACACAATGTCAAATATAGATAGCCTAGTCAAATAATTAACATCCAATCACATTAACCATTACTGTCTCGCGGGAATTCCACTAACATTCCGTATGTAGCCAAACGTAGCTGCTGCTCATGTTGTTATCTGTAATGATGGCACAAAAGCCATGACAGGGAGACATAGTGAAGTGGTGACGCACGTGCAAGCAGTTGCTCCCGACTCCACTTGGGTACACTGCAGCATCCACCGAGAAGCTCTTGCTGCCAAGGGAATGCCTGACAGCTTGAAAGATGTTTTGGACACTACAGTGAAAATGGTTAACTTTGTTAACCTTTCTCGCCCCGGGGTTCCGCTAGCGGAACACCCACAACATTCCGCGAAATTCAAAAATATTTTTTTGAAATATTTAACTTTCACACATTAACAAGTCCAATACAGCAAATGAAAGATAAACATCTTGTGAATCCAGCCAACATGTCCGATTTTTAAAATGTTTTACAGCGAAAACACAATATATATTTATGTTAGCTCACCACAATAGCCAAACACACAACGCCATGTTGTCACTGCAAACATGGCTTTCACAAAACCCACAAATAGAGATAAAATGATTCACTAACCTTTGAACAACTTCATCAGATGACAGTCTTATAACATCATGTTATACAATACATTTATGTTTTGTTCGAAAATGTGCATATCTATAGGTATAAATCGTAGTTTTACATTGCAGCCACCGTCACAAATAGCACCAAAACAGCCAGAAAAATTACAGAGAGCAACGTGAAATACATAAATACTCATCATAAAACATTTATGAAAAATACATGTTGTACAGCAAATGAAAGATAAACATCTTGTGAATCCAGCCAATATTTCTGATTTTTTAAGTGTTTTACAGTGAAAACACAATATATATTTATGTTAGCTCACCACAATAGCCAAACACACAACGCCATTTATTCACCGCTAACATAGCTTTCACAAAACCCACAAATAGAGATAAAATGAATCACTAACCTTTGAACAACTTCATCAGATGACAGTCTTATAACATCATGTTATACAATACATTTATGTTTTGTTCGAAAATGTGCATATTTATAGCTACAAATTGTGGTTTTACATTGTGAATACGGCGCCATAATGCACCAAATTGTCCGGAGATATTTTGGACAGTCACGTAATCTAACCAAAAAACTCATCATAAACTTTGCTAAAAAATACATGTTGTACAGCAAATGAAAGATACACTGGTTCTTAATGCAACCGCTGTGTTAGATTTAAAAAAAATAACTTTAGTACAAAGTACAGCATGCAATATTCTGAGACAGCGCCCAGCTATTCTCCGCCATGTTGGAGCCAACATATTCCACAAAAATACGAAATAACATCATAAATATTCTCTTACCATTGATGATATTCCATCAGAATGTAGTGCAAGGAGTCCTAGTTCCACAATAAATCATTGTTTTGTTTTAGAATGTCCATTTCGTCTGTCGAATTAGCAACTTTGGCTAGCATAATGGTGCTCACGTGTCCATGAAAGCTTGGCGCATGGAACGAAAAATTCCAAAAGTCACAATAAACGTAGAATAAACTGGTCAAACTCAGTTGAAAATCCATCTTTATGATGTTTTTCTCATATGTATCCAATAAAGTCCGAGACGGAGCATTTCGTCATGTATACCTAACGCATTTCAGAAGACAATGTCGTGTTCCCTGGTGCGCAGCTGAATACTGCCAATAGGGCGGACCTGTCACTCCAAAAGCTCTCATTCGGTCTCACATCAAGCTAGACACCCCATTCAACATTCTACTGCCTGTTGACATCTAGTGGAAGGCGTATGAAGTGCATACAGATCCATAAATAAAAGGCAATTGAATAGGCAAGGCCTTACACAGAGCCCCATTTTCAGAATTTTCACTTCCTGTTTGGAAGTTTGCTGCTAAATGAGTTCTGTTTTACTCACAGATATAATTCAAACAGTTTTAGAAACTTCAGAGTGTTTTCTATCCAATAGTAATAATAATATGCATATCGTATAATCTAAAACAGAGTACGAGGCCGTTTAATTTGGGCACGATTTTTTCCCAAAGTGAAAACAGCGCCCCCTATTCACTAAGAGGTTTTAAAGCAAGGCCCCTGAACTCTCATGTGTTTTCTGCACTATTTGCTTAGAATTGTTGAAAATGTATGTAAAACATCACAATAAACATCACAAAAAATATTTGTTAAGCAAATGTTTACCTTATTTAGGCTTGCCAAAAGACTTACTAACACTAGACATTTCTGCTTTTCATTTTTAAATAATTTGTAAAAACATAAATCCACTTTGACATTGTGGGGTATTATGTGTAGGCCAGTGACAAGAACATCTACATATAATCCATTTTAAATTCAGGGTGTAACACAACAAAATGTGGAAAAAGTCAACGGGTCTGAATACTTTCTGAAGTTCCAAATTGTTTACATTGCACCTGTTCACTTTTCAAATGTTGTGTGTTTGACCGTCCTCTATGAGTTTTCCTCACCCTGAACTAAAGGTTTTACGCACATTAACTATTCCACCAGCTTACATAGCTACGTGACAGTTAAGGCATATTTGACAGTCTTTTGTTTTTAGTTATTGTTCTCTTGTATAACCAAGATTTTTATAGCATGATTTCATTGAATAGAAGAAGGATTTGTATCTGAAAATGTAAACATTACACAATAAGGTTTTGTGTGTGTGTGCGTGTGTGTGTGTGTGTTCGTTCATATCGTGTGTGTCACGGCCGTCAAAAGGAGGAGACCAAGGCGCAGCGTGGTATGCGTACATTCTTCTTTAATATAAGAATGAACACAGAACAAAACTAACAAAATAACAAAACAAACCGTGAAGCTTTACAAATCAGTGCTGACAGGCAACTACACATAGACAAGAACCCACGAACACAAAAGGGATAATGGCTACCTAAATATGATCCCCAATCAGAGACAACGATAAACAGCTGCCTCTGATTGGGAACCATATCAGGCCACCATAGACATATAAAACACCTAGACCTACAACAACCCTTGAAATACAAAAACCCTAGACAATACAAAACGTACCCACCCTAGTCACACCCTGACCTAACCAAAATATAAAGAAAACTCAGGTCAGGGCGTGACAGTACCCCCCCCCCCCAAAGGTGCGGACTCCCGGCCGCAAACCTGAACCTATAGGGGAGTGTCCGGGTGGGCATCTACCCTCGGTGGCGGCTCCGGTTCTGGACGCAGCCCCCCCTCTTTACGCTGATCCCTCCGCCTTTGTAGAACCGGACCGTGGATCATCGCCGGAGGCCCTGGACTGGGAACCGTCGCTGGAGACCCCGGACTGGGGACCGTCGCTGGAGGCCCCGGACTGGGAACCGTCGCTGGAGGCCCCGGACTGGGAACCGTCGCTGGAGACCCCGGACTGGGGACCGTCGCTGGAGGCCCCGGACTGGGGACCGTCGCTGGAGGTCCCGGACTGGGGACCGTCGCTGGAGGCCCCGGACTGGGGACCGTCGCTGGAGGCCCCGGACTGGGTACCGCCGCTGGAGGCTCCGGACTGGAGATCGCCGTTGGAGGTTCCGGACTGTGGCCCGTCGTTGGAGGTTCCGGACTGTGGCCCGTCGTTGGAGGTTCCGAACTGTGGCCCGTCGTAGGAGGTTCCGAACTGTGGCCCGTCGTTGGAGGTTTCGAACTGTGGCCCGTCGTTGGAGGTTCCGAACTGTGGCCCGTCGTTGGAAGTTCCGGACTGTGGCCCGTCGTTGGAGGTTCCGAACTGTGGACCGTCGTTGGAAGTTCTGGACTGTGGCCCGTCGTTGGAGGTTCCGGACTGTGGCCCGTCGTTGGAGGTTCCGGACTGTGGCCCGTCGTTGGAGGTTCCGGACTGTGAAACGTCGCCGGAGGTTCCGGACTGTGAAACGTCGCCGGAAGCTCTGGACTGGGAACTGTCGCCGGAAGCTCTGGACTGGGAACTGTCGCCGGAAGCTCTGGACTGGGTACTGTGGCCGGAAGCTCTGGACTGGGTACTGTCGCCGGAAGCTCTGGACTGGGTACTGTCGCCGGAAGCTCTGGACTGGGTACTGTCGCCGGAAACTCTGGACTGGGTACTGTCGCCGGAAGCTCTGGACTGGGTACTGTCGCCGGAAGCTCTGGACTGGGTACTGTCGCCGGAAGCTCTGGACTGGGTACTGTCGCCGGAAGCTCTGGACTGGGTACTGTCGCCGGAAGCTCTGGACTGGGTACTGTCGCCGGAAGCTCTGGACTGGGTACTGTCGCCGGAAGCTCTGGACTGGGTACTGTCGCCGGAAGCTCTGGACTGGGTACTGTCGCCGGAAGCTCTGGACTGGGTACTGTCGCCGGAAGCTCTGGACTGGGTACTGTCGCCGGAAGCTCTGGACTGGGTACTGCCCCCGGAAGCTCTGGACTGGGTACTGTCACCGGAAGCTCTGGACTGGGTACTGCCCCGGGAAGCTCTGGACTGGGTACTGCCCCCGGAAGCTCTGGACTGGGTACTGCCCCCGGAAGCTCTGGACTGGGTACTGTCACCGGAAGCTCTGGACTATGGACGCGCACTGGAATCCTGATACGTGGTGCCGGAACTGGTGGTACCGGGCTGAGGACACGCACCTCAGGGTGAGTGCGGGGAAGATGCACAGGACGTACTGGACTTTGGAGGCGCACTGGAGGTCTGATGCGTGGTGCCGGCACTGGTGGTACCAGGCTGGGGACACGCACTTCAGGGCGAGTGTGGGGAAGAGGCACAGGCCGTACTGGACTGTGGAGGCGCACTGGAGATCTAGAGCGTATAGCTGGCACAATGCGTCCTGGCTGGGATGCTCACTTGAGCCCTGCAAGTGCGAAGAGCTGGAATAGAGCGCACGGGCTATGAATAAAAACTGGAGACACTGTGCGCATCACTGCGTAACACGGTGTCTGACCAGTCACACGCTCCCCAGCACGCCCTGCTCTGCAGCGCTCTCCATGCTAGCACCTCTCTCCAGAAACTTGCGTCGAACTCCTCATCTGACTCCCTGACTGGCTCTATGTGCCTCCCCCAAAAAACTTCTTGGGGTTTCTGTGGCCTACCTCGTCGGTATTTCTCCTCGTAATATCGCCTTTCCGCTTTTGCTGCCTCGATTTCCTCCTTCGGAAGGCGTTACTCCCCAGCCTGCGTCCAGGGTCCTGCTCCGTCCAAAATCTCCTCCCAGGTCCATTCCTCCTTAAAACACTGCTTGGTCCTTTTATGGTGGGTTCTTCTGTCAAGGCCGTCAAAAGGATTGGACCAAGGCGCAGGGTGGTATGCGTACATTCTTCTTTAATATAAGAATGAACACAGAACAAAACTAACAAAATAACAAAACGAACCGTGAAGCTATACAAATGAGTGCTGACAGGCAACTACACATAGACAAGAACCCACGAACACAAAAGGGGAAATGGCTACCTAAATATGATCCCCAATCAGAGACAACGATAAACAGCTGCCTCTGATTGGGAACCATATCAGGCCACCATAGACATATAAAACACCTAGACCTACAACAACCCTTGACATTCAAAAACCCTAGGCAATACAAAACTAAAGTACCCACCCTAGTCACACTCTGACCTAACCAAAATATAAAGAAAACAGAGGTTTCAGGTCAGTGTGTGTGTGTGTGTGTGTGTGTGTGTGTGTGTGTGTGTGTGTGTGTGTGTGTGTGTGTGTGTGTGTGTGTGTGTGTGTGTGTGTGTGTGTGTGTGTGTGTGTGTGTGTGTGTGTGTGTGTGTGTGTGAGAGAGAGAGAGAGAGAGAGAGAGAGAGCTTATGGGCCTACTTGACCGACCTCATCCCTCCAGTCCTGTCCAGCTGTTCCCTCATCCCTTCATTGTAATGCCATGAGCGACATGTAAACCCACTATTCAGGAAATTAATTATTGTGGTAAAAGTACTGACAGAACGTCTCCTCACTGACATTCTCCTCAAACAGTTGAAAGGAACTCGACTTCTGCACAGAGGAGAGTTGAAAGGAAATCAGAGGAGGTGACAGACGTGACGTTATTTCATGACAGCTTGTGTACAGTTCATCTACTTCCTCTCTTCTTGTTAATGTGCAGTGTTGTCAGTAACTTTATAGGTCAGTCAAAAAATGTGGCTTTTTGCAAAACGTATAAGGGAAAATATACTTTATGTTTGTTCGCTGTGATATACATGTTGCATGTGATAAAGACGTCATGTGCCACATTTTGCCCACTTGGGATCCTCCTCCTTGGTCAAGGGCTGCCATTTTAGTTCAATCAGAGGTTAAGGAGGAAATGTGAACTTTCACTGTTACATTTTTGGCCCTGGCCACTGTGTTTGGGAGCCAAGGTTTTGTGTTTCTGGAATTTGAACTTTCTTCATCGCTGACGGACGATAACAGATCACTTTTCATAAAGGAGAAAGAACTCCTCCAACTTGCTGCTATCCCACCACTTCTTCCACAGGGGATAGTCCTTCATCTCTCAGTCCTCTCCCGCCCTCAGTCCCAGTTCAGAGGCCCTGTTTTGATTTGGTTCTTTGGTTAGGTATATCAGAGAGAGAGAGAGCAGGTGAGATATGTTATTATTTCTATGTCACACAGATGACTTACTTTAGATCATATGGCTGGGAGGAACTGGTCAGATGAGTTGCTTGTCTGAATAGGATATGATATGCGGCTCACCAGAGAAAACATTCTGAATTGGCTCCGTCTCTGCCTCCCTCTCGGTCTGAGAAAGGAATTTAGACAAATATGTGTAAGCCTTATGACCTTATCACTGGAATAATTTGATTCTGCCTCCAGAATGATAAATAATCATTTTGTGTATATTAGAAAAGAAATTGACAGCCCATGTGATTGTGTGTTTGTGTGTGTGTGTTGCATGCCACAGCGTGAGTTTATCTGTGCACACGTACACCAAGCGAAGAAGATGAGAGATTATGAGGCAGAGAAGTGCAACAAATATAAAGGCTTTGCAAGTTAATTACTATAACATCATTGCATCATATATAACACCATTTCAGAGGGACATGGAAACATTGGGTGCTTTAATTCAATTCAAGTGATTTTCCTATTTCGTTTTGCTATTTAATTTAACTATTTCACTACACAGTGGCTAGACACTAAAGTGTTCTTAGATGGACTATAATGGCATTACAATGCAGACAGAGTGGTAGGTGAACCCCGAACTGAGTGATGCAAGCTGAGGGTGGATTCTCCTTTAGCTCTGCCATAGTTGTATTGTTCCTCACACAGAGTTGTAAAAAGAGGCACACAGACACACATCTGGTCTGATTAGAAAACAAATGATTCCTATGAAACACATGACGATACAACTTCTCATGGCTTACTCTCTGTCACGTACTGAAATGGTACACACACAACACCCCTCTCCTCAGCCTGCAGTGGTTAACTGACCAGCAGTCAGTCTGAAGACTCCCACGCCACCCAGACTGTGTTCATCAGACAGGCCTCTCAATTACATCAACAACCTCACAGCCTGTGTTTAATCCAGCTTCTGAGAGGGCTACAGAAACACAACCATGCTCTGATCAGACCTGACATCTTCTGTTCCTATCACCTTCATGCTTTTCCCTCATCCATTAACCACTGACTCAAAATCTAGCACCTCACCATAACCCTAATTTACATAGATATGAAGGAGTGGATGGGTGTGAGAATTATGATGGAAACTCAACCTATTACAATATTTTTTTTAACCTTTATTTACCTCAGCAAGTCAGTTAAGAACAAATTCTCATTTACAATGACAGCCTAGGAACAGTGGGTTAACTGCCTTGTTCAGGGGCAGAACAACAGATTTCTACCTTGTCAGCTCGGGGATTTGATCTAGCAACCTTTTCTATTACTGTTCCAACGCTCTAACCACTAGGCTACCTGCCGCCCAAACCTAAACATACAACTAAAGAGTGGTGCTAGGACAATATTTCTCACCGCTAGCTTAGAAGGCCCTGCATGTCTCCTAAAAAAAGACAGGTGTTGAACTTCAAGATGATGTATTATATTGGCTCCGTGTGTGAGAGCATTGTAGTGCAAGTCCACAAGTCAACCATCTCTGTGGACTAGTTCTTTCTCATCTGATATATGACCTGGGATCTCTCTCTCTCTCTGTTCTACTCTCCATGTGGACCAGTTATCTGTCTGATATAGGATCTGTAGTCCGTATCTATAAGATCCCCCCCTCTCTTCCTGTCTGTCTTTCTCTCGTGCTCTCTCTCTCGGTCGGATCTGTGTTTCTGTAGCTCTCTGAACGTTCTTTCTCCTCTCTATGGACTAGTTCTCTCTGATCTAGGATCTGTGCTCTTAAACTGCTCTGTCGATTCCCCCCACTGATTCTTCTCACTTTCCCACTGTAGGATTACCACTCAGGTGTATCACTCTTTACAGAGACCCACCCTCCTTTACTCCAACTCTCTCTCTCTATTCTCATCATCTCCTCTCCTCGCGGGTTCACAGAGGAGAGGAGTTCTGTGTGTGTGTGTGTGTGTGTGTGTGTGTGTGTGTGTGTGTGTGTGTGTGTGTGTGTGTGTGTGTGTGTGTGTGTGTGTGTGTGTGTGTGTGTGTGTGTGTGTGTGTGTGTGTGTGTGTGTGTGTGTGTGTGTGTGTGTGTGTGTGTGTGTGTGTTCAGTATGAGTTCTTGTGTATGTGTGTTTAAAGTGCAGTCGCTGGATCCTCAGAGGCTGTATGAGAGCTGTATGGGTCACTGGACCTTTCTCTCTCCTGTGCCAACCCTCATCGCTTCTGCTTTGGCATGAAAGAAAAATATCAGTGACACTTCACTTGAGCCATCTGTCATACAGCCTCAGAGCTGTCTATGCTGACAGACTCGTCTTTTTCTCTCTAAACGGAGTGATGGAAAAAAAAGTGTATTGAGTTTGAAGGTTAGCCGCAGAGGCATTATTGGCTCAGTGCGTGGTGGTGTGTGCTAAGCTGTTTGAGGTGAAACCAGATCAATACGTTTCATATTTTACAGCAGAGTGCTATCGAGCTCAAGACATGGCTTTACATTGTTGCTGTGTTTCAATAAAACCCCTGTTATTACAATAACAGAAGTACACTGTCTGACAACACTCTTTTCTCCTTTCCTCTCCTCTCTTCAACTCTCCACTCCTCT
Source organism: Salvelinus alpinus (assembly GCF_045679555.1). NCBI lineage: Eukaryota > Metazoa > Chordata > Actinopteri > Salmoniformes > Salmonidae > Salvelinus > Salvelinus alpinus. The sequence goes on from NC_092104.1 coordinate 16,318,556, forward strand.
CCTTCCCTTTCCTCTCTACTCCTCTCCTCTCTTCCCCACTCCGCTCCTTTCTCCACTCCTCTCCTCTCTCCCCTCTCATTTCTACTCCTCTTCTCTCTTCCCCTCTGCTCTCCTTTTCACTCCTCCCCATTCCTCAGAACCCTTCTGTCCAGACAAGAGGGGAATGAAGACCAAAGAGGGACTGTCAGAAAGAAAGTGACACAGAGGAAAAGAGACATCCTCAGAACTATTTTTGCCGTTCCACTTTGTGTTCAGAGACTAGACATGTTTGACAGGTCAGTGCGTGTGAGGAATAGCTCAAAATGTTATTCTCTGCAAACAAGTAGGCTAAAAAAGGACAATCTTTTTTAAGTATGAGTTTGTACGTGCTGTGTTTCTCTGCATTTTGAGTTATGCCCAGTCTGCATCTCTGTTGAGCATTAGCCAACATTAGGAGCAGACCAAAGAAACTGCCAAGATACCAAGACTTCATCAGATGTAGTGATGCTTCATACATCTCATTGGCTGACTAGAAAGAGATTGTAATCCCTCATTCCTCATTGGCCAGCATTAGGGTGAGATGTTAATCTTTGGTGAATCCATTGGTGATTTGGATAGAGGGATTTGGCAGTCAGTTGTGTGGGTGCGTGTGTGTGTGTGTGTGTGTGTGCACGTATACCTGTGGGTGCTTGTGTGTGTTTTGGTGAGAGACAGACTGCTGGCTGGTGATATTGATGTTTAGGTTGTCAGTCAGTTGGCCAGTGTGTTGTTATGCATGTCTTCTACACTGGGTCACGTCTGTACCCTACAACGTACTGTGTTGTTATGCATGTCTTCTACACTGGGTCACGTCTGTACCCTACATATTACTGTGTTGTTATCTATGTCTTCTACACTGGGTCACGTCTGTACCCTACAACTTACTGTGTTGATACGCTTGTCTTCTACACTGGGTCACGTCTGTACCCTACAACTTACTGTGTTGTTATCTATGTCTTCTACACTGGGTCACGTCTGTACCCTACAACTTACTGTGTTGTTATGCATGTCTTCTACACTGGGTCACGTCTGTACCCTACTACTTACTATGTTGTTATGGATGTCTTCTACACTGGGTCACGTCTGTACCCTACAACTTACTGTGTTGTTATGCATGTCTTCTACACTGGGTCACGTCTGTACCCTACATATTACTGTGTTGTTATGCATGTCTTCTACACTGGGTCACGTCTGTACCCTACATATTACTGTGTTGTTATGCATGTCTTCTACACTGGGTCACGTCTGTACAATACATCTTACTGTGTTGTTATGCATGTCTTCTACACTGGGTCACGTCTGTACAATACATCTTACTGTGTTGTTATGCATGTCTTCTACACTGGGTCACGTCTGTACCCTACAACGTACTGTGTTGTTATGCATGTCTTCTACACTGGGTCACGTCTGTACAATACATATTACTGTGTTGTTATGCATGTCTTCTACACTGGGTCACGTCTGTACCCTACAACGTACTGTGTTGTTATGCATGTCTTCTACACTGGGTCACGTCTGTACCCTACATATTACTGTGTTGTTATGCATGTCTTCTACACTGGGTCACGTCTGTACCCTACAACGTACTGTGTTGTTATGCATGTCTTCTACACTGGGTCACGTCTGTACCCTACAACTTACTGTGTTGTTATGCATGTCTTCTACACTGGGTCACGTCTGTACCCTACATATTACTGTGTTGTTATGCATGTCTTCTACACTGGGTCACGTCTGTACCCTACATATTACTGTGTTGTTATGCATGTCTTCTACACTGGGTCACGTCTGTACCCTACATATTACTGTGTTGTTATGCATGTCTTCTACACTGGGTCACGTCTGTACCCTACAACTTACTGTGTTGTTATGCATGTCTTCTACACTGGGTCACGTCTGTACCCTACATATTACTGTGTTGTTATGCATGTCTTCTACACTGGGTCACGTCTGTACCCTACAACTTACTGTGTTGTTATCTATGTCTTCTACACTGGGTCACGTCTGTACCCTACAACTTACTGTGTTGTTATGCATGTCTTCTACACTGGGTCACGTCTGTACCCTACTACTTACTATGTTGTTATGCATGTCTTCTACACTGGGTCACGTCTGTACCCTACAACTTACTGTGTTGTTATGCATGTCTTCTACACTGGGTCACGTCTGTACCCTACAACTTACTGTGTTGTTATGCATGTCTTCTACACTGGGTCACGTCTGTACCCTACTACTTACTGAGTTGTTATGCATGTCTTCTACACTGGGTCACGTCTGTACCCTACATATTACTGTGTTGTTATGCATGTCTTCTACACTGGGTCACGTCTGTACCCTACATATTACTGTGTTGTTATGCATGTCTTCTACACTGGGTCACGTCTGTACCCTACATATTACTGTGTTGTTATGCATGTCTTCTACACTGGGTCACGTCTGTACAATACATCTTACTGTGTTGTTATGCATGTCTTCTACACTGGGTCACGTCTGTACAATACATATTACTGTGTTGTTATGCATGTCTTCTACACTGGGTCACGTCTGTACCCTACAACTTACTGTGTTGTTATGCATGTCTTCTACACTGGGTCACGTCTGTACCCTACATATTACTGTGTTGTTATGCATGTCTTCTACACTGGGTCACGTCTGTACCCTACAACTTACTGTGTTGTTATCTATGTCTTCTACACTGGGTCACGTCTGTACCCTACAACTTACTGTGTTGTTATGCATGTCTTCTACACTGGGTCACGTCTGTACCCTATTACTTACTATGTTGTTATGCATGTCTTCTACACTGGGTCACGTCTGTACCCTACAACTTACTTTGTTGTTATGCATGTCTTCTACACTGGGTCACGTCTGTACCCTACAACTTACTGTGTTGTTATGCATGTCTTCTACACTGGGTCACGTCTGTACCCTACTACTTACTGTGTTGTTATGCATGTCTTCTACACTGGGTCACGTCTGTACCCTACATATTACTGTGTTGTTATGCATGTCTTCTACACTGGGTCACGTCTGTACCCTACATATTATTGTGTTGTTATGCATGTCTTCTACACTGGGTCACGTCTGTACCCTACATATTACTGTGTTGTTATGCATGTCTTCTACACTGGGTCACGTCTGTACAATACATCTTACTGTGTTGTTATGCATGTCTTCTACACTGGGTCACGTCTGTACCCTACAACGTACTGTGTTGTTATGCATGTCTTCTACACTGGGTCACGTCTGTACAATACATATTACTGTGTTGTTATGCATGTCTTCTACACTGGGTCACGTCTGTACCCTACAACGTACTGTGTTGTTATGCATGTCTTCTACACTGGGTCACGTCTGTACCCTACATATTACTGTGTTGTTATGCATGTCTTCTACACTGGGTCACGTCTGTACCCTACAACGTACTGTGTTGTTATGCATGTCTTCTACACTGGGTCACGTCTGTACCCTACAACTTACTGTGTTGTTATGCATGTCTTCTACACTGGGTCATGTCTGTACCCTACATATTACTGTGTTGTTATGCATGTCTTCTACACTGGGTCACGTCTGTACCCTACATATTACTGTGTTGTTATGCATGTCTTCTACACTGGGTCACGTCTGTACCCTACATATTACTGTGTTGTTATGCATGTCTTCTACACTGGGTCACGTCTGTACCCTACAACTTACTGTGTTGTTATGCATGTCTTCTACACTGGGTCACGTCTGTACCCTACATATTACTGTGTTGTTATGCATGTCTTCTACACTGGGTCACGTCTGTACCCTACAACTTACTGTGTTGTTATCTATGTCTTCTACACTGGGTCACGTCTGTACCCTACAACTTACTGTGTTGTTATGCATGTCTTCTACACTGGGTCACGTCTGTACCCTACTACTTACTATGTTGTTATGCATGTCTTCTACACTGGGTCACGTCTGTACCCTACAACTTACTGTGTTGTTATGCATGTCTTCTACACTGGGTCACGTCTGTACCCTACAACTTACTGTGTTGTTATGCATGTCTTCTACACTGGGTCACGTCTGTACCCTACTACTTACTGTGTTGTTATGCATGTCTTCTACACTGGGTCACGTCTGTACCCTACATATTACTGTGTTGTTATGCATGTCTTCTACACTGGGTCACGTCTGTACCCTACATATTACTGTGTTGTTATGCATGTCTTCTACACTGGGTCACGTCTGTACCCTACATATTACTGTGTTGTTATGCATGTCTTCTACACTGGGTCACGTCTGTACAATACATCTTACTGTGTTGTTATGCATGTCTTCTACACTGGGTCACGTCTGCACAATACATCTTACTGTGTTGTTATGCATGTCTTCTACACTGGGTCACGTCTGTACCCTACAACGTACTGTGTTGTTATGCATGTCTTCTACACTGGGTCACGTCTGTACCCTACATATTACTGTGTTGTTATGCATGTCTTCTACACTGGGTCACGTCTGTACCCTACATATTACTGTGTTGTTATGCATGTCTTCTACACTGGGTCACGTCTGTACCCTACTACTTACTGTGTTGTTATGCATGTCTTCTACACTGGGTCACGTCTGTACCCTACATATTACTGTGTTGTTATGCATGTCTTCTACACTGGGTCACGTCTGTACCCTACATATTATTGTGTTGTTATGCATGTCTTCTACACTGGGTCACGTCTGTACCCTACATATTACTGTGTTGTTATGCATGTCTTCTACACTGGGTCACGTCTGTACAATACATCTTACTGTGTTGTTATGCATGTCTTCTACACTGGGTCACGTCTGTACCCTACAACGTACTGTGTTGTTATGCATGTCTTCTACACTGGGTCACGTCTGTACAATACATATTACTGTGTTGTTATGCATGTCTTCTACACTGGGTCACGTCTGTACCCTACAACGTACTGTGTTGTTATGCATGTCTTCTACACTGGGTCACGTCTGTACCCTACATATTACTGTGTTGTTATGCATGTCTTCTACACTGGGTCACGTCTGTACCCTACAACGTACTGTGTTGTTATGCATGTCTTCTACACTGGGTCACGTCTGTACCCTACAACTTACTGTGTTGTTATGCATGTCTTCTACACTGGGTCATGTCTGTACCCTACATATTACTGTGTTGTTATGCATGTCTTCTACACTGGGTCACGTCTGTACCCTACATATTACTGTGTTGTTATGCATGTCTTCTACACTGGGTCACGTCTGTACCCTACATATTACTGTGTTGTTATGCATGTCTTCTACACTGGGTCACGTCTGTACCCTACAACTTACTGTGTTGTTATGCATGTCTTCTACACTGGGTCACGTCTGTACCCTACATATTACTGTGTTGTTATGCATGTCTTCTACACTGGGTCACGTCTGTACCCTACAACTTACTGTGTTGTTATCTATGTCTTCTACACTGGGTCACGTCTGTACCCTACAACTTACTGTGTTGTTATGCATGTCTTCTACACTGGGTCACGTCTGTACCCTACTACTTACTATGTTGTTATGCATGTCTTCTACACTGGGTCACGTCTGTACCCTACAACTTACTGTGTTGTTATGCATGTCTTCTACACTGGGTCACGTCTGTACCCTACAACTTACTGTGTTGTTATGCATGTCTTCTACACTGGGTCACGTCTGTACCCTACTACTTACTGTGTTGTTATGCATGTCTTCTACACTGGGTCACGTCTGTACCCTACATATTACTGTGTTGTTATGCATGTCTTCTACACTGGGTCACGTCTGTACCCTACATATTACTGTGTTGTTATGCATGTCTTCTACACTGGGTCACGTCTGTACCCTACATATTACTGTGTTGTTATGCATGTCTTCTACACTGGGTCACGTCTGTACAATACATCTTACTGTGTTGTTATGCATGTCTTCTACACTGGGTCACGTCTGCACAATACATCTTACTGTGTTGTTATGCATGTCTTCTACACTGGGTCACGTCTGTACCCTACAACGTACTGTGTTGTTATGCATGTCTTCTACACTGGGTCACGTCTGTACAATACATATTACTGTGTTGTTATGCATGTCTTCTACACTGGGTCACGTCTGTACCCTACAACGTACTGTGTTGTTATGCATGTCTTCTACACTGGGTCACGTCTGTACCCTACATATTACTGTGTTGTTATGCATGTCTTCTACAATGGGTCACGTCTGTACCCTACAACGTACTGTGTTGTTATGCATGTCTTCTACACTGGGTCACGTCTGTACCCTACAACTTACTGTGTTGTTATGCATGTCTTCTACACTGGGTCATGTCTGTACCCTACATATTACTGTGTTGTTATGCATGTCTTCTACACTGGGTCACGTCTGTACCCTACATATTACTGTGTTGTTATGCATGTCTTCTACACTGGGTCACGTCTGTACCCTACATATTACTGTGTTGTTATGCATGTCTTCTACACTGGGTCACGTCTGTACCCTACAACTTACTGTGTTGTTATGCATGTCTTCTACACTGGGTCACGTCTGTACCCTACATATTACTGTGTTGTTATGCATGTCTTCTACACTGGGTCACGTCTGTACCCTACATCTTACTGTGTTGTTATGCATGTCTTCTACACTGGGTCACGTCTGTACCCTACAACTTACTGTGTTGTTATGCATGTCTTCTACACTGGGTCACGTCTGTACCCTACATATTACTGTGTTGTTATGCATGTCTTCTACACTGGGTCACGTCTGTACCCTACAACTTACTGTGTTGTTATCTATGTCTTCTACACTGGGTCACGTCTGTACCCTACAACTTACTGTGTTGTTATGCATGTCTTCTACACTGGGTCACGTCTGTACCCTACTACTTACTATGTTGTTATGCATGTCTTCTACACTGGGTCACGTCTGTACCCTACAACTTACTGTGTTGTTATGCATGTCTTCTACACTGGGTCACGTCTGTACCCTACAACTTACTGTGTTGTTATGCATGTCTTCTACACTGGGTCACGTCTGTACCCTACTACTTACTGTGTTGTTATGCATGTCTTCTACACTGGGTCACGTCTGTACCCTACATATTACTGTGTTGTTATGCATGTCTTCTACACTGGGTCACGTCTGTACCCTACATATTACTGTGTTGTTATGCATGTCTTCTACACTGGGTCACGTCTGTACCCTACATATTACTGTGTTGTTATGCATGTCTTCTACACTGGGTCACGTCTGTACAATACATCTTACTGTGTTGTTATGCATGTCTTCTACACTGGGTCACGTCTGCACAATACATCTTACTGTGTTGTTATGCATGTCTTCTACACTGGGTCACGTCTGTACCCTACAACGTACTGTGTTGTTATGCATGTCTTCTACACTGGGTCACGTCTGTACAATACATATTACTGTGTTGTTATGCATGTCTTCTACACTGGGTCACGTCTGTACCCTACAACGTACTGTGTTGTTATGCATGTCTTCTACACTGGGTCACGTCTGTACCCTACATATTACTGTGTTGTTATGCATGTCTTCTACAATGGGTCACGTCTGTACCCTACAACGTACTGTGTTGTTATGCATGTCTTCTACACTGGGTCACGTCTGTACCCTACAACTTACTGTGTTGTTATGCATGTCTTCTACACTGGGTCATGTCTGTACCCTACATATTACTGTGTTGTTATGCATGTCTTCTACACTGGGTCACGTCTGTACCCTACATATTACTGTGTTGTTATGCATGTCTTCTACACTGGGTCACGTCTGTACCCTACATATTACTGTGTTGTTATGCATGTCTTCTACACTGGGTCACGTCTGTACCCTACAACTTACTGTGTTGTTATGCATGTCTTCTACACTGGGTCACGTCTGTACCCTACATATTACTGTGTTGTTATGCATGTCTTCTACACTGGGTCACGTCTGTACCCTACATCTTACTGTGTTGTTATGCATGTCTTCTACACTGGGTCACGTCTGTACCCTACATCTTACTGTGTTGTTATGCATGTCTTCTACACTGGGTCACGTCTGTACCCTACATATTACTGTGTTGTTATCTATGTCTTCTACACTGGGTCACGTCTGTACAATACATCTTACTGTGTTGTTATGCATGTCTTCTACACTGGGTCACGTCTGTACCCTACAACTTACTGTGTTGTTATGCATGTCTTCTACACTGGGTCACGTCTGTACCCTACAACGTACTGTGTTGTTATGCATGTCTTCTACACTGGGTCACGTCTGTACAATACATATTACTGTGTTGTTATGCATGTCTTCTACACTGGGTCACGTCTGTACCCTACAACGTACTGTGTTGTTATGCATGTCTTCTACACTGGGTCACGTCTGTACCCTACATATTACTGTGTTGTTATGCATGTCTTCTACACTGGGTCACGTCTGTACCCTACAACGTACTGTGTTGTTATGCATGTCTTCTACACTGGGTCACGTCTGTACCCTACAACTTACTGTGTTGTTATGCATGTCTTCTACACTGGGTCATGTCTGTACCCTACATATTACTGTGTTGTTATGCATGTCTTCTACACTGGGTCACGTCTGTACCCTACATATTACTGTGTTGTTATGCATGTCTTCTACACTGGGTCACGTCTGTACCCTACATATTACTGTGTTGTTATGCATGTCTTCTACACTGGGTCACGTCTGTACCCTACAACTTACTGTGTTGTTATGCATGTCTTCTACACTGGGTCACGTCTGTACCCTACATATTACTGTGTTGTTATGCATGTCTTCTACACTGGGTCACGTCTGTACCCTACATCTTACTGTGTTGTTATGCATGTCTTCTACACTGGGTCACGTCTGTACCCTACATCTTACTGTGTTGTTATGCATGTCTTCTACACTGGGTCACGTCTGTACCCTACATATTACTGTGTTGTTATCTATGTCTTCTACACTGGGTCACGTCTGTACCCTACAACTTACTGTGTTGATACGCTTGTCTTCTACACTGGGTCACGTCTGTACCCTACAACTTACTGTGTTGTTATCCATGTCTTCTACACTGGGTCACGTCTGTACCCTACAACTTACTGTGTTGATACGCATGTCTTCTACACTGGGTCACGTCTGTACCCTACAACTTACTGTGTTGTTATGCATGTCTTCTACACTGGGTCACGTCTGTACCCTACAACTTACTGTGTTGATACGCTTGTCTTCTACACTGGGTCACGTCTGTACCCTACAACTTACTGTGTTGTTATCTATGTCTTCTACACTGGGTCACGTCTGTACCCTACAACTTACTGTGTTGTTATCCATGTCTTCTACACTGGGTCACGTCTGTACCCTACATATTACTGTGTTGTTATGCATGTCTTCTACACTGGGTCACGTCTGTACCCTACAACTTACTGTGTTGATACGCTTGTCTTCTACACTGGGTCACGTCTGTACCCTACAACTTACTGTGTTGATACGCTTGTCTTCTACACTGTCTTCTGCAACCTGTTACCATCCCTGACAACTCCGTCTCACCTTTCATACACTACTGCTGCAAGAATCGTCATCATCATCTTCGTCACCATCTGTGTGTGCACCCCACAGCGCTGCGGCCCCATTTCTTTCCTGGGCCCTGACTGAACAGAGGAAATTATGTCATTGTTAATGTGTTGAAGCTAATCCTCCGGACAGTGAATATAGAGCGCTCCAACATGTTGGTTCTCCAATCTGCTTCTTCCTCTCCCAGGTACGAGAGACACACAGTTCAGCCTGCATCGTCAGATTCTAATCATGGAATAAAAGCCTGGGATGAAGGTGCTGTATGTCGAGCAGCATAGGTACCGTGCTCAAATTTTCCTTCGTATGAGTAGGGGAAATTAGTTATGGAAAAGCATGGATATGTGAGGTGCGATAATGTTTAGCAGGATAAATTGTGCCTGGGTTTTCATTGTCGTGCATAAAAATGACAAATTAAGGCTTGAATCCACTAGGACGATATGATGAGACAATTAGTCGTGTGAAATCCTGCCTTGTCTGATTCTAGAAAAGTGATTATTTTGCAGACAGAGGAACTACAGAGACTCAGGTTTATAGGTCTAAGGGCTTCTAAATGACTCATTGCCCCCACACATTACCCTGTGGAACAACCTGATTAGGAATCTGTCCCTAATGAGTCTGTTCTGAATAGGTAGAGGGAACATATATTATATTATGTATAGCATACATAGGTATGGAACTGTCACTAATTCTATGTCCATATGCCTTTGGTTTATCCAAGACACTATTCAGTCTTATCAACACATATAATAATAAAGTAACTTTTTTGGGGCGGTTGGTGGTTTGGTTATTCTATACCAGTGGTTTTGAAACTGTTCTGTGAACCACCAAAAGCTTTTGACATTTTCTCAAGACCCACTGAATGTTTCTGGTGGAGACCCAAGCACCCTGATGAGGGCTAAATGCTAAAACATGTTGATTAGAAATGCGTATTACACATCGCCAAGACTTGAAATACTTGGCCATGGCCAATTGGACAAAAAAACTCATGAGGGCAATCACAAGTGTTGCTATGCTGTCGGTAGATACTAATGTAGATATTGTTGCTGCAACAGCTACAGTACGTGACTTGCCAAAAATATTGCTTTGCTTAACCACACTGTTACCATAGATACATTGCTTTACCATCAATGTTTGAATCATGAGCTTGTTTCATGATAATACAGGGACATTCCAAACAGAAATACTATCGAACTCCATGTGTGAAGTTCACTTGAGGGCAGAGAAGGTTTGGAGCCAGTTACTGTACACAAATCATCAAAACAAAAGTGTGCTGATTGACCAACTTTGAACGTAGCAGTAGTGTACCATGTGCAAAACAACATAAAACATAGTTGTGTTGTGTGCCACAACCAGCACATCCACACAATGACCTCACCTCATGCCTCCACTTCTGAAATGTTGGTCAGTATAGTTGTATAATTAGAGGCTGTGTGTGTGTGTGAGGGGGGGGGGGGGATACATGTTTTATTATAGCTCTGCTACAGTATTGACAGATTTGAGTCAACATAAATGTGTTCCTATGTTTTCTGGCTCAGTAGAAAATGACAAGTTGTGTGTGTGTGTGTGTGTGTGTGTGTGTGTGTGTGTGTGTGTGTGTGTGTGTGTGTGTGTGTGTGTGTGTGTGTGTGTGTGTGTGTGTGTGTGTGTGTGTGTGTGTGTGTGTGTGTGTGTGTGTGTGTGCGTGTGTGTGTTTGTTTGGGTGGCTATATAGAGTGTGTTCTCCAACATTGAAAACCAATAGCATCCCTTTACAGTTGAGGGTGTGGAGAGAATCAAGTGAGAAAGTTAAGTCTGACTGACACTGTTACGCCCTCCCTGGTGGTGAGATGGAGATAGTATCAGGTCTTAAAGACTCACACATAAATAAGAAAACTCAGGGGTTATTTTATTTGCTTAATTATTTATTTAACACGATCCAATATGTATGTAGTGTTTCCAAAATAGTCAAGCAACACATTTTGACCACTACTATATAGCGGAGCAGTTTGGAAGAAGAAAGAGGTTGGAGGGAGAAGCAAACAAGAGAGAAAAAGTTGAGCATTATGGCACATTATAGAGAGAGAGAGAGAGAGAGAGAGAGAGAGAGAGAGAGGGAGAGACACAACAAACACACACACACACACACACACACTTAATGATTGAGTTCCTGAACAATAACCTTGTGGTGGAAGGTGGAGTTGTAAAACAGATTGGAAAACCGAGGTGTGTGTGAGAGAGAGATTGCACGCGCGAGAGAGAGAGAGAGAGAACAGAAAATGTCACACAGGCAGTGAAAGAGTCCTGAAGAGGTATGGGAGGAGAAGAGAAATGCAGTGGAGGCCAGGACAGAAGTGTAACAGGCCAATCTGTCTGTCCCTTTGTAGAAGAGATAGGCTGGGCTTGGAGTAAGATGGGGCTGTGAAGTGGATAAGGACTCAGTGGAAACTAAACTGACATACAGCGGAGAGGTGAGAGAGACAGATGTTATAGAGATGGGCTTGTATAGAGGACAATGGTTTTAAACTGGTTGGTAGCCTTGGAATCCTGTTGACTGACAGCACAGGAGGTTGGTGGCACCTTAATGTGGGAGGATGGGCTCGTGGTAATGGCTGGAGTGGAATGGTATCAAATACATCAAACACATGGTTTGATTCCGTTTCATTCGCTCCCTTCCAACCATTATTATGAGCCGTCCTCCCCTCAGCAGCCTCAACTGATTGACAGCTGGTGGACTGCAGAGGAGTTGGTATCGAGCACAGGTTGGGTCACAGGTTAAAGAGGTCAGACACACCTTTTGAAAAAATTACAACCTTAAATTAAAAGTTGGTCACAAAAAAAAGAGATGAGACTAGAGAGATAGGAAAAGAGATGAGACTAGAGAGATAGGGAAAGAGATGAGACTAGAGAGATAGGGAAAGAAATGAGACTAGAGAGATAGGAAAAGAGATGAGACTAGAGAGATAGTAAAAGAGATGAGACTAGAGAGATAGGAAAAGAGATGAGACTAGAGAGATAGGAAAAGAGATGAGACTAGAGAGATAGGGAAAGAGATGAGACTAGAGAGATAGGAAAAGAGATGAGACTAGAGAGATAGGGAAAGAGATGAGACTAGAGAGATAGGAAAAGAGATGAGACTAGAGAGATAGGAAAAGAGATGAGACTAGAGAGATAGGAAAAGAGGTGAGACTAGAGAGATAGGAAAAGAGATGAGACTAGAGAGATAGGAAAAGAGGTGAGACTAGAGAGATAGGAAAAGAGATGAGACTAGAGAGATAGGAAAAGAGGTGAGACTAGAGAGATAGGAAAAGAGATGAGACTAGAAAGATAGGAAAAGAGGGATGGGAGGGACCAGGAGCATTGACATGCAGTGGAGGGAGGAGAGGATGCAAGGGAGAGGGTATACAAGAACGATGGTAGAAAGGTGAGGAGCGGAGCGACAGACAGACACAGACAGACAGAGTGAGATAGAGAGTAGAGGACAAGGAGGGAGAGGGACACTGCTGATCCACAGGTTTGACCTTGCAGACAGATTGAGTCTGTGGTCTCAGTGTGTGTGTGTTTGTGTGTGTTTGTAGGCGTGCCTGTGTGTGCATGTGTGCACGCTTGTGTGGGCATGTGTATCCAGGTTGGTGTGTGTGTGTGTGTGTGTGTGCGTGTGTGTGTCTGTAGGCATGCCTGTGTGTGCGCTTGTGTGGGCTTGTGTGTATCCAGGTCGGTGTGCGTCCGTTTGTGTGTGCGTATGCACGCATGTTGTTATGTGTGTGTGTATCTGTGTGTAGCTGCCAGAGTGGCAAGCTGTGCCCTATTTACCAGGCTGGAGCAGAGCCAGAACAATACACACCCAACAGACCAGGGCCTCCATCAGTCAGAATGCAACAGACCAGGGCCTCCATCAGTCAGAATGCAACAGACCAGGGCCTCCATCAGTCAGAATGCAACAGACCAGGGCCTCCATCAGTCAGACTATAACAGACCAGGGCCTCCATCAGTCAGACTGCAACAGACCAGGGCCTCCATCAGTCAGAATGCAACAGACCAGGGCCTCCATCAGTCAGAATGCAACAGACCAGGGCCTCCATCAGTCAGAATGCAACAGACCAGGGCTTCCATCAGTCAGAATGCAACAGACCAGGGCCTCCATCAATCAGAATATAACAGACCAGTGCCTCCATCACTCAGACTATAACAGACCAGGGCCTCCATCAGTCAGAATATAACAGACCAGTGCCTCCATCACTCAGACTATAACAGACCAGGGCCTCCATCAGTCAGACTATAACAGACCAGGGCCTCCATCAGTCAGACTATAACAGACCAGGGCCTCCATCAGTCAGACTATAACAGACCAGGGCCTCCATCAGTCAGACTATAACAGACCAGGGCCTCCATCAGTCAGACTATAACAGACCAGTGCCTCCATCAGTCAGACTATAACAGACCAGAGCCTCCATCAGTCAGACTGCAACAGACCAGTGCCTCCATCAGTCAGACTATAACAGACCAGGGCCTTCATCAGTCAGACTATAACAGACCAGTGCCTCCATCAGTCAGACTGCAACAGACCAGGGCCTCCATCAGTCAGACTATAACAGACCAGGGCCTCCATCAGTCAGACTATAACAGACCAGTGCCTCCATCAGTCAGACTATAACAGACCAGGGCCTCCATCAGTCAGACTGCAACAGACCAGTGCCTCCATCAGTCAAACTATAACAGACCAGGGCCTCCATCAGTCAGACTATAACAGACCAGTGCCTCCATCAGTCAGACTGCAACAGACCAGGGCCTCCATCAGTCAGACTATAACAGACCAGGGCCTCCATCAGTCAGACTATAACAGACCAGGGCCTCCATCAGTCAGACTATAACAGACCAGGGCCTCCATCAGTCAGACTATAACAGACCAGGGCCTCCATCAGTCAGACTATAACAGACCAGGGCCTCCATCAGTCAGACTATAACAGACCAGGGCCTCCATCAGTCAGACTATAACAGACCAGGGCCTCCATCAGTCAGACTATAACAGACCAGGGCCTCCATCAGTCAGACTGCAACAGACCAGGGCCTCCATCAGTCAGACTATAACAGACCAGGGCCTCCATCAGTCAGACTATAACAGACCAGGGCCTCCATCAGTCAGACTTCAGAGCAATAATACCTCTCTATTCTCTGTCTTCATCGGATAGCAGGTTTTAACATACCTGTTAAGCACTACAACCACTGTGAAGTTGGCCGCTGTGGTTAGGGAGAGCCAAATACACAACGGTCTCTACCACTAGTGAGTACATAGTGGATGGTATCTTAATGACGACTTTCTCTATGATCTTAAATCAACCAACAGGTGATGAGACCTGTGTGTTGTTGTAATGTCTACTCTCATATCTAGGCCTCTACCAGATGTTAATGAATGATATTTGATGAATGACGCCCATAGTCCCGGTGTACCTCCTCCTGTTTCCTCTGACAATAACCAATCCACCTAGCCACCTGTCTGATCCACTGTCACTCACAGCCCACCTGATCTACCTGCTAGTGTTTAGTTGTCTATAGTCACAGCCCATCTGATCTACCTGCTAGTGTTTAGTTGTCTATAGTCACAGCCCACCTGATCTACCTGCTAGTGTTTAGTTATCTATAGTCACAGCCCATCTGATCTACCTGCTAGTGTTTAGTTGTCTATAGTCACAGCCCAACTGATCTACCTGCTAGTGTTTAGTTGTCTATAGTCACAGCCCATCTGATTTACCTGCTAGTGTTTAGTTGTCTATAGTCACAGCCCATCTGATCTACCTGCTAGTGTTTAGTTGTCTATAGTCACAGCCCATCTGATCTACCTGCTAGTGTTTAGTTGTCTATAGTCACAGCCCATCTGATCTACCTGCTAGTGTTTAGTTGTCTATAGTCACAGCCCACCTGATCTACCTGCTAGTGTTTAGTTGTCTATAGTCACAGCCCATCTGATCTACCTGCTAGTGTTTAGTTGTCTATAGTCACAGCCCATCTGATCTACCTGCTAGTGTTTAGTTGTCTATAGTCACAGCCCATCTGATCTACCTGCTAGTGTTTAGTTGTCTATAGTCACAGCCCAACTGATCTACCTGCTAGTGTTTAGTTGTCTATAGTCACATCCCATCTGATCTACCTGCTAGTGTTTAGTTGTCTATAGTCACAGCCCAACTGATCTACCTGCTAGTGTTTAGTTGTCTATAGTCACAGCCCATCTGATCTACCTGCTAGTGTTTAGTTGTCTATAGTCACAGCCCACCTGATCTACCTGCTAGTGTTTAGTTGTCTATAGTCACAGCCCACCTGATCTACCTGCTAGTGTTTAGTTGTCTATAGTCACAGCCCACCTGATCTACCTGCTAGTGTTTAGTTGTCTATAGTCACAGCACATCTGATCTACCTGCTAGTGTTTAGTTGTCTATAGTCACAGCCCAACTGATCTACCTGCTAGTGTTTAGTTGTCTATAGTCACAGCCCAACTGATCTACCTGCTAGTGTTAAGTTGTCTATAGTCACAGCCCATCTGATCTACCTGCTAGTGTTTAGTTGTCTATAGTCACAGCCCAACTGATCTACCTGCTAGTGTTTAGTTGTCTATAGTCACAGCCCACCTGATCTACCTGCTAGTGTTTAGTTTTCTATAGTCACAGCCCATCTGATCTACCTGCTAGTGTTTAGTTGTCTATAGTCACAGCCCAACTGATCTACCTGCTAGTGTTAAGTTGTCTATAGTCACAGCCCACCTGATCTACCTGCTAGTGTTTAGTTGTCTATAGTCACAGCCCATCTGATCTACCTGCTAGTGTTTAGTTGTCTATAGTCACAGCCCATCTGATCTACCTGCTAGTGTTTAGCTGTTTATAATCAAACGGTCAATAATGATGTGACCTGGTTTGAGGTGTAAAAATAGTCAGTGTTGGCCCAAACATAATTAACACCATCGCTCAGCAGAGCTCCAATAACCGGCTGTCAGCCCACATGAGCGATCGCTCTTCTGCTCGTCCGACAGAGGAATATTGTTCGTCCAAAGACCACTTCATCATGTACATCATCCACAGATACACTCCCTGTACGGTTCGTAATCTCTGCCAAACACTGCTCCCTCTTTATTGATGTCTTAGACCTGTGTTTTCCTCATCCAATGTAAGTTTTGAAAACGTAAACTAGTGTTTGCCGGGCATGCAACACATTTATCTATCTCTTTCTCCCCTCTCCTCTTAATGTCTCCCCTCTCTTCCCTTTTTGTCTATCTCTTTCTCCCCTCTCCTCTTAATGTCTCCCCTCTCTTCCCTTTTTGTCTATCTCTTTCTCCCCTCTCTTCTTAATGTCTCCCCTCTCTTCCCTTTTTATCTATCTCTTTCTCCCCTCTCTGCCTACTCTCCCCATTTCCTCAATCTCTCTCTCCCTCTCTCATCTGTCCCTATTTCTCTCCCTCTCGCCATCTCTTTCCCTCTCTCCCTACTTTTCCCTCTATCCCTCTCCATGTGCTCTAGTCAGTTTTAGCTACAGTAGATAATAAACTCTATTAGGTAGAAGGTCCTCAGAGTTCAGACTCCTGCTATAAAGTCAGAGCCAAACTCTGGACAGACACTAAGTCTTTCCCATTGGCCACGACTGCTCTACCATTCCGTGAGCTTTCCGCTGGCATTCCACTTAGTAAGTAAGTTCTGAAAGGCAACCACTTAGAATGGATCTGCCCTGTCCTGGCATTCCAGAGCTGAAGACCTACTGCCAAGATCACTGATTGAAACCTCCCTCAGCCTTCCTGTCACTACTTCTGCTCTCCCACTCTCTCCCCCTTTTCTCCCCTCTTTCCACACCCCAGACTCTAATAAATCAGCTCCCTAGAGAAAGGGGGAGGGAGAAGGGGAGAGAGAGATCTGGAGGATAGGGAGAAAACGGTAGAGAGAAAGAAAGAGAGAGAAATCGAGTGGGTAAGTTCTTCTTCAGAATGTGAATGGTTCTTGGCACTCAACAGCACAAACAAGCCATTCTGATGGAGAGGGTGTTGTTGTTTTTTTCTACATTGGGCTCCTGTTGACCTGACCTTAAACGCTACAGAGTACATTTCTAACAGCTCTCCGGCTAACTTTAACCCCACATATACAACTCTCCAAACTTTTGCCTCATCACTCTATAGTTCTACAATGCCAAGAGTCATCCATTATGCTGTTTGAATGCTTCACATAATTGGGTCCCTATATTGTTGTTTTAGAAATTCTATGATAGAATTGATTGGACAATTTGTGAATTTGAAGAGTTTAATTTAAGGGAACTGAATTGCACAGACATGATAAAAATGCCTTTATGCGTAACATCAATGAACAACATGTTTCTCATCTCAAGTTGGTAAATTAAGATCCTTTCATATTGGAACAAATGGCTCTTTCCTTAGGCTGTTGAGTCCATTCATTGCTATAGAGAGGAGTTTAGCTGATTAGGAAGAAGAGAGTGGCTGATTTGATCTATTGTTCATAGCTGAGTCGAGCATCAGCTCATGTGTGCTTGTTTTCATGACCTGTCATTCACTCATCATGCATGCACACACAAATCTGTTTTATTTTTTTCTATGGCTTGGTTTTTGCCAGACATAAAGGGACCCATCTCGTCCAAAAAGTTATACTTTGGACTCATTTGTCCATAGAACATTCTTCCAAGAGTCTTCCAGGTGCTTTTTGGCAAACTTGAGTCAACTTTTTGGACGAGATGGGTCACATTATGTCTGGCAAAAACCAAACACTGCATTCCACAGTAAGAACCTCATACCAACGGTCAAGCATGGTGGTGTGATGGTTTGTTGATGCTTTGCTACCTCAGAACCTGGACGACTTGCCTTAATAGAAGAAAGACATCTGTCTGTGAGCTGAAGCTGAAGCGTAGCTCGGTCATGCAGCAAGACAATCAAGACTACATGAAAATGGCTAAAAAGCAACAACTCTGAAGTTTTGGAATGGCCTAATCAAAGTCCAGACCTAATCCCAATTCAGATGTTGGGGCAGGACTTGAAACGAGCAGTTCATGCTTGAAAACCCACAAATGTCACTGAGTTAAAGCAGTTCTGCATGCAAGAGTGGGCTAAAATTCCTCCACATCGATATGAGAGACTAATCAACAGCTACAGGAAGTGCTTGGTTGGACTCATTGCAGTTAAAAGTGGCTTATCCAGTAATTGAGTGTAACGGGGCAATTATTTTTTCACACGGTGGAATTGGGTGTTGCCTAACTTTGTTGATTAAATAAATATAATAAGTATACATTTTTGTTATTTGTAAACTCAGGTTCCCTTTATCTAAAATTAGGTTTTGGTTGAAGATCTGATAACGTTCAGTATAAAAATTATGCAAAAATAGAGAAGATCAGAAAGTGGGAAAATACTTTTTCACGGCTCTGTATGTCTTACATCTTCCTTTCTGCCTATACATGCATTCTATTTCACCGTGCCAATAGAATGAAAAGAGAAGAATACCTTTAGTATGCTGTGAAGAGGAACCCTGTAAAGATCCTGTATGTAATGTACTGTATTTGGGCCTTAGAATGCAGAACCCTCATAGACAGAGTCGAGGTGCTTCAGTCAACCTGTACTTACCTACCCATAGATCCACAGGTTGTTCTCAGAATTCTATGTCCTCCATGGCTGAAGGAGAAAGAAGACGATTACTGTGTGCCTCTGTCTTTCCAATGTGCACCAGGGCCAATGGATGCTTTGATTGGAACCCTCGGCCCAACATAATTTGGGGTCGTCTGTGTGTGTGTGTGTGTGTGTGTCTGTGCCTTTCTGCTTTGGTCAGTGAGAGAGATCACTCCAGTTGCTTTATTGTCTCTCTCCTTGATTACTCTGCCTCCCTCTGACCTTCTATTCAAAGCCTCTGAAACACACACACATGCAGGATTCAGAACTACCTCCTTCACAATAGGAACAAAATGGGAGACAATACATAACGTCAGTAGTAAGTCATTAACATGGAGATAAGAATACCATAACACATTCCTAGTTGTCCTCAACGACTCAAATCTAGGAATCCTTCTTGCCACATCAGATGGCACAAAATGGGGGAGAAAACAGAGCTTAAAACAGAAGTTTCTCTTCAGTTCATTTTCCTCTGTTACAGTGTTGAATAACAGTGGTTAGCGCAGACATGGAAGAAGTAAGGCAGCGTTTCATTGTGCCGGTTCCTGTCCTTTGAGCAGTGATTCAGTCCCCAAAGGAGAACTGGATGCAGTGGTGCGTGTGCATGCGTGTCTTCATGCTTGGGTTTCAGTCTGTGTGTGTGTAACTGGAATAAATGGTGTCTGAGGTCTCAAAGCTAATCCGCTAAGGAGAAGCCTGTGATGATTAGATGTTTCATGTTGGTCATGTCAATATACAGACTCACTCAACCGTCCGCACAGAGTGGCGAGAGAGGGGACGAGAAGGAGTGAAAGCCCATGAGAGGCAGTCGGAGGGAGACAATTGAACTGTGAGATATTACATTTTACTGTCTGCTTGGTCGATGCTGGACTGAACATGGAGCAGAGCTGTCCTTTTTTTCTCTCTTCTTTTGCTACATTGGCTGCCAAATAAATGCTTGATTCCATTTAGAATGTGACAGAGGTCACTGGAGAAAGGAGAAAGCAAAGTGGGGCAAGGAGAGGAAAGAGAGGAGAGACCCGAGCGTCCTGTAAACTTTAATGTCTGTTACCTCTGTGGATGTGATGTAGCTCCCCAAGACGACAAGGTAAAAAACTGTCGTTCTGCCCCTGAACAAGGCAGTTATCATCGTAAATAAGAATTTGTTCTTAACTGACTTGCCGATTTATATTAAGGTTAAATTAAAAAAATACTGTAGAGGGCCATAAAAATATGATGACAGTCATATACCCCCAGATTAGATGTTTCACATTCTTCTGAGAGGGTTCAATAAATCTCCCTCTAGATATGTAGCATGTTCAAACTCACCAGTGACCACATTTGGTTCCTTGAAAGTTGTGGGAGCGTAAGTTTTTGGTTTCCCATCGGTACTTGGAATGAAGCAGTAGGTTTCCTGACCGGTAAAACAACGTTTTTTAAAACGTTCTGAGAACAGAAGTGAAAACATCACCTGTTCTAGGAACATGAATTGTTAAGTTGCAGGGAGGTTCTGAGAAAGATTTACTATGGTTCCCATAAAGTTGAGTTTTTAATGAACTTTCTGAGAATGGAAATTTAGGTTAATTCTAGGTTTTTGAATAAAACTTTAAAACTTTAAACTTTAAAACTTTGACTGAATGTTTCAATAAGACTTTTAGTAGCACTGCTAGCTTTGGTAACTGTTTTGAATTCCAAGCACAAATAGGACACAAGGAAATTAATTAATCAAACGAACACATGTATTTTTTATTGTGGCAAGACTTCAGTGAGATTTGAACCTGTGATCTTCTGTTCTCTATCCACAAAATTAATCCACTGCACCACCAGGATGGAGAGAGCATGCAATCTTTTTAAACTCATACAAAGCTGTTCATTTTAGTCTATTCAAACAGACACAATTTCAAAGGAAACAAGGAATCATTAAGATCAGGTGAGGCCATTAGTGGGTGCGGCCAACACACCTGAACACACTTAACAAAATAGAGGATAGAGAGAGTTTTGTTGATGCTGAGAACGGAATGTATTTGTTTTTCGATAACATTCTTAGAACGTTCTTGTTTTCATGTACTTCTTTATGGAACGTTTTCTTAATGTTCTGAGAACATGACTTTAAACCATGAGAAAACTATAAACCTGTAGGAAACGTTATGCTTAAGTATTGAAATTACCACAGAAGAATGTTATTTCTGAATGTTTTCGGAACAATTTGAGAACTTTACTTTCAAATGACCCAGGATGACACCTGGTGGAAACGTTATGATGAAGTATTGAATTTCCCACCGCAGAACTATGTTTCTTAACATTTTCTGAACGATTTGAGAACATTCCCAATATCAAACCAGTTGGAGAACGTTCTTAGAACATTCCCAATATCAAACCAGTTGGAGAACGTTCTTAGAACATTCCCAATATCAAACCAGTTGGAGAACGTTCTTAGAACATTCCCAATATCAAACCAGTTGGAGAACGTTCTTAGAACATTCCCAATATCAAACCAGTTGGAGAACGTTCATAGAACATTACCAAAAATGTTTTTTGAAATGTAACCATGTTTGAACTTTTAGGGAATGTTCTCTTCAAGTGATGAGGTACCAATAAAATATTGTTATTTTGTCAAGTTGCTTAAATGTGTTGAAAATGTTCCAAAGCCGAGGAACTACCCTGCACCATTCCCAGAACATTGTGGGAAGTATGTATGCAAAATGACCATAGGACAACCACACTCTCACCAAGCTCTAAGAAACATGTGGCTCTCAGCACGTTATGTGCTAGCTTGGTCCTCACATTACCGATAGCAGCTTTGATGTGATGGATGCCATTGGATTGTATCTGCTCTTTCATCAACATGAAATATTTGGGTCGTTCCACCAATTCTGTCTCTTTGGAGAAGTCTAACTTGGTCCAAAAACGGTTGGATTTCATCTCATTTTAACACTCTGTCATAAAGAGCACATGTTCAACATCATAAAAAAAAGTTTGCCCATCTCGAGGATAGCATGACAGAATAACTGCTACTAAAATAACACACCAATTAGCTCCTCTGACAAGGATAATTTAATTTATTTTTTAATTAAAAAACAGTACAAATCTTACACCGGTTAGCTCCTCTGACTTCCATGACTACCAATTAAGTTTCTACACTGGAAACATAAAAAAAAGGTGACGAGAAGTCACAATAATATCTCTCCGTCTGCCTCTCCCCTCTTTGACAGGGCAACTAATCATCTTCAGAAGAGTCAGAGTTGGAGTCAGCTGTATTTGTACTTAGTGGGCCATGCCTGAAAATGGACCAATGAGAAAACATCACCACAGAGGTAACCCCCCCCCCCCCCCCCTCAGGTCAGACCAACAGTTATTCCTGCAATGTCATTAACATCAGAGCACAAACTCCTTTGTGAATTAGTAAAGGAAAAAGCCTAATTATTTAACTAAACACCCAGCTCAGTCCCCCAGACTTCCTCCCAGACTTCCCCTAGACTTCCTCCTAGACCTCCTCACAGACATCCTCCCAACCCCCCTCAACAGCTCAGTCTCCCAGACCTCCTCCCAACCCTCATCCCAGACCTCGTCACAGACCTCCTCAAAGACCACCTCCTAGACCTCGTCACAGACCTCTTCCCAGACCTCCTCCCAACCCCCCTCCCCAGCTCGATCTCCCAGACCTCCTCCCATACCTCCTCCCAGATCTCCTACCAGACGTCCTCCTCCTATATCTCCTCCCAGACCTCCCAGATCTCCTACCAGACCTCCTCCTAGACCTCCGCCCAGACCTCCTCCCAGACCTCCCAGATCTCCTCCCAGAACTCCCGTCCGAACGTCAGAGTAATGCTTCTTCTGACCTGCTCATCTCATAGTTCTGACTGGAAAGCTGGAGATTAACTCCACCCTCTGATTCATTGTAATGAGTTTCTGTTTTGTTCTGCTCCGCTAAGTCTCTTAAGTAAAGACCAGGGACCCCGTGCCTTTGTAGATGAACGTAGTCACTCCTTGACACACGGTCATGATTAACATAGTTACACCGTATGACACACAGTCATGCCCCTACTGATTACCAAATGTCTAGACTCTAGAGTCTGACTTTTAAAAAAACACTTTGACACTTAACCTACTAATAGGGGGTAAGAAATATATTGGTGACCATCATGTTCTCAGGAATTACATTTGTTACAGTAGTTAGATGTGTTAAATAGTGTGTGTTTGTGTAACTGTGGTCAAAGTCCTGTTCACAGTTTAGCTTCCTCCACTGTCCGACTGCCCCATACTGGGCTCGAACCAGTGATGCTCTGCTTCGTAACACACGTGACCAGCCTCCTTGTGGAGTGAGCTTACGGTACATTCTTACACACGCATGCACTCACACACACACGCACGCACACACACACTCTCAGCTCCTCTTTTATGAACCATGAAGGCTTTCACTTCACTTTATACAACTGTGCCTCCAGTGGAATCCATCCACAAAACATTTGTTGTTTCTTTCTCTGGGAAATTAGGTTTGGTTAGAGTGCTTTTTGAAAGGGTGGAAATAAACGCAGGGTTTGAATGTTAAACGCCAGCCCTTTGCTCTAGGGACGACTACTTGTCCTTAATAGGCATTTTGTTTCGAATTTCAATTTGATGGAAAAGCTTTATTCCTCTGAATAATATGAACAGAGACAGAGTTCCTTGGAGGGCTCGCCGTTTCTCTACTTCACAGGCTACAGGATAAAGCAGCGTTGTGTGTGTGTGTGTGTACGCCATGCTCAAGGATGAAAAGATGTTGCAATAAACATTCAACAATGACCTCTATTGTACCAAATGAAATATACAGTGGGGCAAAAAAGTATTTAGTCAGCCACCAATTGTGCAAGTTCTCCCACTTAAAAAGATGAGAGAGGCCTGTAATTTTCATCATAGGTACACTTCAACTATGACAGACAAAATGAGAAAAAGAATTCCAGAAAATCACATTATAGGATTTTTAATGAATTTATTTGCAAATTATGGTGGAAAATAAGTATTTGGTCACCTACAAACAAACAAAAGTTTATCTTAATACTTTGTTATATACCCTTTGTTGGCAATGACAGAGGTCAAACGTTTTCTGTAAGTCTTCACAAGGTTTTCACACACTGTTGCTGGTATTTTGGCCCATTCCTCCATGCAGATCTCCTCTAGAGCAGTGATGTTTTGGGGGCTGTTGCTGGGCAACACGGACTTTCAACTCCCTCCAAAGATTTTCTATGGGGTTGAGATCTGGAGACTGGCTAGGCCACTCCAGGACCTTGAAAACTTCTTACGAAGCCACTCCTTCGTTGCCCGGGCGGTGTGTTTGGGATCATTGTCATGCTGAAAGACCCAGCCACGTTTCATCTTCAATGCCCTTGCTGATGGTAGGCTTTGTTACTTTGGTCCCAGCTCTCTGCAGGTCATTCACTAGGTCCCCCCGTGTGGTTCTGGGATTTTTGCTCACCGTTCTTGTGATAATTTTGACCCCACGGGGTGAGATCTTGCGTGGAGGCCCAGATCGAGGGAGATTATCAGTGGTCTTGTATGTCTTCCATTTCCTAATAATTGCTCCCACAGTTGATTTCTTCAAACCAAGCTGCTTACCTATTGCAGATTCAGTCTTCCCAGCCTGGTGCAGGTCTACAATTTTGTTTCTGGTGTCCTTTGACAGCTCTTTGGTCTTGGCCATAGTGGAGTTTGGAGTGTGACTGTTTGAGGTTGTGGACAGGTGTCTTTTATACTGATAACAAGTTCAAACAGGTGCCATTAATACAGGTAACGAGTGGAGGACAGAGGAGCCTCTTAAAGAAGAAGTTACAGGTCTGTGAGAGCCAGAAATCTTGCTTGTTTGTAGGTGACCAAATACTTATTTTCCACCATAATTTGCAAATAAATTCATAAAAAATCCTACAATGTGATTTTCTGGATATTTTTTTCTCATTTTGTCTGTCATAGTTGAAGTGTACCTATGATGAAAATTACAGGCCTCTCTCATCTTTTTAAGTGGGAGAACTTGCACAATTGGTGGCTGACTAAATACTTTTTTGCCCCACTGTACACTGAAGCCTAAAAGGCCGACCTTGGCTTACGCACAATAAAACCAGCAGTGGAAACATCAGATCTGATTTTGTGATCACATGATTAAGTCCAGATGTGTTGTCTTCTACATACTTTAAAAAATCATATACTTTCAAGGCACAGGAATGTATTTTTCCTCATTCTAGGCTGGTATGTACTCTTTCACCAGAGAGTCTTACAGCAGACTCTGTTGCTTGTCACTGTGGTCCCTTGTGACCTGTGTTTAAAGACTGGGTCTCATCAGCCCAGCAACCGCTGGCTTCACTGCACATGACCCCACATACCATGAAAGCATGCACGCTCGCACACACGCACGCACGCACGCTCGCACGCACGCACGCACGCACGCACACACCACACACACCCCACCATCATACACAAGCCAGTCATGAGACAGAACAGTGCTAACAGACTCACAAACACACACTTCAAGATTGAGCGCCAGGGAGAAGTAGGGACATTGAGAAAGAGAGGGATCCTTTCTTTGCTGGGGCTTTGTTAGAAAATACATTATTTATATAAATGGGACTTCCTGGTTGAAATAAAGGTTGAATAAAGACAGTCCTCTCTACATACAGTGCTGTACACACACACACACTGAATTCTGAGGAGACAAAGAGTTCAGTCTATCTCCTGTTTCATCACATCTCGACTCTAGCCCCAATCAGGGCAGATCTCTCAAGGCCCTCAGCTGTCAGCAGCCTCATGCCTGCTTTTAGGTGTGTCTGTGTCTGTGTCTCTGTGTGTGTTTGTTTTGGTGTGTTACAGTGTCTTATGCTATGAATGGTGCTTTGAGATGTTCTTTCAGTCATACTTTATTTGGATAGTCCAGATTTTCATGCGCTCAACAAACTATCTGTTGATAAGCAGCTGCTTGCTAAGGTTAGGGTTAGAGCTGGGGTTAGTAGAAATTGTATTTTATTTTTTATTTTACTTATCTTCTCTAGGATAGGGGGCAGCATTTTCACGTTTGGATGAAAAGCATACCCAAATTCAACTGCCAGCTACTCATCCCCAGAAGATAAGATATGCATATTATCAGTGAGATTTGGATAGAAAACACTCTGAAGTTTATAAAACTGTTTGAATCATGTCTGTGAGTATAACAGAACTTATTTAGCAGGCGAAACCCCGAGGACAAACCATTGAGATTTTTTTTTTTTTTTTAGGTCAATCTCTTTTCAATGGATTTATTGGAATACAGATTTCTAATTGACCTTCTTGCAGTTCCTACCGCTTCCACTGGATGTCAACAGTCTTTAGAAATTGGTTGAGGGTTTTTCCTTTGTGTAATGAAGAAGTACGGCCATCTTGAACAAGGGTCACTCGAAGTGTCCTGTTTGTTAGAGGCACATGACCAGAAAGCTAGCTACAGTTTGTTTTAATCCTGTATTGAACACAGATCATCCCGTCTTCAATTTTATCGATTATTTACGTTAAAAAATACTAAAAAAGAGCCAGAAATCTTGCTTGTTTGTAGGTGACCAAATACTTATTTTCCACCATAATTTGCAAATAAATTCATTAAAAATCCTATAATGTGATTTTCTGGTTTTCTTTTTCTCATTTTGGTCTGTCATAGTTGAAGTGTACCTATGATGAACATTACAGGCCTCTCTCATCGTTTTAAGTGGGAGAACTTGCACAATTGGTGGCTGACTAAATACTTTTTTGCCCCACTGTATATATACAATAACAATATCCATATTTTGGAGAATGTGTAAACGGTCGGTGGAGAAGCCAGCCACGACCCAGTCCGTTTTGTTTCATGAAAGACAACACAGCCACATTACCCTAACTCTGTTAATACAGGTTCCTCATTTATGAGGCTTGCATCTAATTCTTGTTTAAAATGAATGAGTAAAGATTAAACTATTTGTGAAATTATGTAATGTGTTGTTTAAGAGAAATCAATTGAACAACAGAAACTGTTATCCATTTGAACCTGCCTATGTCCCTATAGCATAGAGAAAGTCATAGATAGGTCAATTCCCGAGCCATCTGCACACCAGACTCTGGGTAAATCCCTATAATTTTGAGATCGGTCATCACTAGATAGTCATGTTGGAAAGGACAAAATAAATATTGTAAGAACTGATGAATAAGTAGGACAACCTTTTTTCTCTTACTTAAGGGGTTATGGTCAGGGGTTAGGGGTTAAGGTTAGGGTTAGTGGTTGAAATGTGGGTATGTGGTGAGAAAGCACTGTAGTACCAACTGCTCTAACATGGCCAGGTAGTGGAGACTGGCTTATTGGGCCGGTTTCCTGCTCAGAGATAAAGGCCTTTAGGACTGTTAACATCAAACCTTGAAACCCCCATAACTATGGAAAGCATTGCCACACATCCCTATAGATCCATTCATAGATGTTATTCAAAGATCTATACTTTATGTTGGGTGTCAAACTACAATCCTAAAGGGCCCCAGCATCTGCTGGCTGTCCCCTCTCCCTCTGGGAGTTCATTGATCACTTGCCACTGATTGCATACATGAACATATTAGTCATTTAGCAGACACTCTTATCCAGAGTGACTTACAGTTAGTGCATTAATCTTAAGATAGCTAGGTGAGACTTCCACATACTGTACAGTGCTTTCAGAAAGTATTCACACCCCTTGAATTTTACCACATTTTGTTGTGTTACAGACTGAATAAAAAATAAATACATTTTGTCACTGGCCAACACACAATACCCCATAATGTCAAAGTAAAATAATGTTTTTCGAAATTTGTAAAAAAAAAAAAAAAAGCTGAATGCCTTGAGTCAATAAGTATTCAACCCCTTTGTTATGGGAAGCCTAAATAAGTTCAGGAGTAAGAATGTGCTTAACAAGTCACATAATAAGTTGCATGGAGTCACTCTGTGTGCAATAATTGTGTTTAACATGATTGTTGAATGACTACGTCATCTCTGTACCCCACACGTTATCTGTAAGGTCCCTCAGTCAAGCAGTGAATTTCAAACACAGATTCAACCACTAAGACCAGGGAGGTTTTCCAATGCCACACAAAGAAGGGCACCTACTGTATTGGTAGATGGGTAAAAAAAAAGAAGCAGACAGTGAATATCGGTTTGAGCATGGTGAAGTTATTAATTATACTTGGGATGGTGTATCAATACACCCAGTCGCCTCAAATAAACAGGTGTTCGTCCTAACTCAGGGAAATACTCGGGGATTTCACCATGAGGCCAATGGTGAGCAGTGGTGGAAAAAGTACCCAATTGTCATACTTGAGTAAAAGTATAGATACACTAATAGATAGTTACTCAAGTAAAAGTGAAAGCCAGACAGTGAACTACTACTTGAGTAAAAGTCAAAGTATATGGTTTTTAATATACTTAAGTATCAAAAGTAAAAGAATAAATCATTTAAAATTGCGTATATTAAGCAAAGAGGACGACACCATTTTCTTGTTTTAAAAATGTATGTATAGCCAGGGCCACACTCAGACATTCAGACATTATTGAGTCCACCAGTAGGAGGCAGTTGGGATGACCACGTGTTCTCTTGATACGTGTGTGAATTGGACCATTCTCCTGTTCTGCTGAGCATTCAAAATGTAACAAGAACTTTTGGTTGTCAGGGAAAATGTATGGGGTAGAAATTACAATCTTTTCTTTGGGAATGTAGTGAAGTAAAAGTAAAAGTTGTCAAAAATACAAATAGTCAAGTAAAGTACAGATGCCCCAAAAATCTACTTAAGTAGTACTTTAAAGTATTTACTTAAGTACTTTACACCACTGATGGTGACTTTAGAATAGGTACATAGTTTAATGGCTGTGGTAGGAGACAACTGAGGATGGATCAACAACATTGTAGTTACTCCACAATATTAACCTAATTGACGAAGGGAAAAGAAGGAAACCTGTACAGAATAAAATTATTCCAAAACATGCATCCTGTTTGTAATGAGACACTAAAGTAATACTGCAAAACATTTTTCGGAAAAAATAATGGCCAAATGTTGCACAATCCAGGTGTATAAAGTCCTTGGAGACTTACCCATAAAGACTCACAGCTGTAATCGCTGTGCTTCTACAAAGTTTTGACTCAGGGGTGTGAATACTTATGTAAATTAGATATTTAATTTTCAATACATTTGCAAACATTTCAAAAAACATGTTTTCACTTTGTCATTAGATGACTTTGGGTGAGAGAAATACATTTTTAATCAATTTTGAACGCAGGCTGTAACATAACAAAATGTGGAATAAGTCAAGGGGTATATGAGTACTTTCTGAAGGCACTGTATCTCAGTCTATGATTTTTTTTCTGATTTCTGATTTTTTTTCTGATTTTGATTTGATTTTGTCTATGAATTATATATGCAAGGCTCCCTTTCGAAAGAGACCCTGGTTTCAATGGTGAATAAAAAAAATGTCCAGGTAATGTAATAACAAAATGTCTTCTGGCAACGTTCTTTCAACATCAGGAAAAAAAATTATACAAACATGTATAATCATCAGCACAATTTAACAGTTTTTGTGTTATTAGAACTTTTGGGGCGACCTAATGAATGTTTTCAGAACGTTCACAGAACCAATATTGGTTTGCTGGGTACACACCTGGTTTCTAGATTATAAATTAAAAAGAAAGAATGAAAGCCTTTCTGTGGAACTTAGAGCCCACTGCGTTAGATTTTTACATGTCCAATATGCCACCACGATATTATCCACATGTCTGTGCTGTGTGTATAGACCTGAATGCTATAGTTCAGGTAGATTGCATCACTTCTTCATGTCTTTGCAGCCTAGCCCACTCCATGTAACGACATGTTTTTTCCCCAGTTGATAAATACATGTATTATCTGAATAGATCAACTCACATCAACTGCCCACAACATAGAGCTCCATCAGGTTTTAAGCATTATTTATTGTAGCTTAGCGCCCATCGGAATGCTTGCTTATGATATTTATGTTGCGTGTGGCGTAAAATCCATACCATTTAAATTAACTTGAGTGGTGTGGAAACGTGTGTGTGTGTGTGTGTAGCTGTGTGTGTGTCTGTGTCTGTGTGTCTGCATGCGTCATGTTAAGCTCATAGGCGGTTAGTCTTACAAACTACCAGCCGTCGCCTGACCGTCTAGTCACGCGCAATGCCTTCGGGGGTACGTCAAATTACAAAAAAAAGTATATTTACATTTTCAAACAGTACATTTATATTTTCCAACGAGGCTATACATTTGGGCGAGATTTTTCTCGACTGAGTAGCCTCATTTCACTGCCAAAAATAAAACTAAACCATCTAGTGTTCAGCAAAATAACAACACAACCGTTACTCTCTCAATGGAAACCTCGTTTGTGCAGACATTTAGAAGCGAAACATGACAATTTGAAAAATAAGCCACTTGAGTATTTTGAGCGGGAATAAAGACGACTTTCGAGTAGTAAGACATGTTTAAAAGCAACAGATACCATTATTAAGAAGGGGCTAAAAGCGTCTTACATGGTGAGCTACCGAGTGGTTAGGACAGGCAAGCCCCATACTATTGTGGAGGACTTAATTATTCCTGCTGCCATGGATATGTCTGGGACAATGCTGGGGGAAAAGGCCCAAAAAACTATACGGACAATGCCTTCATTAAACAACACTGTTTCACGACGCATCAGTGACATGGCAGGAGATGTTTTGAAACAATTGCTGCTTCGCATACAAGCCACTGAATCATTTGCGTTACAGCTGGATGAGTCAACAGACGTGGCGGGCCTGGCACAGTTCCTGGTATATGTCCGTTACATTTATGATGGCTCAATTAAGGTAGATATCCTCTTCTGCAAACCACTTGAAACCAGGACAACATGAGAGGATAATTTTAAAGTGCTGGACAGCTTTGTGACATCAAATGGACTTTGGTGGTCAAGATGTGTTGGTATCTGTACTGATGGCGCAAACACCATGACAGGGAGACATAGTGGAGTGGTAACGCGCGTGCAAGCAGTTGCTCCCAACGCCGCTTGGGTACACTGCAGCATCCACCGAGAGTATCTTGCTGCCAAGGGAATGCCTGACAGCTTGAAAGACGTTTTGAACACTACAGTGAAAATGGTTAACTTTATTAAAGCAAGGCCCCTGAACTCTCGTGTATCTTCTGCACTATGCAATGATATGGGCAGTGATCATGTAACGCATTTACAACACACAGAAGTGTGCTAGTTATCAAGGGGCAAAGTATAGTATAGACACGTTTTCTTGAATTGAGAGATAAGCTTTCCACCTTCTCCACTGCTGTCTAGTCAATGTGGATAGGGGGGTGCTCCTTCTGCTGTTTCCTGAAGTCCACGATCATCTCCTTTGTTTTGTTGATGTTGGGTGAGAGGTTATTTTCCTGGCACCACACCCCCAGAGCCCTCACCTCCTCTCTGTAGGCTGTCTCGTCATATTTGGTAATCAAGCCTACTACTGTTGTGTCGTCTGACTCTTATGCTGTTTTGTCATTGATTTTCACAAGTAGAATAAAAGTACTGGACACCGGCCAGATTGCTATTAGATGCATAGATTTTGCAAGTTGCCACATTGTCATTCCATTTTAGGAAGTTGAGCAAATGTGTGTGTGAGAGAGTTTGTGTGAGTTTGTGTGTGAGTGTATGTGTGTGCGCACGTCTGTGCATGTGTTTGTATGTGTTTGAGTAGGCTGATAGTCATGAGGTCAGTAGCATGCTGTCTGTACAGGTCAGAGTTGAGACGACGGGTCTCATAGGAACCCTTTAAGACGATATTAATTAACACACACACGTTCTGTGATGCATAGCTCAGTAATAAGCCTCTTTCACTGCTCTGTCACGAGAGACGAGGACCAGAGGAACAGAGACCAAACAGAGCAACTTCATAATCCCCTCAAAACTCCACTTTCTCCATCCTCTCCTTTTTCTACCCCTCTATTCTTTATCTTCCTTGTCTCCCATCTCTTTGTGTTGCACTCGTCTCCTCGTTTCTCTTACCTCTCTGATATTCTCACTCATTGTCCTTCTTCTCTTCTGCTCACTCATTTCCCCTAGTCTCGTTTTTTCCTAATCACTCTCTTTTCTCCTAGTCTTTTGCTCTCCCTCTTTTCTCCCTTTCTTTAGATCTCTCTCCTTTTCTTGACCTCTCCTCCATTCTCATTCCACCTCTCCCTCCACTCCCTCTATACTTTCCCTCCTCCCTGTGCTGGGAGAGGAGAGAGCAGAGTAAAAACAATCCTCTCCTCTGGTCTGTTTCACAGCAAAATATGAAACACCTCTCCTTCTCCTTCCTCTTTTTCTTCTCTCTTTTTCTCTCGTTAGTGGGCCTTTAACGCAGCAGAGCCCTTTTCTATAACCTCAATATACACACACACAACACACACAAACACCTTAGAGCTTGCAACATGTCTTCTGAATCACAGAGAAAATACACAGCTGGGAGCATCTGTTGTACAGGGCTTTAATTAAAGTCTACTCAGACTAGCCAGTGGTCCCATCCTCTATCTACACTATCAGGAAGTAGAACTCTGTGAATACAATTGTCTTGGCATGAACTTCATGTGGTTGATACTGGTTAATTGTGATGGAAGCCCTCTGTAAAACACAACTAGAGAGGGGGCCACAGAGACTTAGAATCATTAATCTATTCTGCTTCTGTGCTCTCCACCCCCTCCCCCCACCAACTCTCTCTCTCCTGTCCTCCTCTCTCTCTGTCTCTCTTTCTGTCTCTCTCTGTTTCTCCCTCCCCTATCACTCTCTCTTTGTCTCTCACTCTTTCTCTCTCAATTACATTTAATACAATTCAAAGGCTTTAATGGCTTGGGAAACATGTTTACATTGCCAAAGCAAGTGGAATAGATAATAAACAAAAGTGAAATAATCATTCAGAAGTTAACAGTAAACACAAAAGTTTTAAAATAATATAGACATTTCAAATGTTATATTATGGCTACGTACAGTGTTGTAACAATGTGCAAATAGTTAAAGTATGAAAGGGCAAATAAACGAATAAATATAGTTAGTATTTACAGTGGTGTTAGTGGTTTAGTGGTTGCCCTTTTCTTATGGCAACAGGTCACACATCTTGCATCTGTGCAGCCAGGTCACCCGTGATACAAGTCAGTATTCGACGTCCATACATGTCTGAGAACGTCGGTCGGGAGATTATATATAAACGGTCCACTAGGGGCAACAGTGAGCGTTGTTACCTTCAAGTATGTTTCGGTTTTGTTAGGGTGTTGTGGATGCCAAAGGTTGCATGTTCAAATCCAGCGACAGAAAGTTGTTTTTGAGAGTTCTGTTTTAAGACTATCCCCAACCTCAACCTTTATCTTAACCATTCAGAGTTAATGCTTAACCTTAAGATTTCGGAGTTTATGCCTTAATACCCTGTTATGGCTGCAGGGGGCGTATTGGAAAAACTGGAAAATATGTGCCAATTTTCAAACGGCCTCTTAATCAATTTTTGCTCTTACAATATGCATATTAATATTAATATTGGATAGAAAACAATCTCTAGTTTCTAAAACCGTTCTAATTTTTTCTCTGAGTGGTACAGAAGTCATTTGGCAGCACTTTCCCTGACCAAGAAGTAGAATGTCAGAAATCTATGCTCGCTTCAACGTTATGCCTATACATGGTCATTATACGTAAGACCCTACGTACACTCCGTACGCCTTGCTCTGGGTGTCAAGAGGGTATGAGAGAAGAAATTTAGTGAATATCTTGTTCAGAGGTTGAATAAGAGCTATTTCTTTGACGTGACCGACCACTTCCGTAAGTCTGAAGCGCGCGACTTGGGAGTGATATTGCGTTCTGTTTTGCTGCTGTTTTGGACGGGAACAATCTCCGGCTGGGTTTTTATTTGATAAATGAGACCATATCATCGTAATGTATGTTTTTTCAATATAGTTTAATCAGATTATTTGAA
Source organism: Salvelinus alpinus (assembly GCF_045679555.1). Classification (NCBI taxonomy): domain Eukaryota; kingdom Metazoa; phylum Chordata; class Actinopteri; order Salmoniformes; family Salmonidae; genus Salvelinus; species Salvelinus alpinus. The sequence continues at coordinate 16,352,669 of NC_092104.1, forward strand.
TTTTTTTCGGGAGTTTTGCCGTGTTCCGTTCTCTGACTTTTTTTACGTTGGACAAATCCGTGCCAGTCGACCAGTGCCAATGCTAAGTGAGAAGGGAAAGTTGCCATCCTGACTCCAAACAACGACTCATCTGGACAAAGGACACCCTGATCAACATTCTGATGAAAGATCAGCCAAAGTAAGACCCAATTTATAATGTTATTTCATATATCTGTCGTGCATGTCAACTGGTCGCGGGCGCCCAAGTGTGTCTGGCTATTGTGGCTATGCTAACATAGCGCTACATTTTGTTTTCGCTGTAAAACATTTAATAAATCGGAAATATTGTCTGGAATCACAAGAATCCTGTCTTTCAATTGCTGCACAGTATGTATTTCTCAGATATGTTTTATGATAAGTAATTAGTTATTTGACGTTGGTGTCTGTAAATGTTATGGCTGCTTTCGGTGCAATTTCTGATTGTAGCTGAAATGTAATTTATGATTTATACCATAAATATGCACATTTTTCAAAAAAAACATATGCTATACAATAAATATGTTATCAGACTGTCATCTTATGAAGTTGTTTCTTGGTTAGTGGCTATATATATCTTTATTTGGTCGAATTAGTGATAGCTAGTGACGGAGTAAAAAACTGATGGAGTTAGAAAAGTGCTCTCTTTTGCTGACGTGGTTAGCTAATAGATTTACATATTTTGTCTTCCCTGTAAAACATTTTAAAAATCGGACATGTTGGCTTGATTCACAAGATGTCTACCTTTCATATGCTGTATTGGACTTGTTAATGTGTGAAAGTTAAATATTTTAACAAACTAGATTTTGAATTTCGCGCCCTGCACTTGAGCTGGATGTTGTCATAAGTGTACCTGTGTCGGGATTGCAACCCAAACAAGTTAACTTAACCTCAAACACTTTGAAATTTGACGTTTGCAACAACTTCGAAATTTGACGTTTGAGAAACATGGATGAACGTCTAATTCTTACGTGAGACTGTGAGAGCTTGTTGTGCTGTATTGGCACACTGTGATATTTCACCTGATAGATGTGGGAGTTTATCTCTCTCAATTTAATTAAATTCAGTTCACAGGCTTTATTGGCATGGGAAACATATGTTGACATTGCGAAAGCAAGTGATGAAGATAATAAACAAAAGTTAAATAAACAATAAAAATGTACAGTAAACATTACACTCACAGAAGTTCCAAAAAAACATTACTAATGTCATATTATATGGATATACAGTGTTGTAACGATGTGCAAATAGGGCAAGTACAAAAGGGAAAATAAATAAACTTATAAATGGGTTGTATTTACAATGGTGTTTGTTCTTCACTGGTTGCCCTTTTCTTGTGGCAACAGGTCACATATCTTGCTGCTGTGATCTCTCTTTCTCCCTCTTGTCTCCTCCTCTCTCTATTAGGAGCAGACCACACAGCGGGAAACAGGTCGTAAAATTAGATCCAGGAAACTAAGAGCCTGACATATACAGGCTCATTTTACAACCAGTTTATGTCTTCACTCAGTCTCAAATTGGCATCTGGCTTAACATGCCTTTTTAGACCTAGAGGTCGAAGTGGTCTGTTATAATGGCTATCTGTTTGTGTGTATGTGTGAGCGTGTGTGTATGCGTATGAGTGTGTGTTGGGTATAATATTTCAGATTGAAGAAGGAGGTGTTTAAAGCCGTAAGTGTTGTGAAAGGGCAGAATGACATAAACATCATAGAATCTGAACCACACCCATGAGCCCTCAAAACAATCCACTTAGAGCAAAGGGACTTTTTATTAGACTTGATTCTCCCTGTTTTCACTTTCCCAGTGATGTCTGTGTGAGATGTACATGTGTGTAGAGTGGCAGAGTAACAGGCACTTAAGCTGGGATGTGGGGAGTGAGAGGTTCAACCCTCATCTCGTTAACTTTCTAATACACTCCCGCAGTCAATGTCCCTTCCTGTAAACCCCTACATCTATTTTTCTCCCTCCCCCAACTCTTTATTTTTCTCTCAAACACAACCACATACTATCCCAATATCTTTCCACCATTTAATACAAGTGTTTTGAGATAATAAAGGTGGAACGTTTTAGTATCAACATTTTATTGTAATTACCTGGTTTTAATTTGACAAGTGTTTTTTGACATGTCTGGTAAAGCTATTATTGAATTTAAATCCAATATTGTAATGGGGTTTGGTGAAACGCATATATCTACATCTAAAAAGACTGTTTACATAAAACATGACATGCTGTAACTTAGAACTGCCTGTAGCCTTAACAATGAGAGCAACTCTTGGAAGATATTTGCCCATTGATTTAACGAGACTAGGGTGATTATGACGCTGTAGTAGTAAATCAACATTTGTCCGCACAATAAACTCTACGCCTGTAAATTAATTCTGCATTAGAAAACTCCCGAAATCTACAGCTAATCAAGCCAGGGGACACTACAGTTCACATGAACCACAATGTTCACTACACTCAGACCATCAATCAGTTGGAAGAGAGAGGGAAGGAGGGAGGGGGCTGGGGAGAGAGAGAGAGAGGTTCTGTTCTGACCCATACCGTATGTGATTCTAAGAATTGGATTTGTTCCAACAACCTTACACAGCTTTCATTAGCGTAAAGTTCTATGGACACGTGAACTACACTACACAAGTTGCTAATTCGACAGAAGTGGATTTAGGGATAATGGACATTATAAAACAAAAAAACGATTTATTGTGGAACTAGGATTCCTGGCACTGCATTCTGATGAAAGATCATCAAAGGTAAGGGAATATTTATGATGTAATTTCGTATTTCTGTTGACTCCAACATGGTGGAGAATGGCTGAGCGCTGTCTCAGATTATTGCATGATGTCCTTTTTACTAAAGTTATTTTTTAAATCTAACACAGCGGTTGCATTAAGAACCAGTGTATCTTTAATTATATGTTAAACATGTATCTTTCATCAAAGTTTATGATGAGTATTTCTATATTTCACGTGGCTATCTGTAATTACTTTTGCTATTTTGGAGCCATTTCTGAACATGTACTCCAGATTGCGGTGGTCAGTCCAAATGAGAAAAGGGTGTCTAGCCCCCTCAAGCCAATGTCTCCATGCTTTCAGAGCCATGACAACAGCCAGCAACTCCCGGTCCCCCACATCATAGTTTTGCTCCGCGGGCTGAGCTTCTTCGAAAAGAATGCACAGGGGCGGAGCTTTAGTGGTGTACCCGAGCGCTGAGACAGCACAGCCCCTATCCCTGCCTCGGGACGCGTCCACCTCAACTATGAATGCTAAGGAAGGATCAGGATGAGCCAGCACGGGAGCCGAGGTAAACAGAGCCTTCAGGTGACCAAAAGCCCTGTCCGCCCCAGCTGTCCACTGCAGTCGCACCGGTCCCCCCTTCAGCAGTGAGGTAATGGGAGCCGCTACCTGACCAACACCCCGGATAAATCTCCAGTAGTAGTTGGCAAACCCTAAAAACCGCTGCACCTCCTTTACCGTGGTGGGAGTTGGCCAATTAGGCACGGCTGAAATGCGGTCATTCTCCATCTCTACCCCTGACGCAGAAAAGCGGTACCCTAGGAAGGAGACGGACTGTTGGAAGAACAGACATTTCTCAGCCTTGACGTACAGGTCATGCTCCAACAGTCGACCAAGCACCCTGCGTACCAGGGACACATGCTCGGCGCATGTAGCGGAGTATATTAGAATGTCATCTATATACACCACTACACCCTGCCCGTGCAGGTCCCTGAAAATCTCATCTACAAAGGATTGGAAGACTGATGGAGCATTCATCAACCCGTACGGCATGACGAGGTACTCATAGTGCCCAGAAGTGGTGCTAAATGCTGTCTTCCACTTATCTCCCCCCTTGATACGCACCAGGTTGTAAGCGCTCCTGAGGTCCAATTTTGTGAAGAAGCGCGCCCCATGTAATGACTCGGTCATACTGGCTATGAGTGGTAGCGGGTAACTGTATTTTACCGTGATCTTATTTAAACCTCGATAATCAATACACGGGCGCAAACCTCCATCCTTCTTCTTCACAAAAAAAAAACTTGAGGAGACAGGTGAGATGGAAGGCTGAATGTATCCCTGTCCCAGAGATTCGGTGACATATGTCTCCATAGCCACCATCTCTTCCTGTGACAGAGGATACACGTGACTCCTGGGAAGTGCAGCGTCTACAAAGAGATCTATCGCACAATCCCCCGGTCGATGGGGTGGTAATTGAGTCGCCTTCTTTTTACAGAAAAATCGGCATATTCTGGGGGAATGTGCATGGTGGAAACCTGGTTTGGACTTTCCACCGTAGTGGCACCTAAGGAAACACCTACACACCTCCCTGAACACTGACAGGACCATCCCTTGAGAGCCCTCTGTTGCCACGAAATAATAGGATCATGAGAGGCCAACCAGGGAAGACCCAACACAACAGGAAACGCAGGAGAGTCGATCAAAAAGAGACTAATTCTCTCCTCGTGATCCCCCTGCGTTCTCATAGCAATGGGCGCTGTGACCTCCCCAATCAGCCCCGACCCCAAAGGACGACTATCTAAGGCATGTACAGGGAAGGGAACATCAACAGGAACAATAGGGATCCCTAATCTATGTGCCAAAGAGCGGTCAATAAAGTTCCCAGCTGCGCCTGAATCTACTAGCGCATAATGCTGGGGATGCGGGGAAAACTCAGGAAATTCTATGGGTAACCACATGTGTGCAACAGGGGGCTCTGGGTGAGTTGTGTGCCTACTCACCTGGGATGACCTACCAGTGCTCCGCCTGCTACCTCGACTTCCAGGAGAAACACCCCAGCACCGATCAGCAGTGTGCCCTCTGCGGCCACAGTTGGTGCAGGGAATGATTCCCCCTCCGGTCCCCCTCATAGCAGCCCCTCCCAACTCCATAGGTGTTGGATCCAAGGTGCTGGGTAATGGAACGGGCGGACCCCGATCTAGACGTCCGCGGGAGGCCAACAGGTTATCCAGCCGGATAGATAAGTCCACCAGCTGTTTCAGGTTGAGAGTGGTGTCCCTGCAGGCTAGCTCGCTACGAACGTCTTCTCGTAAACTACACCTGTAGTGATCGATCAGGGCCCGCTCATTCCATCCCGCACCAGCTGCCAGAGTTCTGAAGTCCAGTGCGAACTCTTGAGCGCTCCTCATCCCCTGTCTAAGATGAAACAATCGCTCTCCCGCCGCTCTCCCTTCAGGTGGATGATCAAAGACTGCCCGGAAGCGGCGAGAGAAGTCCTCATAGTCATCCAGAGTTAGGCCTTCCCTTCCCCAGATGGCGTTGGCCCACTCCAGGGCTTTACCAGTCAGGCAGGAGATGAGGGCGCCCACCCTCTCGCGTCCCGAAGGGGACGGATGAACAGCCGCCAGGTAGAGCTCCAGCTGTAGTAGGAACCCCTGGCACCCGGCTGCTGTTCCGTCATACGCTCCTGGGAGCGAGAGCCGAATCCCACTGGGTCCTGACGATGGAGGGGTGGACATCGGTGTAGGTTGAGGTGCGGGCGGAGGTGATGGGGTATGATTGACCGGAAGACCTCCTCTCTCCCATCTGTCCATTGTTTGCAGCACGCGATCCATGGCTGTCCCTAGACTGTGTAACATGGTCGCGTGCTGTTGGACTTGCTCCTCTACTGGGAGAGAAGGGCTGGCTGCACCTGCTGACTCCATTTGAAAAGGTCCGTGATTCTGTCAGGATTTGTGTGCAGAGATGTAGCGGAGTCAAGCGCAGGACACAGGTGTTGAGCAAAACAACGGCGTTTACTCAAAATACAAGCAAAAATTCCTCATAGGGAATATAGCAAACACACATGCACCAACAACAACCACTAACGAAACAAACAATCACGGACAGAACAGAAATGTATGCCAGAGGGTTAAATAGGGAACATGATAGGGGAATTGAAACCAGGTGTGTGTAATACAGACTAAACAAAACAAAACTGAAAAATGGATTGGTGGTGACTAGAAAGCCGGTGACGTCGACCGGAAGTCGTTACAGATGTTTAACTTTAATTATATGTACAACATGTACATATAATACAATGAGTATTTCTGTATTTCACGTTGCTCTCTGTAATTATTCTGGCTATTTTGGAGCCATTTCTGAACATGGCGCCAATGTAAAATCACGATTTGTGGCTATAAATATGCACATAATCGAACAAAACAACAACTTAACAACTTCTTCCGTGGTGCCCCAAATTCCTAATGAGTTAATTGTTACAAGATTAAATTAATCTGTTAACAATTAAACATAGTATGTAATTATTCGATAAATAACAATCATCCCATTAATGAAAGTCACGTCACGATAGAGTGCTGGACAAAGCTAAGGGACTGAAACCCTATGCAGTTAAGTTTTTTTTGTGGAATCCATTAATCAGATGTTAATAAATGAATCAGATAAGAAAACCGAGCTTTTCAAATCTAAAATATGCACACTGATGCATACACACGGGAACGTATGTATGCACACATGCATGAATACCCACCCACACGTAAAGGGTGGGTACATCTTTATTAAGATGTTGACAGCTAAGAAGTGCACAACCGCACACACACTGTACTGACTGACCACACAGAAGTTTGAGAACAGGAGAGAAAGAAATGAGAAGGAGAGAGAGGTAGAGAGCGGTAGAGACAACATAGAGAGAGGTAGAGACAATATAGAGAGAGGTAGAGAAAAGGCAGAGAAGAGGCAGAGAAGAGGTAGAGAGAGGAAGATGATGTAGAGGAGGTAGAGGTACAGAGAGGAAGAGAGAGGTAGAGAGAGGCAGAGATAACGTAGAGATGAGGTAGATTGAGTTAGAGATGAGGAAGAGAGAGGTACAGAGACAAAGAGAGAGGTAGGGAGAGGCATAGATGAGGTAGAGAGAGGCAGAGATGAGGCAGAGGTGAGGCAGAGGTGAGGCAGAGAGAGGTACAGAGGAAGAAAGAGGAAAATATGACGTAGAGATGACAAAGAGACGAGGTAGAGAGAGGTAAATTGAGGTAGAGATGGGGTAGAGATGGGGTAGAGATTGAGGTAGAGATGAGGTAGAGATGAGGTAAAGATGAGGTACAGAGAGTTACAGAGAGGTACAGAGAGGAAGAGATAGGTAGAGAGGAAGAGAGAGGAAGAGAGAGGCAGAGATTAGGTAGATTGAGGTAGATTTAGGTAGAGATGAGGAAGAGAGAGGTACAGAGGTACAGAGAGGAAGAGAGGCAGAGAGGTAGAGAGAGGAAGAGAGAGGCAGAGGTGAGGAAGATTTAGGTAGAGATGAGGTAGAGATGTGGTAGAGATGAGGAAGAGAGAGGTACAGAGAGGCAGAGAGAAGCAGAGAGAGGCAGAGATGAGGCAGATATGAGGCTGAGATGAGGCTGAGATGAGGTAGAGAAGGGTAGAGATGAGGTAGAGAGGTAGAGATGAGGTAGAGGGTGGTAGAGAGCAGCAGAAATGAGGTAGATATTAGGTAGTGATGAGGTATAGAGCGTTGGACATGAGGTAGAGAGAGGTAGCAAGGGGTAGAGAGAGGTAGAGATGAGCTAGAGATGAGGTAGAGGGAGGTAAAGAGCATTAGAAATAAGGTAGATAGAGGTAGAGAAAAGTAGAGAGAGGTAGTGGTGAGGTAGAGAGAGAAGAGATAAGGTAGAGAGAGGTAGAGAGCGATAATGATGAGGTAGAGAGCAGTAGAGAGAGGTCGAGATGAGGTAAAGTTGAGGTATAGAGCATTAGAGATGAGGTAGAGATGAGGTAGAGAGAGGTAAAGATGAGGTAGAGGGAGGTAGAGAGAGGCAAAGAGAGGTAGAGATGCGGTAGAGGGAGGTAGAGGGAGGTAGAGAGCAGTAGTATTGAGGTAGAGAGAGGTAGAGCTGACTTAGAAAGAGGTAGAGATGAGATAGGGATGAGGTAGAGGAAGGTAGAGATGATGTAGAGAGCAGTAGAAATGAGGTAGACAGAGGTAGATATAGGTAGAGAGAGGTAGAGATGAGGTAGAGAGAGGTAGAGAGAGGTAGAGATGAGGTAGATAGTGTTTTAGATAAGGTAGAGATAGGATGCGAGAGGTAGAGAGGGGTAGAGATGAGCTAAAGATGAGGTAGAGGGAGGTAGAGGGAGGTAGAGAGCAGTAGAAATTAGGTAGATATAGGTATGAGATGGGTAGAGAGAGGTAGAGAGCGGTTGAGATGAGGTAGAGAGCGGAAGAGATGAGGTAGAGGGAGGTAGAGAGGTAGAGGGAGGTAGAGGGCAGTAGTAATGAGGTAGAGAGCAGTAGTGATGAGGTAGAGATGAGGTAGAGAGAGGTAGAGATGAGGTAGAGGGAGGATATGATGAGATGGAGGGAGGTAGAGAACAGTAAAAAGGAGGTAGACAGAGGTGGTGAGAGGTATAGATGAGGTAGACATGAGGTAGAGAATGGTTGGGATTAGGTAGTGAGAGGTAAAGATTAGGTAGAGAGAGAAGAGATAGGTAGAGAGAGGTAGAGAGGTGGAGCGAGGTAGAGATATGGTAGTGATGAGGTATAGAGCATTAGAGATGAGGTACAGATTAGGTAGGAGGTAGAGAGTTAGAAAGAGGTAGAGATGAGGTTGAGGGAGGTAAAGAGCAGTAATAATGAGGTAGAGAGAGGTAGAGATGAGGTAGATCGAGGTAGAGATGAGATAGAGATGAGGAAGAGGGAAGTAGAGAGCAGTAGAAATTTGGTAGATAACGGTAGATAGAGGTAGAGATGAGGTATAAAGCATTAGAGATGAGGTAGTGAGAGGTAGAGATGAGGTAGAGATGAGGTAGAGAGAGGTAGAGATGAGGTAGATCGAGGTAGAGATGAGATAGAGATGAGGAAGAGGGAGGTAGAGAGCAGTAGAAATTTGGTAGATAAAGGTAGATAGAGGTAGAGATGAGGTATAAAGCATTAGAGATGAGGTAGTGAGAGGTAGAGATGAGATAGATATGAGGTAGAGAGAGGTTGTAATGAGCTAGAGAGAGGTAGATATGAGCTAGAGATGAGCTAGAGATGAGCTAGAGATGAGCTAGCGGGAGGTAGTTGAAGCTCGCATCCGCTACAAGACCATGGTGCTTGCCTACGGAGCTGTGAGGGGAACGGCACCTCCGTACCTTCAGGCTCTGATCAGGCCCTACACCCAAACAAGGGCACTGCGTTCATCCACCTCTGGCCTGCTCGCCTCCCTACCTCTGAGGAAGTACAGTTCCCGCTCAGCCCAGTCAAAACTGTTCGCTGCTCTGGCACCCCAATGGTGGAACAAACTCCCTCACGACGCCAGGTCAGCGGAGTCAATCACCACCTTCCGGAGACACCTGAAACCCCACCTCTTTAAGGAATACCTAGGATAGGATAAAGTAATCCTTCTAACCCCCCCCCCCTTAAAAGAGTTAGATGCACTATTGTAAAGTGGTTGTTCCACTGGATATCATAAGGTGAATGCACCAATTTGTAAGTCGCTCTGGATAAGAGCGTCTGCTAAATGACTTAAATGTAAATGTAAGGTAGAGAGCAGTAGAAATGAGGTTTATAGAGGGGTAGAGAGTTAGAGATGAGGTAGAGATGAGAAAGAGGGAGTTAGAGAGGTAGAGAGCGGTAGAGGGAGGTGGAGAGCAGTAGAAATTAGGTAGATAGAGGTAGAGATGGGTAGAGAGAGGTAGAGGTGAGGTAGAGGGAGGTAGAGAGCGGTTGAGATGAGGTAGAGAGAGGTAGCGATGAGGTAGAGAGAGGTAGAGATGAGGTAGACATGATTTAGAGAGCGGAAGTGATGAGGTAGAGCTGAGGTATAGAGCATTAGAGATGAGGTAGAGATTAGGTAAAGAGAGGTAAAGATGAGGTAGAGAAAGGTAGCGATGAGGTAGAGAGAGGTAAAGATGAGGTAGAGAGAGAAGAGATGGTAGATAGAAGTAGAGAGGGGTAGAGAGGTAGAGATGAGGTAGAGAGCGGTAGAGATGACGTAGAGATGAGGTATAGATCATTCGAGATGAGGAAGAGATGAGGTAGAGAGAGGTAGACATGAGGTATAGAGTGGTAGAGATGAGGTGGAGATGAGGTAGAGAGATGTAGAGCGAGTTAAAGAGAGGTAGAGAGCAGTAGAAATGAGGTGGAGAGAGGTAGAGATGAGGTGGAGATACATAGAGATAAGGTAGACAGAGGTAAAGATGAGGTAGAGAAAGGTAAATATGAGGTAGAAAGAGAAGAGATAGGTAGAGAGAGGAAGAGAGCGGCAGAGAGAGGTTGAGATGAGATAGAGAGCGGTAGAGATGAGGTAGAGATGAGGTATAGAGTTTTAGAGATTAGGTAGAGATGAGGTAGATGGAGGTAGAGCGGTAGAGAGAGGTAGAAATGAGGTAGAAAGCGGTAGAGATAAGGTAAAGATGAGGTAGAGAGAAGAGATAGGTAGAGAGAGGTAGACAGTGGTTGAGATGAGGTAGAGATGAGGTAGAGAGAGGTAGAGATCAGGTATAGGGAAGTAGAGCGCAGTAGAAATGAGGTAGAGAGAGGTAGAGATGAATTGGAGATGTTGTAGAGATGAGGTAGAGAGAGGTAAAGATGAGGTAGAGAGAGAAGAGATAGGTAGAGAGAGGTAGAGAGCGGCAGAGAGAGGTAGATATGAGGTAGACATGAGGTAGGGATGCGGTATAGAGCGTTAGTGATGAGGTAGAGATGAGGTAGAGAGAGGTAGAGGGAGGTAGAGAGAGGTAGAGAGAGGTAGAGAGAGGTAGAGGGAGGTAGAGAGAGGTAGAGGGGTAGAGTGGTAGAGAGGTAGAGATGAGGTAGAGAGCGGTAGAGATGAGGTGGAGGTGAGGTAGAGAGAGATAAAGATGAGGTAGAGAGAAGAGATAGGTAGAGAGAGGTAGAGAGAGGTAGACAGCGGTAGAGATAAGGTAGAGAGAAGAGATAGGTAGAGATAGGTAGAGAGAGGTAGACAGCGGTAGAGAGAGGTAGAGATGAGGCAGAGATGAGGTATAGAGCGGTAGAAAGGAAATTGATAAATGGAAGAAATGAGCCGTATTGGCCCAGGATTAATGAATAACAAGAGTGCAGATGGCCATAGCAGATGGTTTAAATTCTGCCCCTCCGTTGATGGGCAGCCCAGGGCTGCCACTGGCCTGACGGGTAATGGATATTACCTCACTGAGCCCAGGGTCTATTCTCTGGACTGAGAGAAGGTGGTTTATGAGAATTTATGCAGGTCCTATATCTGTTCTTGGCAGGTTCTAGTTAGCTGAGAACTGAGGTGTCTAAACTGTCAACGATATGAAGGAATTGATGATGAGAATTTCAATTGAAAACTGCAATAAATGTCAAAACTGTTGTCAATGTTGACATCAGTGCTTATAATAGATATTTTCAGTGGTCAATGGCAACATGTTGTCCCACCTCCATAGACAAAAATATTAATAACTGTCTATTCTAAGCTCCGATATATATCTGTAAATCATGTGACTTTAACCCACATCTGTTTCCCATTCACTCACTGCATGTGTACTGATTAACATTAAGGTATTATGTCCTGATTAACATTAAGGTATTATGAACTGATTAACATTAAGGTATTATGATCTGATTAACATTAAGGTATTGTGACCTGTAAGGTATGACAATAACCTGGCTTAGTGACTGCGTTAAGGAGTGACATACACACAGGGTTAGGTTGACACACACAGTGTTAGGTTGACACACACAGGGTTAGGTTGACACACACAGGGTTAGGTTGACACACACAGGGTTAGGTTGACACACACAGGGTTAGGGTTAGGTTGACACACACAGGGTTAGGTTGACACACACATAGTGCATTGTCTTTTATTTATGCACTGCTTTCTGGAACGGGGCAGTTGAAAGAGTTAGGAGTGACAGATCTATTGAAATGCCACCCGCTAAAATGTTTCAAGATGCCTTCATAATCTGATCCAGAGGATGGGCTTGCGCGTGTGTCTGGTTGTGTGTGTGTGTGTGTGTGTCTGGTTGTGTGTGTGTGTGTGTGTGTGTGTGTGTGTGTGTGTGTGTGTGTGTGTGTGTGTGTGTGTGTGTGTGTGTGTGTGTGTGTGTGTGTGTGTGTGTGTGTGTGTGTGTGTGTGTGTGTGTCTGGTTGTGTGTGTGTGTGTGTGTGTGTGTGTGTGTGTGTGTGTGTGTGTGTGTGTGTGTGTGTGTGTGTGTGTGTGTGTGTGTGTGTGTGTGTGTGTGTGTGTGTGTGTGTGTGTGTGTGTGTGTGTGTGTGTGTGTGTGTCTGGTTGTGTGTTTGGTTGTGTGTCTGTGTGTGTGTGTGTGTGCTGGTGACTCTTTTCAGAGCAACACAGCTGTACAGTAATAGGAGCTTTGATTTGAGAGAGATACCTTGTAGTGGACCTACTGGTACACACAACCACACACACACACACACAACCAGACACATACACACACACACACGCACTCACACACACAATCACCATTTCTCCCAATGTGCTAGTTGAGCCATTCATCCTGCTTTCCCAAAGACAGGCCAGCAATTTGCCTTAATCCATATGGAATGGTTCTGAATGACCTCAGTCTATAAGGTCCAGGACTAGGGATTTACTCTGAGACAGCCAATCTAAACAACCTGATTTAACTTTTACTGTGTGTGTGTTCGTGTGTGTGTGTGTGTGTTCGTGTGTGTGTGTTCGTGTGTGTGTGTGTGTCTGACTAAAGCTTCTCCGTATCAGTCTTTCACATGATAAATGTAGTCTAAGATAAACCAACCCACAATGACTCCCAAGGTGGCTGACTGGAGAAGTGAACGCCTGTTTCTCACAATAATTTCTTAGTTCAACCTTCACAGTGCTGTCAATGGTAGCACAAACATATTCTAACTGTTTGTTTGAAAAATACCTCAAAAACATAGAAAACTCTACACACAGACATAGCTGAAGAAAATCATTAGGGGCCCCTTGCAGAATCAGTCAATTCACACCTTTGCTATATACAACTTCCCTATGCACTTCTCAGTAGTTGGTATTCAGATTTACCTTATGAAGGTGTGTAACGGGCATTGCAGCCGTGGTTTCCTTGCACTTGCTGAATAAATGTAATTCAAAGACTGAAAACCCTCCCACTTGCCCAGCCAACAGATTTTCTGGTGGATTTTTCATTCAATAGGGTTTCAGTACATTTCTCTAAAGCCATCCCTTTAAATATGGTGTGCCTTTAATAGAGGTAGATAGAGGTAGAGATGAGGTATAAAGCATTAGAGATGAGGTAGTGAGAGGTAGAGATGAGGTAGATATGAGGTAGAGAGAGGTTGTAATGAGCTAGAGAGAGGTAGATATGAGCTAGAGATGAGCTAGAGATGAGCTAGAGATGAGCTAGCGGGAGGTAGTTGAAGCTCGCATCCGCTACAAGACCATGGTGCTTGCCTACGGAGCTGTGAGGGGAACGGCACCTCCGTACCTTCAGGCTCTGATCAGGCCCTACACCCAAACAAGGGCACTGCGTTCATCCACCTCTGGCCTGCTCGCCTCCCTACCTCTGAGGAAGTACAGTTCCCGCTCAGCCCAGTCAAAACTGTTCGCTGCTCTGGCACATTGCTCTGGCAATAGAGGTAGATAGTTTCTCACTTGTGTGTGTGTGTGTGTGTGTGTGTGTGTGTGTGTGTGTGTGTGTGTGTGTGTGTGTGTGTGTGTGTGTGTGTGTGTGTGTGTGTGTGTGTGTGTGTGTGTGTGTGTGTGTGTGTGTGTGTGTGTGTGTGTGTGTGTGTGTGTGTGTGTGTGTGTGAGTGTGTGTGTGTGTGTGCATGTGTGTGTCTGTGTACATGTGCGTCTTTGTGTGTGTATGTGTGAGCGTTAAACCACCAGCTGGGATTCCTTTGCTTAATTAATGGTATGTCTCCGGAGCCTACCTACTGTGTGGAGTAGCTCTTCACTGTCTGTCCCTGAGCTGTATGTGAGGGAGCTTATACACCCACTCAAACACTCGCACACAGGTACGCATAGACACACACAGTGTAAACAAATCTGGACAACGAAAGCGTATACATTTGGCCAACATCACGTCAAAGTCCAACACCGCCTACAGCTTTAAATAAAATGGCCATAAGGAAATAAAGATATTTATAAAGACATTGTCCAAAATGAAAGAAAAAGAGTCCTTCCGTTCCCACGTCCAATGCCAGCGCAAAATTGAATATTTTCCAACATCGTAGGAAAGGCCAAGGACTGTAATAACAGAAGTTAAACTGAACTAAAACTGTATTAGTGATGCATGGGAAGAACTATGATGGAGTCACAGCAGAAGAGCGCAGCGCATGACAAGTCTATGGCCAGGTGTAATGTGTAGACCTAATATTCCACCTGTAACCTACCTTTAGATCTAGCCAGAATGAACGGTGGACGGGTGGTAAACAGTATTTTTCAGTTGCTTTATCAGAAATAAAAATAACACACAGGAATTATTATATTTTGGAAAGTGAAAGGTGGCATACTAGGACGGGACAATGTTGAAAGTCACTGAGCTCTTCAGAAAGGCTATTCTACTGCCAATGTTTTTCTATGGAGATTGGATGGCTGTTTGCTCGATTTTATACACCTGTCAGCAACGGGTGTGGCTGAAATAGCCGAATTCACTAATTTGAAGCGGTGTCCACATTATTTTGTATACATAGTGTAGCGTGCGTCACAATGGGAGGTCCAAGGCAGGTTGTATCATTTGCATACAAGGGACCAGGTAATCTGGTCAGAACATGGACATTTTATTGCCATGTCTAGATGTCTTGATCAGATGACAACAACCACATGAGAGAGAGAGAGAGAGAGAGAGAGAGAGAGAGAGAGAGAGAGAGAGAGAGAGAGAGAGAGAGAGAGAGAGAGAGAGAGAGAGAGAGAGAGAGAGAGAGAGAGAGAGAGAGAGAGAGAGAGAGAGAGAGAGAGAGAGAGAGAGAGAGAGAGAGAGAGAGACTCTCTTTCTCTTTATAAAGTTCTGTGTGTGGGTTATCAACCAACATTTTATTTTGGACACTTTTGCCATTTTTGCATAAACCTTGAAAAACATGACCGACTGCTATTACAGTCTTCTTTGTTGAAACTGTCTTTTTCAACACCAATCAATCAAATGGAAAAACAAAGTATTTTCTTGGAAATGGAGTGCGCGCTCCTTGTCATTTATCCATGCCATGGAGAACGTGTGGATAGGCCTGCCTTGTCTGAGAAGGAAAATAGGCCTATAGCAGAGGTAATCACAGCCACTCATTGTGATAGGGACTGCAGGTTAAAGATTGGAACTGGGAGTATTGCTTTGTGTGTGTGTGTGTGGGGGGGGGGGGGTTAGTTAAAGAGGGGACAGGAAAAATAGCTGTCTCCCTGATAGAGAGATTTGGAGGAAGTAGGGGGTCCTCATACACAGCGGCCCAATCTTCCTTTTACGGACTGACATAAGTGTGTGTGCGTGAGTGTTTTAGTGTGTGTATTGCGAGTGTATGTTCGTTTGTGTGTGTGTAGTCAGAAACAGAAAGAGAGCCAGAGAGAGTGATCCAGAGAGAGAAAGATAGACATTGTCATCCTACAAGAAACATGGTATGGAGGAGACAGACCCACTGGTTGCCCTCTAGGTTACAGAAAGCTGTTAGTCCCATCCACCAAACTACCAGGTGTGAAACAGGGAAGGGACTCAGGGGGTATGCTAATTTGATATAGAGCAGACCTGTCACGTTCCTGACCTTATTTCCTTTATTTTGTCTTTGTTTAGTATGGTCAGGACGTGAGCTGGGTGGGCATTCTATGTTATGTGTTTCTATGTTTAGGTTCATTGTTAATTAGCCTGATATGGTTCTCAATCAGGGGCAGGTGTTTTACGTTTCCTCTGATTGAGAACCATATTAAGGTAGGCTGTTCACACCGTTTGTTTGTGGGTGATTGTCTTCCGTGTCTGTGTATGTACCACACGGGACTGTTTCGTTTGTCTAGTCTGTTCCTGTTCGTGCGTTCTTCGTGTTATGTAAGTTCTCATGTCCAGGTCGGTCTACGTCGTTTTTGTTATTTTGTAATTTATCAAGTGTGCTTCGTGTTCGTCTTGTTTAAATAAATTCATTATGTATTCCACAAAAGCTGCGTTTTGGTCCGATCCCTGCTCCTCCTCAGACGAGGAGGAGAACAATCGTTACAAGACCTAACCGACTCTATCAAATTAATCAAAATAGGAATATTTTACATTTGGCTAGAAATTCAAATGGAAATGATCTTGACAGAGAAAAATGTCCTCCTTGGTGTTACCTATATCCCCCCACTAGAATCACCATACTGAAGACAGCTTCTCCATCATGGAGGGGGAAATCAATAATTTCCAGGCCCAGGCACATGTACTAGTCCGTGGCAACCTAAATCCCAGAACCAGACAAGAACCTGACACCCTCAGCACACAGGGGGACAAGCACCTGCACCCCTCCCCCATATCCCCCCCCTAGGCACAATTACAACATAAACAACAAAAATGGGTCACAACTCCTGCATCTCTGTCGCACGCTGGGTATGTACATTGTCAATGGTAGGCTTCGAGCAGACTCCTGTGTTAGTTACACCTATAGCTCATCTCTTGGCATTAGTACTGTAGACTACTTTATTACTGACCTCAACCCAGAGTCTCTCAGAGTGTTCACAGTCAGTCCGCTGACACTCCTATCAGATCACAGCAATCACAGTCTACTTGAACAGAGTAATACTCAATCATGAGGCATCAAAGCCAAAGGAACTGAATAATATTAAGAAATGCTGTAGATGGAAGGAATGTAGTGTGTTAACCTACCCCCCAAAAATTAGGCAACAACAAATTCCATCCCTTTTAGACAACTTCCTGGACAAAACGTTCCACTGTAATTGTCACGTTCGTTGGAATAAATGGACCAAGGCGCAGCGTGCGTAGAGTTCCACATGTTTTGGGAACCATACCAGGCCAACATAGAAAAGGTAAAACAAGACTACCCACCCTAGTCACACCCTGACCTAACCAAAAGAGAGAAATAAAAGGTTCTCTAAGGTCAGGGCGTGACAGTAATAGTGAAGGTGTAAACTTGTCAGTAAAAACCTAAACAGTATATTTGACCTCTCAGGTTCCCTATCAATCTAAAAATGTCAAACAGAAAAGAAAATTAACAACAATGACAAATGGTTTAATGAAGAATGCAAAAATCTAAGAAAGAAATTGAGAAACCTATCCAACCAAAAACATAGAGACCCAGAAAACCTGAGTCTACGCCTTCACTATGGTGAATCACTCAAACAATACAGACATACACTACGGAAAAAAAAGGAAAAGCAGGTCAGAAATCAGCTCAATGTAATTGAACAATCCATAGACTCTAACCACTTCTGGGAAAATTGGAAAACACTAAGCAAACAACAAGTGCTATCTATCCAAAATGGAGATGCATGGGTAAACCACTTCTCCAATCTTTTTGTCCCTATAACAAAGAACAAACAGCAAAAACATAAACATAATCAAATAGAAATCTTAGAATCAACTATTAAAGACTACAGAACACACTGGATTCTCCAATTACCTTGAATGAACTAGAGGACAAAATAAAACCCTACAACCAAAAAAGGCCTGTGGTGTTGATGGTATCCTCAAGGAAATTATCAAATATACAGACAACAAATTCCAATTGGCAATACTTAAACTCTTTAACATCATTAGAAAGAGGAGGAAGGGAAGCGCTACTAAGGTACACTATAGTATATTTTGGTAGATAGAAGGTGCTCTTTGGTAAAAGGTGTAAATTGGTCATCAAAAAGAAAGGAGGACCAAGGCACTCTTCATATAATTAATTAAAATGCCTTTATTAGTATGGCATGTTCAATAGAAACAAAGTTGTTTAAAAACCGACGCGTTTCGGCTGCATGGCCTTCGTCAGGGAGTACAGTACTCCCTGACGAAGGCCATGCAGCCGAAACGCGTCGGTTTTTAAACAACTTTGTTTCTATTGAACATGCCATACTAATAAAGGCATTTTAATTAATTATATGAAGAGTGCCTTGGTCCTCCTTTCTTTTTTCTTTAACATCATTCTTAGACCTGGCATCTTCCACAATATTTAGAACCACCCTTTTCCACAAAGGTGGAGACAAATTTGACCCCAATAACTACCGTGGGATATGTGTCAACAGCAACCTTTGGAAAATCCTCTGCATTATCAATAACAGCAGACTCGTACATTTCCTCAGTGAAAACATTGTACTGCGCAAATGTCAAATTGGCTTTTTACCAAAATATCATACGACAGATCATGTGTTCACCCTGCACACCCTAATTGACAAACAAACAAACGAAAGGAAAAGGCAAAGTCTGCTTATGCTTTGTTGATTTCAAAAACATCCTTCGACTCAATTTGGCATGAGGGTCTGCTACACAAATTGATGGAAAGTGGTGTTGCGGGAAAAACATACGACATTATAAAATAAGTTGAACTGACTGCTGACGAACTGTTTCGATGCAGAAAAGTAATGGATCAAGGTAACACAACAACAGAGTTTCAGTCAGGAGATCAAACTACTGAAGGCAGGAAAAATCCTAAACAATGACTGTAAAATCAGAGAACTGAAACCGTTCCTGGACAAACACGAACGTCTCAGTGTAGGAGGAAGACTGCAACAGTCCAACTTCACATTCAGAGAGCAGCACCCATGGGTTCTGCCAAACAAGTACAGATACTCAGAAATGCTGATACAGTACCACAATGAGAAGGTAATGCATTCTGGAGCAAGAGACACTTTAATACAAATCAGAGAGCGATACTGGATCTTGTGTGCTAGGCAGCTAGTCAAGAGCACAGTGACAAGATGTATAGTGTGCAAGAGATTCAAGGCAAGGGCCGGACAGCAGCTCACTGCACATTTACCAAAAGACAGAATAACTGAATCCCCACCATTCAAAGTCACAGGTGTGGATTTTGCAGGACCGCTCTACGTGGAAGAAAATGGTTCTGTGAAGAAGTCATACGTTGCACTGTTCACATGAGCTGTACCCAGAGCAGTGCATTTGGAACTGGTCTCAGATCAGTCAACAGAAACATTTCTGTTAGCTAAAAATATTCATCTCAAGGAGAGGTTTATGCAAGGTAATCTACTCAGACAATGCAAAAACGTTCAAGAGAGCTGATCAGGACTTGAAAGAGCTGTGGAAGGCAATCGAAGAGCCCCAACTCTTGGCGTTCTTCTCAGAAAGGGGAATCACCTGGAGGTTCATCGCCGAGCGAGCAGCCTGGTGGGGCGGATTCTGGGAAAGACTGGTAAGGTCAGTGAAAACATGCCTGAGAAAGGTTCTTGGGAGAGTTTCACTCAACTTTGAAGAGATGTGCAAGGTCCTGATGTTGAAGCTTTCCTAAATTCTAGGCCTCTGACCTTTGTGCACAATGAAGTGGATGAACCACAACCCCTGACCCCAGCACACTTCCTGGTGGTTAAAAGACTAACCTCTTTGCTGCCCAAGCCATTTCCGGTTGACACTCAGCACCCAACACTTAACAAGGAGGAAATGACATGCAGATGGAAGTACAGGCAGAGACTTGTGGACAGCTTCTGGAACAGCTGGCAAAGAGACTACTTGCTGGATCTAAAGTCAGCACACCGCTGTGACACACCACAGCCCACCCCAATGAAAGCAGGTGACGTTGTACTCATTGGAGAAGATAACACACCCAGACAAACCTGGAAACTAGGAAAGATTGAGGAATACTTATTTTCCACCATAATTTGCAAATAAATTCATTAAAAATCCTACAATGTGATTTTCTGGAATTTTTTTTCTCATTTTGTCTGTCATAGTTGAAGTGTACCCATGATGAAAATAGGCCTCTCTCATCTTTTTAAGTGGGAGAACTTGCACAATTGGTGGCTGACTAAATACTTTTTTGCCCCACTGTATGTACAAGTGATTATCCTGACTTTACCTAGCAACTTTATTTTATTGTTTTGTAGAATCTGAAGTTGTTAAATGTAACTTGAACAAGTATTATTACAAGAAGAAGCTTTCATTTCAAACCTGACGTCCAAAGTAATTACTTTGAAGTTAGTTATTCTATATCTATACCATCAAAAGGAACACAAAATTCGACATACCAATTAGGATCTGGCAAAAAATACTTGAATCAGTTATAGAACCCATTGCCATTTATGGTTGTGAGGTCTGGGGTCCGCTCACCAACAAAGAATTCACAAAATGGGACAAACACCAAATTGAGACTCTACATGCAGAATTCTGCAAAAATATCCCCTGTGTACAACGTAAAACACCAAATAATGCATGCAGAGCAGAATTAGGCCGATACCCGCTAACTATCAATATCCAGAAAGGAGACGTTCAATTCTACAACCACCTAAATGGAAACGATTCCCAAACCTTCCATAACAAAGCCAGGACCTACAGATAAATTAACCTGGAGAAGCGTCCCCTAAGCAAGCTGGTCCTGGTGCTCTGTTCAAACACAAACAGACCCACAGAATCCCAGGACAGCAACACAATTAGACCCAACCAAATTATGAGAAAACAAAAAGATAATTACTTGACACATTGGAAAGAAATAACAACATTTTTTAGCAAACTAGAATGCTTTATGGCCCTAAACAGAGAGTACACAGTGGCAGAATATCTGACCACTGTGACTGACCCAAACTTAAGGAAAGCTTTGACTATGTACAGACTCAGTGAGCATAGCCTTGCTATTAAAAAAAGGCCTGTCTTCTCTTGAGAGCCAGGTCTGCCTATGTGCACACTGCCCACAAAATTAGTTGGAAACTGAGCTGCACTTCTTAACCTCCTGCCAAATGTATGACCATATTAGAGACACATACAGTGGGGAGAACAAGTATTTGATACACTGCCGATTTTGCAGGTTTTCCTACTTACAAAGCATGTAGAGGTCTGTCATTTTTATCATAGGTACACTTCAACTGTGAGAGACGGAATCTAAAACAAAAATCCAGAAAATCACATTGTATGATTTTTAAGTAATTAATTTGCATTTTATTGCATGACATAAGTATTTGATCACCTACCAACCAGTAAGAATTCCGGCTCTCACAGACCTGTTCGTTTTTCTTTAAGAAGCCCTCCTGTTCTCCACTCATTACCTGTATTAACTGCACCTGTTTGAACTCGTTACCTGTATAAAAGACACCTGTCCACACACTCAATCAAACAGACTCCAACCTCTCCACAATGGCCAAGACCAGAGAGCTGTGTAAGGACATCAGGGATAAATTGTAGACCTGTACAAGGCTGGGATGGGCTACAGGACAATAGGCAAGCAGCTTGGTGAGAAGGCAACAACTGTTGGCACAATTATTAGAAAATGGAAGAAGTTCAAGATGACGGTCAATCACCCTCGGTCTGGGGCTCCATGCAAGATCTCACCTCGTGGGGCATCAATGATCATGAGGAATGTGAGGGATCAGCCCAGAACTACACGGCAGGACCTGGTCAATGACCTGAAGAGAGCTGGGACCACAGTCTCAAAGAAAACCATTAGTAACACACTACGCCGTCATGGATTAAAATCCTGCAGCGCACGCAAGGTCCCCCTGCTCAAGCCAGCGCATGTCCAGGCCCGTCTGAAGTTTGCCAATGACCATCTGGATGATCCAGAGGAGGAATGGGAGAAGGTCATGTGGTCTGATGAGACAAAAATAGAGCTTTTTGCTCTAAACTCCACTCGCCGTGTTTGGAGGAATAGAAGGATGAGTACAACCCCAAGAACACCATCCCAACCGTGAAGCATGGAGGTGGAAACATCATTCTTTGGGGATGCTTTTCTGCAAAGGGGACAGGACGACTGCACCGTATTGAGGGGAGGATGGATGGGGCCATGTATCGCGAGATCTTGGCCAACAACCTCCTTCCCTCAGTAAGAGCATTGAAGATGGGTCGTGGCTGGGTCTTCCAGCATGACAACGACACGAAGCACACAGCCATGGCAACTAAGGAGTGGCTCCGTAAGAAGCATCTCAAGGTCCTGGAGTGGCCTAGCCAGTCTCCAGACCTGAACCCAATAGAAAATCTTTGGAGGGAGCTGAAAGTCCGTATTGCCCAGCGACAGCCCCGAAACCTGAAGGATCTGGAGAAGATCTGTAGGGAGGAGTGGGCCAAAATCCCTGCTGCAGTGTGTGCAAACCTAGTCAAGAACTACAGGAAACGTATGATCTCTGTAATTGCAAACAAAGGTTTCTGTACCAAATATTAAGTTCTGCTTTTCTGATGTATCAAATACTTATGTCATGCAATAAAATGCAAATGAATTACTTAAAAATCATACAATGTGATTTTCTGGATTTTTGTTTTAGATTCCGTCTCTCATAGTTGAAGTGTACCTATGATAAAAATTACAGACCTCTACATGCTTTGTAAGTAGGAAAACCTGCAAAATCGTCAGTGTATCAAATACTTGTTCTCCCCACTGTATTTCCCTCAGATTACACAGATCCACAAAGAATTCGAAAACAAACCGATTTTGATAAACTCCCATATCTACTGGGTGAAATTCCACAGTGTGCCATCACAGCAGCAAGATTTGTGACCTGTTGCCACAGGAAAAGGGCAATCTGTGAAGAACAAACACCATTGTATATACAACCCATATTTATGGTTATTTATTTTCACTTTTGTACTTTAACCATTTGCACATCATTACAACACTGTACATATACATAATATGACATTTATAATGTCTTTATTCTTTTGGAACTTCTGTGAGTGTAATGTTTACTGTTCATTTTTATTGTTTATTTCACTTTTGTATATTATCTAATTCACTTGCTTTGGCAATGTTAACATATGTTTCCCATGCCAATAAAGCCCCTTCAATTGAATTGACAGAGAGAGAGCGAGAGAGAGCCATGTCCTATGTTCGCTTTGTAATGGAACAGATGCTAAATCTCTATTAGGTTTGTTGGACCATGTCTCTGTGGCTCAGGCCTGTGAGGAGGGGGTTGGAGAGAGAAGATGGCTAGCTGACACTGCAATGGATGACAGCTATATTGGATTTACAAATCACAGTTAAGAGAATACTATGCATGTAATGTGTCATATTTGGGTATTTCATCAAACTCTCTCTCCAGTTCTCCCTTGCATTTACATTTACATTTAAGTCATTTAGCAGACGCTCTTATCCAGAGCGACTTACAAATTGGTGCATTCACCTTATGACATCCAGTGGAACAGCCACTTTACAATAGTGCATCTAAATCTTTTAAGGGGGGGGGGGGGTCATTTTTTCTCTCTCTCCCTCTTTCCCTCTCGCTCTCCCCATCACCCAGGAGGTCCTGTACTAGCATGTTAAACCCATCAGAGGGCTGTCATCACTGCCTGTATTCCTGCACACCCATGGCAGGTGTTCCCCTGTCCTGCTGCCTGCCTGTAGGTCTGGCCTGGGGCTAGAGGGAGTGAGGGAGAGAGAGAGAGAGAGAGAGAGAGAGAGAGAGAGAGAGGGAGAGAGAGAGAGGGAGAGGGAGGGAGGGAGAGAGAGACCGAGAGAGACAGAGAGAGAGACATCACATTGTTTGAGCAAGTATGGGCACTCTTTTATCAACGTTTTCTCAACATGATTCATCCCCATGTTCCATCCCCTGATTCCTGTGGATGTAATTGTGATTGCAATTGACACAAATATTCACTAGTGCAGAGATGTGGTTGAGAATGATGTGTTTTGGCTTTTAGCTGCCAAGATGTGGATCACACTACAAGAACGCATGTTATTCATGCCTGTATGTGCTTGTAGATTGGGGACAGTGTTGGGGAGTAGTGAAATACAAGTAGTTCAACTAGTAATTCAAATACATTTTACAGTAGCTTAGTGGTAGTTGAACTTCATTCAAATCTAGGTAGTGTTATCAGTAGTTGCATACTTTTTTTTGCCATTTACTATAGTGGTGTAACTAACAACAAAAATGAAATTAAATATGGGCGAAGTAGGCAATAATTCCCTTTATTTTTCAGTATCTGTCAAGGTTGTGCGCTACTGGTGGAGAAGTCAGGTGCAGGAGAGCAGAGAGTTGTGAACAGGCGCACACTTTATTTAGGCAGAGGCAATAAAACAGACAGACGCCACTGCGTCAAAACCTCCAGCCAAAGGTAAAAAGTGCAAGGCGCGAAACAGTCACAAAAATAAGCAAATGTTTAACAATTGAACATCCTTCGTGAAATACCACGGAATACAGGGGAAAAACCAGCCTTGCGCGTAGCATGAAACACGTAACAAAAACAATTCCACACAAAGACATGGGGGGGAACAGAGAAATAAATACATGCAATGTGATTAGGGAATGTAAACCAGGTGTGCAGGGAACAAGACAAAACAAATAGAACAATGAAAAAATGGAGTGGCGATGGCTAGAAAGCCGGTGACGTCAACCGCCAAACGCCGCCCGAACAAGGAGAGGAGCCGACCTCGGCGGAAGTCGTGACAGTATCAGACCTGCATAATTCTCATTTAAAACATTGTTTTTGTGTTTAATAGGTTACATTAGACATTTCTGTTAACATACCCTAAGTTATTACATTAATTATGTACGTGTACATACAATATACTCCATGGGGTGTATACTGTACATTTCCTACAACACAAATGCATGTTAGTTACACTTGTATGCACTTGTAGTTTAAAGTGGAACTGATATCATTTTAGCTAAATTAAAACCTGTTTGGGCTGCAGGGGCAGTATTGAGTAGCCTGGATAAAAGGTGCCCATTTCAAACGGCCTAGTACTCAATTTTTGCTCGTACAATATGCATATTATTATTACTATTGGATAGAAAACACTCTCTAGTTTCTAAAACCGTTTGAATTATATCTGTGAGTAAAACAGAACTCATTTTGCAGCAAACTTCCTGACAGGAAGTGGAAAATCTGAAATCGATGCTCTGTTCTAGGGCCTGCCTATAAATGTGCTTGATATTTATTAGTATACATGCACTTCATACGCCTTCCACTAGATGTCAACAGGCAGTGAGAGAAGAAATGGAGTGTATAACATGATCTGAGGTCGAATAAAAGCTCTTGGCATGACGTGACCCCAATTTCCTGTTTTCTGGAACGCGCGGGAAGGGACCTGGTATTGCCTTCTGTAAAGCTGTCGTTATAGACGACTAATATCTCCAGCTTTGATTTTATTTGATAAATGTGACAATATCATCGTGAAGTATGTTTTTTCAATATAGTTCTATTAGATTATTGAAATTTTTTCGGGACGTTAGGCGTGTTGCTTTGTCTGCGTTTGTTCACGAAGGAGAGCTTCGCGCCACTTTGCTAGCTTTCCGTGCTAATTGACTGGAGAAGAGGACATTCTAAAACCAAACAACGATTGTTCCCGACAAAGGACCCCTTGTACAACATTCTGATGGAAGATCATCAAAAGTAGGACCCATTTTATGATGCTATTTCATATATCTGTCGAACATGTTGTACTAGTAGTTTGCGCCCAGATTTTGGGCACTCTCTCGCTATAACTAAGCTGGATGTCGTAATGAAGTTATTTTTAGAATTCTAACACTGCGATTGCATTAAGAACTAGTGTATCTATCATTTCCTATACAACATGTATTTTTTAGTAACGTTTATGAATAGTTATTTGGTCAGAATAGTTGAGTGTCATAAAAATATCCGGACATTCTTGGAAAAAGATGCTACGTTAGCACATTGTATAACCACTGATTTCAGCTCTAAATATGCACATTTTCGAACAAAACATAAGTGTATGTATAACCTGATGTTATAGGACTGTCATCTGATGAAGCTTATCAAGGTTAGTCAAAAATTATATATCTTTTGCTGGTTTGTTACGATCGCTAACTTTTGCTGCTGGTAAATGGCTTGTGTTTCTGGCTATTGTGGTAAGCTAATATAATGCTATATTGTGTTTTCGCTGTAAAACAATTAAGAAATCGGAAATATTGGCTGGATTCACAAGATCCTTGTCTTTCATTTGCTGTACACCATGTATTTTTCAGAAATGTTTTATGATGAGTATTTAGGTATTTCACGTTGGTGTCTGAAATTACTCTGGCTGCTTCGGTGCTATTTGTGACGGTAGCTGTGATGGTAGCTGCAATGTAAAACTGATTTATACCTCAAATATGCACATTTTTCGAACAAAACATAGATTTATTGTATTACATGTTATAAGACTGTCATCTGATGAAGTTGTTTCTTGGTTAGTTCGGTTGTTTCTTGGTTAGTTAGGTTGGTTTTGTGCATGCTACCTGTGCTGTGAAAAATGTCTGTCCTTTTTTGTATTTGGTGGTGAGCTAACATAAATATACGTGGTGTTTTCGCTGTAAAACATTTTAAAATCGGACATGTTGGCTGGATTCACAAGATGTTTATCTTTCATTTGCGGTATTGGACTTGTTAATGTGTGAAAGTTAAATATTTCAAAAAAATATATTTTGAATTTCGCGCCCTGCACTTGAGCTGGCTGTTGTCATAAGTGTACCGACACCGGGCTTGCAGCCATAAGAAGTTAAATCTTATTGAAATTTGTTCATATACAACCCCAGGAAGAATATGACACGCGATCACTTAGATATGGCAATTTTCATGTTTTCATAAATTCTTAGAATGTTTGGGAATTACATATACTAAAACCTCTCTAGGGTACGTGAGACGGTAGCATCCCACCTCTTCAACAGCCAGTGAAACTGCAGGGCGCCAAATTCAAAACAACAGAAATCCCATAATTAAAATTCCTCAAACATACATGTATTTTATACCATTTTAAAGATACACTTGTTGTAAATCCAGCCACAGTGTCCGATTTCAAAAAGGCTTTACAATGAAAGCAAACCAAACGATTATGTTAGGTGAGTGCCTATTCACAGAATAACACAGCCATTTCTCGAGCCAAAAAGAGGATTCACAAAAAGCAGAAATATAGATAAAATTAATCACTAACCTTTGATGATCTTCATCAGATGAAGATCTTCATGTTCATGTTCATGTTCATGTTACACAATACATGTATGTTTTGTTCTGTAAAGTTCATATTTATATCCAAAAATCTGAGTTTACATTGGCGCCTTACGTTCAGAAGTCACAAAACATCCTTTGATTTTGCAGAGAGCCACATCAATTTACAGGAATACTCATAATAAACATTGCTAAAAGATACAACTGTTATGCATGGAATTTTAGATGCACTTCTCCTTAATGCAACCGCTGTGTCAGATTTCAAAAAAGCTTTACGGAAAAAGCAAACCATGCAATAATCTGAGTCGGCGCTCAGAGCCCAATCAAGACACAAATATATCTGCCATATTATGCAGTCAACAAAAGTCATAAATAGCATTATAAATCTTCACTTACATTTGCTGATCTTCGTCGGAATGCACTCCCAGGACTCCCACTTCCACCCCAAAAAATATTTTGTTCGGTAATGTCCATCATTTATGTCCAAATAGTTACTTTTGTTAGCGCGTTTGGTAAACAAATCCAGTCACGAAGCGCGTTCGCTAAAAGCAGACGAAATGTCAAAAAGTTCCGTAACAGTCAGTAGAAACATGTCAAACGATGTATTGAATCAATCTTTAGGATGTTTTTAACATAATTCTTCAATAATGTTCCAACCGGAGAATTCCTTTGTCTTCAGAAAAGCAAATGGAACGGGAGCAAACTCTCATGTGAACGTGCATGGTCAGCTCGTGGCTGCTGGCAGACCTCTGTCTCATTCCACTCTCATTCGCTCCCACTTCACACCAGAAGCATCCGACAAGGTTCTAAAGACTGTTGACATCTAGTGGAAGCCTTAGGAAGTGCAACATTACCAATATCCCACTGTATCTTCAATAGGAGCTGAGTTGAAAATCGACCAACCTCAGATTTCTCATTCCTGGTTGGATTTTTTCTCAGGTTTTTGCCTGCCATATGAGTTCTGTTTTACTCACAGACATCATTCAAACAGTTTTAGAAACTTCAGAGTGTTTCCTATCCAAGTCTCCTAATAATATGTATATTCTAGCTTTTATGGCTTTGTAGCAGGCCGTTTACTCTGGATATGCTTTTCATCCGGACGTGAAAATACTGCCCCCTACCCCAAAGAAGTTAAGGCATTTGTGAAAACGTTAATGTACTGGAGAGATCAAAACATGTATTGTATATATTACCTGCGAAAAGTGTTCAAACATGTTCTTGTGTGTATTGTAATTGTGGGGTTTATGTAAATATACTGCATGGGGGATGTGTATGTATACATCAGCGTATAATACCATATTTTAGTATTTGGTATTTATTAGGATCCCCAATTAGCTGCTGCCGAGGGTTCCAAACAGGAACAACAAATAGAACACATAATATACATAAATATACATAGCACTACATTTTCATTACAATTGAGACATTTAGCAGACACTCCCAACCAGAGCTACCCATATTACAGTCATATCCCAACCACATATCACATACATAATACATTACATAATACAATGGAATGGTATCAAATACATGACAAACGTGGTTTCTATGTGTTTGTTGCCATTCCATTGGCTCCGTTCCTGACATTATTTTGAGCCGTCCTCCACTCAGCAGCCTCCTGTGCTCTTCACAGTCCCTGTCGTGCCGTAAAGTGTTCTTTTATCTGTTTTTTTAATCTGGGATTATTGGTAGCTTGAGTTACATGGGGTGGTAAAGAGTTCCATGTAGTCATGGCTCTATTTAGTACTGTGCATTTCCCAGCCTCTCTTCTGGATCTGGGGACTGTGAAGAGACCTCTTGTTGCATGTCTTGTGTTGTACCGATGAGTGTCCGAACTGTGTGCCAACTACTTGAACAGACACTTCGGTACCTTCAACACATGAACACATCGCACAAAGACCAATAGTGATGCAGTTAATCTCTCCTCAAATTTGAGCCAGGAGAGACTGACATGCATGTCATTGACATTCTTCCTCAGTGTACATAAAGTTCTGTTATTTACGCATGCATGTATTTACAGGTAGATGGAGATATGTTGTTTAGAGCAAACCCATGTGAACACATCCACACAAAAACAAACTGTTTACTTCACGGATGAGAAAACTGTTCATGCTGTTTACTCTGGATGTATCTGTGTATCTGAGTCAATACTTGACCTTAACTTTAACCATGCTAGATGAAAATGAGGTCTTGGTATTTTCTTACGTGTAAAGATCGAAGGAGTGGTGAGTATATCAGATTGGTTTTGTTGATTGACTGGCTATTGAATTATCATGTCTATTGTTCAGAAGGAATAGAATTGAACAGAATTGTATTTGTGTTTGGGATCTTGGATATAAGCAAGTTAATTCATGTTGGTAGAACTGAATCTCATTTTGGAAATGTTGCCTTTAAATCTGGACTATTGAATTGACTATTGACTTTTGAGTTGCTTTGATTGCTGGCTATAACCAATATAAATGAAAATACATTTGGTTTATGGTTTTGAGTGTTGCTGTTTTTTTAATGCCATTTCGTTACTGGAGTCCTTCATCTGATGCTTTGCTTTTTGCTGTGTTTGTGCATATTCATACGCTAATGTCTGCTGTGTTTGTGCATATTCATACGCTAATGTCTGCTGTGTTTGTGCTTATTCATACACTTACTGTCTGCATACTGCTTGCAATTCTGCAGAAAGGTCTTGGGGTCAATTTATATGCTACATGGATCCAATCCTTGTTTTGTAGCACATCTGTTCAGGAATGGACGGGTGACTTTTATAACCTACCTCCCCTCTCCCTCTCCTCTCCTCCTCTTCTCCTTGCCTTTCTGATCCCTCGTCCATATCCTTTCTCTCCTCTCTTCCCTCTCTTCTCCTCCCTCTCCCTCTCTCCACATCCTCCCTCTCTCCTCCAACATTCCCCTTGTGATGGTAGCCGTGTATATAGGTCAAACAATGTGTAACACAACTCTTCTCTCCCCCATGTACTCTCCTCCCTCTGTGTCCTCTCCTCCCTCTGTGTCCTCGCCTCCCTGTGTCCTCTCCTCCCTATGTCCTTTCCTTTCTCCATTTCCTCTCCTCATATGCCCTCTCTTCCCTATACCCTCTCTTCCCTGTGTCCTCTCCTTCCTCTGTGTCCTCTCCTTCCTCTGTGTCCTCTCCTTCCTCTGTGTCCTCTCCTCCCTCTCTCCAAGTAGCAGCCAGTATGGGTGCCACACTGCGTAACACAATCTCAACCACATCGTCTCCTTTCTCCTACCACCCCTTCCTCCCTCTCTCTTTTCTCCTCTTTCTCCATAGAACCATTATTCGTTCGCTCCTGGTAGCACTGTCAATGTACCCATGCAGTATAACACAAGCCCAATCATATCAGCAGGTAAATCACTGGTCCAGCAGGACAATACTTCTCTCATGGCTCACTCCAGTCACCAGATACTACAGACCGGGCCATGCTCGCTAAAATCTGATTTGTAGCGCTTCACCTGTGGTGCTGGCTGTGTTTGATCAGGCGGGGGAGATAGTTAAAGACTTGAAACGGAGAGGAGCTGCGCCTCGATCCCCTAGGGGCGGATCATTAGCACTCACTGCTTCCCACCCGACTGTTCCTAACTGTCGTTGGAGTCGCCAGCTGCTGCGATACTTGAATCGTTTCCTTTACTACTGTTTAAAAACAGTCAGAAGGGCAAATTCCAAAACCTTTTTTGGTTTTGTCTGTTTTGTTGTGAAGTGTTTGAATAACAACAAAAATAGATATTGTTTAGAGTGAAACTTTAAACAAAGAGAAGGGTTTCATGTTCTGTGGCGAGAGATCACTTCAGAGTGAGGCTTTCTAAAAACCCTTTTCATATAATTAAATAAATGTCTGATTCTAAAGCACAGCACATAAAACAGTGTTTCGGGTTTCACCAAATTAGAAACATCAAAAGTGGCTGTTTATGATGCAATTGATTGTGGTGGAAAGTGCTGAATAGCACCAGTCCCTGAGGCAATGACATCCATCTAACACAGCCAGAGACCTTTCTCTAAAGGCTTGTTCACACTGCAGGCCTCAAATCAGTTTTATTTTTCAAATCCTTTATGGAATACTGACTGTCCAATCAGCAAGTTACAAGTGACAAAATCGGATCTGTTGGTGTTCAGACAGCAGTCATTTGCTGACATGGCTATGCTAGTTGTCATAGTAACGAAGGGTGTGTTCGCAGTGGTGTAGCCTGATTGGTGGTGGTGCCCGTGCTTCCTATCACTCAGAAGTTATGTAGCAAGCTAAGGTGACAACAATGCCTGCCATGGACATTCCCATTTGCTTTGAATGTTCAAAAGCATAGAACACTTTTAAAGCCTCAAACGATAAGATGATCCAACTTACAAAACAAATCCTTTTTGGCTAGCCACAGCAGTCAACTAGCTAGCTAGGTAGCTGTTTAGCTGTTTTATTTTGAGTAATTTTACCCATTTGTTTGTAAACAATTAACAAGCTAATTAGCTCCCTCCTGTTCTTGTCAAACTGAGTAGATAGCAAGCAAAAAAACACTTGAGGGCAAATAAATCAGATTTGACTCTCCAGATGCAAGTCGCATGGTCAGGAATCAAATTTATATCTGATTTCATACCACCTATGAAGGTTGTTTGAAATGTGTCTCAAAATATCTGATTCCATGTGCTCTTTGGACTTTCAGAAGGCAGCAAAAGAACAGACTTTAATCGGATTTGAAAAAAATTGGATTTGAGTAATTTCCAACTTCCAGTGTGAACAAGGCTTTACAGACCTGTCTGTGTAACACACACACGCGGACGTGACTTGACCTCTCTGTCAGAAAATGTCAATGCTAATTATGACACCCTTCGAGCCTCCATTTAGAGTCTCTGTTTGACACTGTGTTCCACAGACAGATATATCACAAAGTACCCTGGTCCTAGGAGACAGCTGTCCTGAGGCTGCAGGTAATTGCTCCAATATCCTGTGTCCCGGTTGGATACATGGTGTTGACATTTTGGCATTAAGGGCATATTGTTGCAGTTTAGTGAGGCACCACATGTATCTCCTGACACTATATAGAGTATAACCTTCATTGGTAAGCCTGTTCTGTAATGTTGACTTTTTCCTGACTGCATGACCCCAGAGAAAACCCCAGGGTCATTGTTCTAGGTTATAATTACTAGGAACAACATTGTTCCAGGTTATAATTACTATGAACAACATTGCTCCAGTTATAATTACTAGGGGCAACATTGTTCTAGGTTATAATTACTAGGAACAACATTGTTCTAGGTTATATTTACTAGGAACAACATTGTTCTAGGTTATATTTACTAGGAACAACATTGTTCTAGGTTATAATTACTAGGAACAACATTGCTCCAGTTATAATTACTAGGGGCAACATTGTTCTAGGTTATAATTACTAGGAACAACATTGTTCTAGGTTATAATTACTAGGAACAACATTGTTCCAGGTTATAATTACTAGGGCCAACATTGTTCTAGGTTATAATTACTAGGAACAACATTGTTCCAGGTTATAATTACTAGGGCCAACATTGTTCCAGGTTAAAATTAATAGGAACAACATTGTTCCAGGTTATACTTACTCAGGGCAACATTGTTCCAGGTTATAATTAATAGGAACAACATTGTTCAAATATTACAGAGTACTACCAAGTAATAATCTCCTATATTCAGTAAATACTTCTATGATGGAGGATGCTAATCTCTTGTGGTTCTCCAGGTACAGAGGCTGTATATATACAGTGCCTTCGGAGTATACAGACCACTTGACTTTGTCCACATTTTGTCACATGACAGCCTTATTCTAAAATGGCTGAAATCTACATTTTTCTCTCAGCAATCTAGACACAGTACCCCATAATGACAAATGTATGAAAATAAAAAACAGAAATACCTTATTTATACCGTATTCAGACCCTTGCTGTGAGACTCCAAATTGAGCTCAGGTGTGTCCTGTTTCCATTGGTCATCCTTGAGATGTTTCTACATTGGAGTCCACCTGTTGGGAATTCAATTGATTGGACATGATTTGGAAAGGCACACACATCTATATAAGGTCCCACAGCTGACAGGGCATATCAGAGCAAAAACCAAGCCATGAGGTCGAAGGAATTGTCCGTAGAGCTCAGAGACAGGACTGTGTCGAGGCACAGATCTGGGGAAGGGTACAGCATTGAAGGTCCCCAAGAACACAGTGGCCTCCATCAAGACTCTTCCTAGAGCTGGTCGCCCAGCCAAACTGAGCAATCGGGGGAGAAGGGCCTTGGTCAGGGAGGTGACCAAGAACCTGATGGCCATTCTGACAGAGCTCTAGAGTTCCTCTGTGTAGATGGGAGAACCTCCCAGAAGGACAACCATCTCTGCAGCACTCCACCAATCAGGCCTTTATGGTAGAGTGGCCAGACGGAAGCCACTCCTCAGTTAAAGGCACATGACAGCCCTTTTGGAGTTTGCCAAAAGGCACCTTAAGACTCTCAGACCATGAGAAACAAGATTCTCTGGTCTGATGAAACCAAGATTGAACTCTTTGGCCTGAATGCCAAGCGCTATGTCTGGAGGAAACCTGGCACCATCCCTACAGTGAAGCATTCTGTCAGAATGTTTTACAGCGGCAGGGACTGGGAGACTAGTCAGGATCAAGGCAAAGATGAATGGAGAAAGTACAGAGAGATCCTTAATGAAAACCTGCTCCAGAGCGCTCAGGACCTCAGACTGGGGCAAAGGTTCACCTTCAAACAGGACAACGACCCTAAGCACATAGCCAAGACAATGCAGGAGTGGCCTCGGGATCAGTCTCTGATTGTCCTTGAGTGGGCCAGTCAGAGCCCAGACTTGAATCTGATCGAACATCTCTGGAGAGACCTGACAATAGCTGTGCAGCGATGCTCCCCATCCAACCTGACAGAGCTTGAGAGGATCTTCAGAGAAGAATGGTAGAAACTCCCCAAATACAGGTGTGCCAAGTGTGTAGTGTCATACCCAAGAAGACTCGTGGCTGTAATCACTGCCAAAGTTGTTTCAGCAAAGTATTGAGTAAAGGGTCTGAATACTTACGTGAATGTCATATTTCAGTTTTTTATTTTTAATAAATTAGCAAACATTTCTAAAAACCATTTTTTTTTAAATCCTCCCATTAAACATGACAAATTAGTAATAATGCTATCAGGGACACAGAGATATCTATAGAAGTAGAATTTCTCTGGCTTCAGGCTCTATGAATGTTCTCACATTAAAACCTGTTATGGACAGGGGGCAGCATTTCCACTTTGAACGAATTGCGTACCCAAACGGAATTTCCTCCTACTCTGCCCCAGAAGGTAATACATGCATATTATTATTATTATTACTATTGTACAGAAAACACTATGTAGTTTCTAAAACTGTTTGAATTATGTCTGTAAGTATAACAGAACTCATTTGGCAGACAAAAACCTGAGAAGACTTCCAAACAGGAAGTGAGAACTCGATTTTCAAAACAGTGCCAAATGATACCCCATGTAGTTATGGATAAGCAAACACTTCCTAGGGCTTCCACTAGATGTCGCCGTCTTTAGATTTTGGTTATATGATTCTACTATAAAGGAGGGGCTCATAGGAGCTATTTTACTGAGTGGCCTTCAGAAATTCTCAGTCTCATTTTGCGCGCGAGCGAGAGAGAGTGCTCTCGTTCCAATGCTCTTTCTTCAGACAATGAAATTCTCCGGTTGGATCCTTATTGATGATTAATGTTAAACACATCCTAAATATGGATTGCATACATCATTTGACTTGTTTCTACGACCTGTAACGGAACTTTTTGAGTTTTTGTCTGGAGGGATTGCTCGTGCGTCATGAAAATGGATTCGTGGGCTGAACATGCTAACAACAAGTGGCTAAATGATGGGCTTTATGGAACTTTTCAGTCATTTATTGTCGAACTGGGAATCCTGGGAGTGCCTTCTGATGAAGTTATTCGAAGGTAAGTGCATATTTATAGTGTTTTTGTAGCTTCTGTTGACGCCAAAATGGCGACTATTTCTTTGGCTGGATTGTGCTCTGAGCGCCATTGTCAGATTATTATTTTTCCGTAAAGTTTATTTTGAAATCTGACACAGCGGTTGCATAGAGGATACGTTTATCTTTAATTTTGTGAATAACACTTGCATCTTTTATCAATGTTTATTATGAGTATTTCTGCAAAATCACCGGATGTTTTGGAATCAAAACATTACTGCACGTAACGCGCCAATGTAAACCGAGATTTTTTAAATATATATATATGCACATTATCGAACAAAACATAAATGTATTGTGTAACATGATGTCATATGACTCATCTGACAAAGATGTTCAAAGGTTAGTGATTAATTTTATCTCTATTTGTGGGTTTTGTGAAAGCTATCTTTGCTGTGAAAAAAATGTCTGTGCTTTTTTGGATTTGGTGGTGAGCTAACATAAATATATGTTGTGTTTTCGCTGTAAAACATTTTAAAAATCGGACACGTTGGCTGGATTCACAAGATGTTTATCTTTCATTTGCTGTATTGGACTTGTTAATGTGTGAAAGTTAAATATTAAAAAAATATATTTTTGAATTTCGCACACTGCCTTTTCAGCGGAATGTTGTGGGTGTTCCGCTAGCGGAATCCCTGGGCGAGAAAGGTTAACCTTTCTGAACCACCCATCCCGGATCCGGGATAATTGTCATCAGAAACGCTGACTAGCATAGCCTAGCCTAGCGCGAACGGTATATAATAAAATATAATTTCATGAAATCACAAGTGCAATATTGCAAAACACAGCTTAGCCTTTTGTTAATCCATCTGTCGTCTCAGATTTTGAAATTATGCTTTACAGGGCAAGCAATACTTGCATTTGTGGAAACTTATCGATCGCTCGACAAAACAATAAGAACACCTAGCGTCAGGTAACTTGGTCACGAAAATCAGAAAAACAATCAAATTGTTTACCTTTGATGATCTTCGGATGGTTTCACTCACGAGACTCCCAGTTAGACAGCAAATGTTCCTTTTGTTCCATAAAGATATTTTTTATATCCAAATACATTTACATTTACATTTAAGTCACTTAGCAGACGCTCTTATCCAGAGCGACTTACAAATTGGTGCATTCACCTTATGATATCCAGTGGAACAACCACTTTACAATAGTGCATCTAACTCTTTTAAGGGGGGGGGGGGGGTTAGAAGGATTACTTTATCCTATCCTAGGTATTCCTTAAAGAGGTGGGGTTTCAGGTGTCTCCGGAAGGTGGTGATTGACTCCGCTGACCTGGCGTCGTGAGGGAGTTTGTTCCACCATTGGGGTGCCAGAGCAGCGAACAGTTTTGACTGGGCTGAGCGGGAACTGTACTCCGTTTGTTTGCTGCGTTATGCCCAGGAATCCACCGGAAAGAGCGTTCGCGACAAAGCCGGAAAAAATTACAAATTATATCCATAATGTCCACAGAAACATGTCAAACGTTGTTTATAATCCATCTTCAGGGTGTTTTTCAAATATCTATTCGATAATATATCAACCGGGACAGTTGGCTTTTCACTAGGACCGAGAGAAACAATGGCTGCCTTTCACCTTTGCGCAAAAATCACTCGGAGAGCCCCCACCTATCCACTTACGCAATGTGGTCGTTCACGCTCATCCTTCAAAATAAAAGCCTGAAACTATGTCTAAAGGCTGTTGACACCTTAGGGAAGACAAGAAGTCTGGTTGATATCCCTTTCAATGGGCAATAGGTATGCATGGGAACAGAGAGGTCTCAAAAACAGGGCCACTTCCTGGTTGGATTTTCCTCAGGTTTTAGCCTTAACTCACAGACAAAAAATGTACAGTTTTGGAAACGTCAGAGTGTTTTCTATCCTAATCTGACTATTATATGCATATTCTAGTTTCGGGGGCTGAGAAATAGGCAGTTTCAAATGGGTACACCTTTTTAGCCAAAAGCGAAAACTGCGCCCCCTTAAACAACCATGGAGAAATGCAGACCTTACTCAATGGAGACCCTTACTAATAAGGAAATGTATGAATCTGGGCCCTTCAGTCATGTCAGTTCCTACTAACAGCATGTTAGAAACGACATGTTAGAAAGCTTTTTTCCATCCACATGACTCACTCAAAGGTACATATAATAAGCGTTTGTCAAAAATAAGATTCACTTACAAGAATGTAGATGTTTGAGTTTATCTTTGCAAGATGACCATTGGTTTTGACTTTGATTGGTTATTGCTGTCAGTGCCTGAAGTAAGGAGATAACTGAGGGGACCCCAAATCCTAGTATCCTGATGAAAAAGGGGGTGGAATAAAGTGAATATCCTGAAGGAACCTGTTGATTCGTTTTAGTTCCTCTGTGGTAACTTCTATTAGAATATGTTTTAAGCCACCAGTATGCCAACTCTCTCCCTATTTTTAAGTATCCCATTGGGCTGTCATCGTCTTAATTTACTGAACTTGGATCTCAGCTCATCCCATCATGGTGAGTGGAATTACAAACGCCGCTCCATAGTGCTAATGCTAATTAACATGCTAAGCACACACTAATGTTATTGTACTGTGATCAATGACGTATGGCTGAGCTCAATTGTGACCCTTCACTTTGAGCAATAGGACAGAGAATGAGAGAGAATGCGGTTTGCAGGGGAAGAATAAACTGGCATTAATAGAAGATTCATCTTCCTGTGAATACTACTGACACAAGGCTAATATTCCTTTATTTACATTTTGCTTGAGTAAGGCTCCACAGATCCCCATGGACCAGAATGACTACTGTAGTGTATTCAGATCATATCAAAGTCTTTTTACATTCATTTCTATAATGAAAGAGTACAACATACAAAGATATTCAACATTGGTAAGCCTTTTCTCCTCCCCGCTTTGGGTCATAATAGTCTATTATAATAGTCATAAGAAGAAAAGAAAAACAATTGTCTGTAGATATTAGACATTTTTAGGGCTGGGTTTAACCATATAGAGCAGCTTAGAGGCCTGTTGAGGTTTTGCTGAAGCTAAGAATGAAACATGCACACACACACACAAATGTCAATGATAATTATGATGACAACCTTTGTGCCTCCATTTAGGCTGCAGAGTCTCTGTTTGACACTGTGTTCCACAGACAGATATCTTCTTCCTAGGTTTTGGCCTTTCTAGGGAGTTTTTCCTAGCCACTGTGCTTCTACACCTGCATTGCTTGCTGTTTGGGGTTTTAGGCTTGGTTTCTGTACAGCACTTTGAGATATCAGCTGATGTAAGATGGGCTATATAAATACATTTGATTTGATTAGAGCGCACCACTCCCCCTGCTCCACACATAGACAGATGATGAACAGGATATATAGACCATAAACAGGATATACAGACAGATGATAAACAGAATATACAGATGATAAACAGGATAAACAGAGAGATGATAAACAGGATATACAGATGATAAACTGGATATACAGACAGATGATAAACAGAATATACAGATGATAAACTGGATATACAGAGAGATGATAAACAGAATATACAGATGATAAACAGGATATACAGACAGATGATGAACAGGATAAACAGGGAGACGATAAACAGGATATACAGATGATAAAAACGATATACAGACGATAAACAGGATATACAGATGATAAACAGGATAAACAGACAGATGATGAACAGGATAAACAGACAGACGATGAACAGGATATACAGAGAGACGATAAACAGGATATACAGATGATAAACAGGATATACACACAATAAACAGAATATACAGATGATAAACAAAGTATATACAGAGAGACGATAAACAGGATATAGAGAGAGATGATAAACAGAATATGCAGACAATAAACAGGATATACAGACGATAAACAGGATATACAGACAGACAATAAACATGATATACAGACAATAAACAGGATATACAGAGAGACATTAAACATGATATACAGACGATAAACAGGATATACAGACAGACAATAAACATGTTATACAGATGATAAACTGTCAGGACCCGGTGCGAGAAACAGTCACTTAATAATTGGCAGAACCCAGAAGATGAGGCAGACACAGCAGTACTAGAGATGGTGGTTTAATGAAAAATGGATATCCTCCAAAATACAACGAAAAATCCACAAAGTGGTAAAAAACAGCAGGGAAAAACAAACCTCAAAAGACTACTCAAATAATAAACAAGAACAAAACCAGAGAACCTCTGGAAAATCCAACAAGAGAAAAGTCTATATAAAACAAGGCTTGGGCTGGGGCTGGGTGCTAACTTACAAACACTGAGCAAGGAACTAAGGAACACACAGGGTTTAAATACTAACAAGGGAATGACTTACAGGTGCAAACAATAATTGGAGCAAGAAAAACAAAAGGTACAAAAAAGGTGCAAGGGGGACATCTAGTGAACAAAACCTAAACAGTCCTGGCCAAAACCTGACAGAATCCCCCCCCTAGGAACGGCTCCTGACGTTCCTACCAGCCTTCTCAGGGTGGAGGACCCTGAACTGACGAATGAGGTCAGGGTCCAGTATGTCCTTGGCAGGAACCCAGGAGCGCTCCTCGGGACCGTAGCCTTCCCAGTCCACCAGATACTGCCAGGACCGCTGCACCCGGCGGGAATCCAGTATCCGGTGGACGGTATAAGCCGACTGGCCTCCGATGACACGGGGCGGAGGGGGAGGTCTGCCTGCCGGGATAAGGGGAGAAAAAACAACAGGTTTTAATAAGGAAATGTGAAATGTGGGATTGATCTTAAGGGATCTGGGTAAGTGCAGGCGAAAAGTAACGGGATTGACTCTCCTGGCAATCTTAAAGGGACCGATGAATCTCTGGGACAGCTTGCGAGACTCCACCCTTAGCGGTAAGTCTTTTGTTGAGAGCCATACTCTCTGGCCGGGGTACAGGGTAGGACCGGGACGGCGACGTCTGTTGGCTTGTCGCTGGTACTGCTGTGAGGAACGCAGAAGATTAAGACGGGCCTTCTTCCACGTAAGCCGACAGCGTCTGATGAACCTCGAGGCTGAAGGCACTCTGACTTCTGCCTCCTGGTCCGGGAACAATAGCGGAGCATAGCCAAACTGACACTCATGCGGAGACATACCAGTGGAGGAGGAGCACAAGGTGTTGTGCGCGTACTCGGCCCAAACAATGAAGGATGACCATGTGGACGGGTTGTTGGAAACCATACATCTGAGGGTGGTTTCCAGCTCCTGATTCATCCTCTCAGTTTGGCCGTTGGACTCCGGATGGTACCCTGAAGATAAACTGGCCGTGGCCCCTATGAGTTGGCAGAAGGCCTTCCAAAACCTTGAGGCGAACTGGGGACCTCTGTCGGAAACCATATCTTGCGGGATACCAAAGACTCGGAACACATGGTTAATCACCAACTCAGCTGTTTCCTTGGCAGAAGGTAATTTGGTCAAGGGAACAAACCTGGCCGCCTTAGAAAACCTGTCGATGATGACTAGGATAGTAGTATTACCATGGGACGGAGGAAGGCCAGTAATAAAGTCCAACGAGATATGGGACCAGGGTCGGTGGGGAATAGATAAAGGGTGAAGGAGTCCTTGAGGGCGGAGGTGAGAAGATTTGCCCTGGCAGCACACGGGACAGGCCTTGACGAAAGTGTCAACGTCTTCTTTTATGGTGGGCCACCAGAACTTACGCTGAATGAACTCCAAGGTGCGACCTACGCCCGGGTGACAGGTGAGGCGAGAGGAGTGCCCCCACAGATGGACTTGGGATCTTGCTGCCTTGGGAACAAACAAACGATTAGCAGGACCTCCTCCAGGGCCCGGTTCGATGGCTTGAGCTTGTTTCACGGTATCCTCCACTTGCCACGAGATCGGAGCCACGATCTTAGCGGCCGGAAGGACAGTCATGTCAGTATCTTCTCGAATGGCAGGAGAGTAGATTCGTGACAAGGCGTCCGGTTTGAGATTCTTCGACCCGGGTCTATAGGTGAGGATAAACTGAAATCGGCTGAAGAAAAGAGACCATCGAGCTTGTCTGGAGTTCAACCGCTTCGCTTGCTGGATATACTCCAGATTTTTGTGGTCCGTAAGCACTTGAAACGGTTGAGAAGCCCCCTCGAGCCAGTGTCTCCATTCCTTCAATGCCATCTTAACTGCTAGGAGTTCACGATCCCCCACATCGTAATTCCTCTCGGCCGGGGTAAGCCGGTGAGAGAAGAAGGCGCAAGGATGAAGCTTCTTGTCTTCACCCCTCTGAGACAGGACAGCTCCAACCCCAACCTCTGATGCGTCTACCTCCACCACAAAAGGTTCATCAGCCGTTGGTAGTGTCAGGATGGGAGCAGAGAGGATGCGCTGCTTGAGTCCTTGGAAGGCCGTCTCAGCTTCTCTTCCCCACAGAAACCTTGTGTTGCCACCCTTGGTTACAGCTGAGAGAGGGGCTGCCACCGAGCTGAAGTTCTTGATGAACTTGCGGTAAAAGTTGGTGAAGCCCAGGAAACGCTGAACTTCCTTAACGGACTTGGGGGTGGGCCAATCCGCTACCGCCCCTACCTTCTTGGGGTCCATCTGGACTCGACCGGGTTCCACTATAAATCCCAGGAATTGTACTCGAGAGGAATGGAATTCACACTTTTCCGGCTTAACGTACAAATGGCTGTCTAGGAGGCGTTTGAGCACTTGTCTGACATGCTTGGTGTGTTCTTGAAGGGAGCTCGAAAAGATGAGGATGTCATCCAAGTAAACAAACACGAAAATGTTAAGCATATCCCTAAGCACATCGTTTATGAGCGCTTGGAACACAGCCGGGGCGTTGGTCAGGCCGAAGGGCATCACCAAGTATTCGTAGTGACCAGTAGGCGTGTTGAAAGCGGTCTTCCACTCGTCACCGGGTTTGATCCGCACAAGATGGTATGCGTTCCGCAGGTCAAGCTTAGTGAAGACCACTGCTTCCTGGAGCAGCTCAAAGGCTGTGGCCATAAGGGGTAGCGGGTAGCGGTTACGGACGGTTATGGCATTAAGTCCCCGGTAGTCGATGCAAGGACGTAATCCCCCGTCTTTTTTGGCCACAAAGAAAAACCCTGCTCCCGCTGGCGAGGTGGATGGACGCATGAGGCCTGCTGCCAGAGAGTCCTTGATGTAGGTATCCATAGCAGCTCGTTCGGGAGGAGATAGGGAAAAGATCCGACCCCTGGGGGGGCAGGTGCCCGGAAACAGGTCGATGGGGCAATCGTAAGGTCTATGGGGTGGTAGTTTGGTGGCCCTCTGTTTGCTAAATACCGGTTTGAGGTCATGGTAACACTCGGGAACTCGGGACAGGTCGATGGATTCTAGAGACTCGGGAGGGGAACTCGGGGAACTTGGGAAGATACAAGTGGCTTGGCACGTAGGACCCCACTGCTTGATAGTGCCCACAGACCAGTCGATGTGAGGGTTATGGCTGTGAAGCCAGGGGTATCCAAGGACGAGAGGGAACTCGGAACACGAGGTCAGATGAAAGTTCATCACTTCCTGGTGTTGGGAAATTGAAAGTCGCAAGGGGGTAGTGACACGAGTGACAAGTCCAGATCCCAAAGGGCTTCCATCCAACGTAGTAACCCTTATGGGGTCACTTAGAGGTTCAGAGGGAACGCCATTCTCCTTCGCCCAGACACCATCCATGAAGTTACCTGCGGCTCCAGAGTCTACCAAGGCTTGAAGGGGAAGCTCGTGGTTGTCCCAGGAAAGGGTAACTGGAATGAGCAGGCGGGAGTTGGATGGATGGGAGGAGGTTATGTTTCCCGTTACAGTCCTCCCAGGCCTGCACGGGAGAGTGCATTTTCCCTGGAGCCCGGAACACGTGGAGAGGAAATGGCCCGGTTTGCCGCAATATAGACAGCATCGCTCCCTCATCCGGCGGTCTCTCTCAGCCTGGGAGATGCGTCCAACCTGCATGGGTTCCGGTGGAGTCAGCGAGGATAAAGGTGGAGACTCGGAGCTGGGACCGATAGGAGCTAGGGTGAGAGATCTACGGTTGAGCTCTCTCTCTCTCAGACGCTGGTCTATGCGTGAAGCCAACTTGATCAGGGACTCGAGGTTGTCTGGTGGTTCCCGAGTGGCCAGTTCATCTTGGATGGTGTCGGAAAGACCCTTCAAAAAGCACACTGTGAGCGCCTCGTCGTTCCAGCCACTCGCTGCTGCCACCGTGTGGAACTGGATGGCATAGTCCGTCACGCTGCGCCGACCTTGGCGGAGAGTCAGAAGCTGTTTGGCTGAGTCAGGACCGCTGGTAGGACCTTGAAACACTCGCTTGAATTCTTCAGCAAAGGTAGAGTAGCTGGCACAGCAGGGACTTTGGGCATCCCACACAGCAGTAGCCCAGGCTAGGGCTTTTTCCGACAGCAGGGTGATGATATATGCTATCTTGGACCGGTCGGTGGGAAACGACGAGGGTTGCAGCTCGAAGGAGAGAGAACATTGGGTGAAAAACCCCTTACAAACACTCGGATCACCTGAGAACCGTTGGGGAGGCGGCAGACGAGGTTCAGCCAGGGGGTTAACTGCCACGGGCACTTGAATCTGATGAACTGGAGCAGAAGCGGTTGCAGGAGAAAGTTGATCAGAAATCTGCTTTATGGAAGTCATCATCTCCGACAGAAGTTGAGAATGTCCAGCCAGTAAGGCCTCTTGCTGAACCAGAGCAGCTTCGTGACGTTGGACAGTCCCCTCGTGGTGGGACAGCATGGGAAAAAAGTCCTGGGTACTGGCTGCCTCTGGGTTCATATTAATGGCTCAGTGTTTCTGTCAGGACCCGGTACGAGAAACAGTCACTTAATAATTGGCAGAACCCAGAAGATGAGGCAGACACAGCAGTACTAGAGATGGTGGTTTAATGAAAAATGGATATCCTCCAAAATACAACGAAAAATCCACAAAGTGGTAAAAAACAGCAGGGAAAAACAAACCTCAAAAGACTACTCAAATAATAAACAAGAACAAAACCAGAGAACCTCTGGAAAATCCAACAAGAGAAAAGTCTATATAAAACAAGGCTTGGGCTGGGGCTGGGTGCTAACTTACAAACACTGAGCAAGGAACTAAGGAACACACAGGGTTTAAATACTAACAAGGGAATGACTTACAGGTGCAAACAATAATTGGAGCAAGAAAAACAAAAGGTACAAAAAAGGTGCAAGGGGGACATCTAGTGAACAAAACCTAAACAGTCCTGGCCAAAACCTGACAATAAACAAGATATACAGAGAGACAATAACCATGATATACAGATAATAAACACAATATGCAGGATATACAGATGATAAACAAGATATACA
This sequence comes from Salvelinus alpinus, assembly GCF_045679555.1. Classification (NCBI taxonomy): domain Eukaryota; kingdom Metazoa; phylum Chordata; class Actinopteri; order Salmoniformes; family Salmonidae; genus Salvelinus; species Salvelinus alpinus. The sequence continues at coordinate 16,396,805 of NC_092104.1, forward strand.
GAGAGACAATAAACATGATATACAGATAATAAACAGGATATATAGACGATAAACAGGATATACAGGATATACAGACAATAAACAGGATATACAGAGAGACAATAAACATGATATACAGACAATAAACAGGATATATAGACGATAAACAGGATATATAGACGATAAACAGGATATACAGACAACATATGTAGAAGCAGAGTTTAGACAAATACACATGGGGTATTTACACTATGTACACTGCAAGCTAAGAACTACAATCTTCACTATGAACATTAAGCTACATTATACATTATGTACAGTGAGGGAAAAAAGTATTTGATCCCCTGCTGATTTTGTACGTTTGCCCACTGACAAAGAAATGATCAGTCTATAATTTTAATGGTAGGTTTATTTGAACAGTGAGAGACAGAATATCAACAAAAAAATCCAGAAAAACGCATGTCAAAAATGTTATGAATTGATTTGCATTTTAATGAGGGAAATAAGTATTTGACCCCTCTGCAAAACATGACTTAGTACTTGGTGGCAAAACCCTTGTTGGCAATCACAGAGGTCAGACGTTTCTTGTAGTTGGCCACCAGGTTTGCACACATCTCAGGAGGGATTTTGTCCCACTCCTCTTTGCAGATCTTCTTCAAGTCATTAAGGTTTCGAGGCTGACGTTTGGCAACTCGAACCTTCAGCTCCCTCCACAGATTTTCTATGGGATTAAGGTCTGGAGACTGGCTAGGCCACTCCAGGACCTTAATGTGCTTCTTCTTGAGCCACTCCTTTGTTGCCTTGGCCGTGTGTTTTGGGTCATTGTCATGCTGGAATACCCATCCACGACCCATTTTCAATACCCAGGCTGAGGGAGATTGACAGTTCTTTTGTGTTTCTTCCATTTGCGAATAATCACAGAAACTGTTGTCACCTTCTCACCAAGCTGCTTGGCGATGGTCTTGTAGCCCATTCCAGCCTTGTGTAGGTCTACAATCTTGTCCCTGACATCCTTGGAGAACTCTTTGGACTTGGCCATGGTGGAGTGTTTGGAATCTGATTGATTGATTGCTTCTGTGGACAGGTATCTTTTATACAGGTAAGAAACTGAGATTAGGAGCACTCCCTTTAAGAGTGTGCTCCTAATCTCCGTTAGTTACCTGTATGAAAGACACCTGGGAGCCAGAAATCTTTTTTGATTGAGAAGGGGTCAAATACTTATTTCCCTCATTAAAATGCAAATCAATTTATAACATTTTTGACATGCATTTTTCTGGATATTTTTGTTGTTATTCTGTCTCTCACTGTTCAAATAAACCTACCATTAAAATTATAGACTGATAATTTCTTTGTCAGTGGGCAAACGTACAAAATCAGCAGGGGATCAAATACTTTTTTCCCTCACTGTATGTAGAGATGAGTAAATAAATAAAAATTCACAGGACGGGGTGCATATGAGCATGTACAGAGAGTGCAAAGAGCAATGTGAAGTTCATGGATGATAGTGCATGGTGCATTGTTCATTGATGATAGAGCAAGGTGCATAGTTTGTGGATGAGTGGTGCAAAGTGAATAGTCCATGAATGAGAAGATAATCGTGGGCCAGGGGGCCGGTTCATGAGGGCCACGGAGCGGGGGAAGAAGCTGTTCAGGTGGCTGGAGGTTGTGCTTGTGATTTACCTGAACCGTTTTCCAGAGGGGAGTCTTTTGAAGAAAGGGTGGAAAGGGTCAGCGATGATCTTTCCTGCGCACTTCCTTGCCCTGGAGTTGTGCAGGACCTCGATGGAAGGCAGGCGGTAGCCAACGACCCTCTCAGCAGACTGCACATGCCCTTGCAGTTTGCCATTGGACAGGGAAGACGCATTCAAAACTAGACAGTGATCGAGGACGTGAGGATGGACTCGATGATGGTTGTGTAGAACCTAATCAGCGTTGTCCATGAGAGTTAGAATTTCTTTACTGTGATGTTGTCCTCCCACTTACGGTTGTGGGAGATCATGGCCCCCAGGAATTTGAATGTCTCTGCCGTTCTTACATCTGAGCCATTGATTTCAAGAGGGAGAGATTGTGAGCGATGCTTCCTTATGTCAATCACCATCTCCACGGTTTTGAGAGTGATCAGCTCCAGGCAGGGGCGTCATGCACTCATTATTTTAGAGGGGGCACAAAGTACATGGGGATGGACCTGCATGATGTATTTTTCCTGCAGTCTAGAGCCATAGACTGGGAACCTATCTTGCTGGCTAGCTAAAGCCAACTTCATAAAATTGCTAGGTGGCTAGTAATACAGAGAAACAACAAAACATCTTCATTTTATTTATTCATCAAGAAGGAATCAATAGGCTACGTTGCTCAATCAAATTAATTTACAAACATACCTCTTTGATTACTCTTTGCCTGGTCCAGTCAGTGTGCCTCCTTCACAAAATATAGCTGACAGAACTCTTTGTAAATAATTAAGATAAAAGGTGGCCTTAAAAATGAAGTTTAGTATTTACAAACAGGTCAAATCTAAGGGGGACCATGCCTTTGTGCCACCTATGGGCATGACGCCACTGGCTCCAGGTTATTGTGAATGCACCAGGCCACCATCCGCTCAACCTCTCTCTGGTACATGGACTCGTCACCATTGGAGATAAGGCTGACCAGGGTGGTGTCATCTGCAAACTTAAGTAGCTTGACAGACGTGTCGTTGGAGGTGCAGTCATTGGTGTAGGGTGAGGAGATGAGAGGGAAGGGGAGAGCACAGCCCTGCGGTGCTCCCGTGCTGAAGGACAGAGAGTCTGAGAGATGTTTCCCCAGCTTCACATATTGTGTCCTGTTGGTCAGGTCAGTGATACACTGACAGATGGAGTCAGATACATGTGTGTTCAGCTGGGTAAATCTGTCCTGCAGCAGCTCTAGGATGATTGTGTTGAAAAGCTGAAGTTCACAAACAGTATCCTTGCGTGTGTCCTTGGGTTGTCGAGGTGCTGAAGGATGTAGTGGAGGCCCATGTTTACAGCGTCATCCACAGACCTCCTGGCTCTGTAAGTGAACTGCAGGGGGTCAAGGAGGGCTTCAGTGATGTCTTTGAGGTAGGACAGGATTAGGTGATCGAAAGACTTCATAATGACTTGGGTGAGTGATACAGCTCTGTAGTGATTCAAGAAGGATACTTTCTATTTCTTAGGTACAGGAACGATGATGGATGATTTAAAATGGGCAGGAACAGAGAAAATTGCTATCTGTACAGCTGATAGGCGATGTGTGTAGCTGACACAGGACAGCTGTTTTCACATGCTGATACTGACCCTACTGATAAAAAAAATTCTTATTCATTCTCTATCGTTTACTTCCAACTGCCCCTGTACGTGACATGGTCGTTTTCACTCATCTTAGAGACAAAAAGTGAGTATTCATAATGTTTACATTGAGATAGGACAGTCAGGGGGAAGATAATGTTTATTTTGATTAGCCCCCTTACTTAACAAGAAGACGGGCTCCCTTTGTGATTCTAATACACACCACAGACATACATTCTTTCTCTCAACACACACATGTATGTATGCACGTACACACGGAGGCACGCACACACACAAAACACACGGCCCCTGTTTCACTCATGCAGGAAAACTCTCCCTCAGCGGGCCAGGCCTGCGAAACACACTATATTACTCTTTATTGGCTAGACGGGCTGGCCCTGTTTTCTCCCACCTACACTTGTCTGCTCCATAAGCCCTGTTTATACCTGCCGTTAACATGCATCATTCGTCCTGATCTGGTACTGATCTCGACCTGATCTTGTCTGTTTACACTTACTTTTAAGATCTGAGCACAATACGTTGTTTATTCATCTACACTTGTGGGCACAATCAGAATGTGAACAAGATCAGGACAAAGGCTGCACTATAGAACCAGGTATAAACAGGGCTACAGAGTGTATACTAATGACAGCATCAGTCCCCATCCCCTCTCCATCATTGACATTCAGGGCAGAGCCCGTCTCAGCAAATATATCCGATTAGTCCTCCCTATTGATTCCTGTCTGCATTTCATGCGTCCGTCAACCCAAGGTGTCTTCTCTATGACACAGACACTCTGAGTGATCTGCTTTGCTAAAGCTCTAAGTGCATTGAATGTGACAATAAAAGCCCTAATCTAATATGCAGTCTAAAGAGAGGACCCAGAGAGGACCCAGAGAGGACCCAGAGACGGAGGGGGAACAATGCAGTGGAATGGATCATTAATAATGATAAGAACATTTGTCACATGGTGGAGGCTGTTGAGTGCAGGAGTAGTTTGCCCACTCTCTGAAAGTGTCTATGGATTCAAATTAAGCGTACTAAATCACAACTTCATGATTCCCCCAATACAAGGTCAAATCCAGGAGATGCAGTGACATATCATGACCTATACAGTACCAGTCAAAAGTTGGGACACACCTACTAATTCAAGGATTTTCCTTTATTTTACTATTTTCTACAATGTAGAATGATAGTGAAGAATTCAAAACGATGAAATAACACATAAGGAATCATGTAGTAAAAAAGTGTTAAACAAATTAAAATGTATTTTAGATTTTAGATTCATCAAAGTAGCCACCCTTTGCCTTCATGAGAGCTTTGCACACTATTGGCATTCTATCAACCAGCTTCACCTGGAATGCTTTTCCAACGGTCTTGAAGGAGCATTTGTTGGCTGCTTTACCTTCAGCCTGTAGTCCAACTCATCCCAAACCATCTCAATTGGGTTGAGGTAGGGTGATTGTGGAGGCCAGGTCATCTGATGCAGCACTCCATCACTCTCCTTCTTGGTCTTACACAGCCTGGAGGTGTATTGAGTCATTGTCCTGTTGAAAATCAAATGATAGTCCCACTAAGCGCAAACCAGATGGGATGGCGCATCGCTGCAGAATGCTGTGGTAGCCATGCTGGTTGAGTCCTTGTCCTGTTGAAAAACAAATGATAGTCCCACTAAGCGCAAACCAGAGGTGATGGCGCATCGTTGCAGAATGCTGTGGCATGCCTTAAATTCTAAATAATTCTCGACCCCGCCCTGTGCAACTGGGTCCTGGACTTCCTGACGGGCCGCCCCCAGGTGGTGAGGGTAGGTAACAACATCTCCACCCCGCTGATCCTCAACACTGGGGCCCCACAAGGGTGCGTTCTGAGCCCTCTCCTGTACTCCCTGTTCACCCACGACTGCGTGGCCATGCACGCCTCCAACTCAATCATCAAGTTTGCGGACAACACTACAGTGGTAGGCTTGATTACCAACAACGACGAGACGGCCTACAGAGAGGAGGTGAGGGCCCTCGGAGTGTGGTGTCAGGAAAATAACCTCACACTCAACGTCAACAAAACAAAGGAGATGATTGTGGACTTCAGGAAACAGCAGAGGGAGAACCCCCCTATCCACATCGACGGGACAGTAGTGGAGAAGGTGGAAAGTTTTAAGTTCCTCGGTGTACACATCACGGACAAACTGAATTGGTCCACCCACACAGACAGCGTTGTGAAGAAGGCGCAGCAGCGCCTCTTCAACCTCAGGAGGCTGAAGAAATTCGGCTTGTCACCAAAAGCACTCACAAACTTCTACAGATGCACAATCGAGAGCATCCTGTCGGGCTGTATCACCGCCTGGTACGTCAACTGCTCTGCCCACAACCGTAAGGCTCTCCAGAGGGTAGTGAGGTCTGCACAACGCATCACCGGGGGCAAACTACCTGCCCTCCAAGACACCTACACCACCCGATGTCACAGGAAGGCCATAAAGATCATCAAGGACAACAACCACTCGAGCCACTGCCTGTTCACCCCGCTATCATCCAGAAGGCGAGGTCAGTACAGGTGCATCAAAGCGGGGACCGAGAGACTGAAAAACAGCTTCTATCTCAAGGCCATCAGACTGTTAAACAGCCACCACTAACATTTAGTGGCCGCTGCCAACATACTGACTCAACTCCAGCCACTTTAATAATGGGAATTGATGGAAATTATGTAAAAACTTATCACTAGCCACTTTAAACAATACCACTTAATATAATGTTTACATATCCTACATTATTCATCTCATATGTATATGTATATACTGTACTCTATATCATCTACTGCATCTTGCCATCTTTATGTAATACATGTATCACTAGCCACTTTAAACTAAACACAGGGTCCCGTGTGGCTCAGTTGGTGGAGCTTGGCGCTTGCAACGCCAGGGTTGTGGGTTCATTCCCCACGGGGGGACCAGGATGAATATGTATGAACTTTCCAATTTGTAATTCGCTCTGGATAAGAGCGTCTGCTAAATGACTTAAAATGTAAAAAAAAAAATATGCCACTTTATGTTTACATACCCTACATTACTCATCTCATATGTATAGACTGTACTCTATACCATCTACTGCATCTTGCCTATGCCGTTCTGTACCATCACTCATTCATATATCTTTATGTACATATTCTTTATCCCTTTACACTTGTGTGTATAAGGTAGTAGTTGTGGAATTGTTAGGTTAGATTACTTGTTGGTTATTACTGCATTGTCGGAACTAGAAGCACAAGCATTTCGCTACACTCGCATTAACATCTGCTAGCCATGTGTATGTGACAAATAACATTTGATTTGATTTGATAAATCATGCAAGTCTCTTCTTCTTATTGGAGTCGTTTAGTAGTGTTTTCTTTGCAGCAATTTTACCATGAAGGCCTGATTCACGCAGTCTCCACTGAACAGTTGATTTTGAGATGTGTCTGTTACTTGAACTCAGTGAAGCATTTTTGTGGGCTGCAATTTCTGAGGCTGGTAACTCTAATGAACTTATCCTCTGCAGCAGAGGTAACTCTGGGTCTTCCTTTCCTGTTGGGATCCTCATGAGAGCCAGTTTCATCATAGACTTGATGGTTTTTGCGACTGCACTTGGATTGACTGATCTTCATGTCTTAAAGTAATTATGGACTGTCATTTCTCTTTGCTTATTTGAGCTGTTCTTGCCATAATATGGACTTAAATTTTTACCAAATATGGCTATCTTCTGTATACCAACCCAACATTGTCACAACACAACTGATTGGCTCAAATGAATTAAGGTGGAAAGAAATGCATCAAATTAACTTTTAACAAAGCACACCTGTTAATTGAAATGCATTCCAGGTGACTACCACATGAAGCTGGTTGAGAGAATGCCAAGAGTGTGCAAAGTTGTCATCAAGGCAAATGGTGGCTACTTTGAAGAATCTAAAATGTAAAATATATTTTGATTTGTTTAAATCTTTTTTGGTTACTACATGATTCCATATGTGTTATTTCATAGTTTTGATGTCTTCACTATTTTTCTACAATGTAGAAAATAGTAAAAAATAAGAAAAACCATTGAATGAGTAGGTGTGTCCAAACTTTGACTGGTACTCTATATATGACCTCTGAAATGTAAATTTTCAGTCAAGCAGGAGGACTATTGCTTAGCTTAGGAAAAACAGGTTGATAGACACTGTCGTGTTGAACTGTGAGTAGACACATGGGTGCATAATGTAAAAATAGCACAAAAAACATCATACACATTCTATGTATTTATTCATATCAATTGACCAGCATAACTATAACATTCAATCCCCTCATTGAAGTTGTTCTACTCAATGCCTATTCTCTGAGATACCCTACCAGCGTGTCTCTGTATGCCGCAGGAGCATACTGTATGTGCAGCGTTCACTGTGTGATGCTAACTAACAATGACTCCATTGTCTAGGCTAATGAGAGGGCATCATATTAACGTGTGTGTGAGCTGTATACCAATGAGACGCTGTCTGCACACATCACACATAGTCCATGTCTGAGCCTCTCTTCCTTCCTTTTATTTCTTATTCCTATACGTATTTTTGAAACTGCATTGTTGGTTAGGGGCTATAAGGTTAACCTGTTGTATTCGGCGCATGTGACTAATACAATTTAACTTGATTTGATTTGACAGGAGATACAGTTGAAGTCGGATGTTTACATACACCTTAGCCAAATACATTTGAACTCAGTTTTTCACAAATCCTGACATTTAAACCTAGTAAAGATTCCTCGTCTTAGGTCAGTTAGGATCATCACTTTATTTTAAGAATGTGAAATGTCAGAATAATAGTAGAGAGAATGATTTATTTCAGCTTTTATTTCTTTCATCACATTCCCAGTGGGTCAGAAGTTTACATACACTCAATTAGTATTTGGTAGCATTGCCTGTCAATTGTTTAACTTGGGTCAAACGTTTCAGGTAGCCTTCCACAAGCTTCCTACAATAAGTTGTGTGAATTTTGGCCCATTCCTGCTGACAGAGCTGGTGTAACTGAGTCAGGTTTGTAAGCCTCCTTACTCGCACATGCTTTTTCAGTTCTAGCCAGAAATGTTCTATAGGATTGAGGTCAGGGCTTTGTGATGGCCATTCCAATACCTTGACTATTTTGCCACAACTTTGGAAGTATGCTTGGGGTCATTGTCCATTTGGAAGACCCATTTGCGACCAAGCTTTAACTTCCTGACTGATGTCTTGAGATGTTGCTTCAATGTACCCACACAATTTTCCTACCTCATGATGCCATCTATTTTGTGAAGTGCACCAGCAAAGCATCCCCATACTGCCACCCCCGTGCTTCACCGTTGGGATGGTGTCCTCAGATGACAAGCCTCCCCCTTTTTCCTCCAAACATAACGATGGTCATTATGGCCAAACAGTTCTATTTTTGTTTCATCAGACCAGAGGACATTTCTCCAAATAGTACAATCTTTGTCCCCATGTGCAGTTGCAAACCATAGTCTGGTTTTTTATTGCGGCTTTGGAGCAGTGGCTTCTTCCTTGCTGAGCGGCCTTTCAGGTTATGTTGATATAGGAATCGTTTTACTGTGGATATAGATACTTTTGTACCTGTTTCCTCCAGCATCTTCACAAGGTCCTTTGCTGTTGTTATGGGATTGATTTGCACTTTTCACACCAAAGTAAGTTCATCTCTAGGAGACAGAACGCGTCTCCTTCCTGAGTGGAATGACGGCTGCATGGTCACATGGTGTTTATACTTGCATACTATTTTCGTACAGATGAGCGTGGTACCTTCAGGTGTTCGGAAATTGCTCCCAAGGATGAACCAGACTTGTGAAGGTCTACAATTTTTTTTCTGAGGTCTAAGCTGATTTCTTTTGATTTCCCCATGATGTCAAGTTAAGAGGCATTGAGTTTGAAGGTAGGCCTTGAAATACATCCACAGGTACACATCCATTTGACTCAAATTATGTCAATTAGCCTATTAGAAGCTTCTAAAGCATTGACATCATTCTCTGGAATTTTCCAAGCTGTTTAAAGGCACAGTCAACTTACTGTGCATATTTGTAAACAACAGCTGGTGCACAAAATCTAAGGAAGTCTCTATATTTTGCTCGCCTGAAGTAGAGTATATTGTGATAAATTGCAGGCCACACTACTTGCCTAGAGAGTTCTCAGCTATACTTTTTGTGGCTGTTTATTTACCACCACAATCAGATGCGGGCACTAAGACCGCACTCAGTCAGCTGTATAAGGAAATAAGCAAACAGGAAACCACCCACCCAGAGGCGGCGCTCCTAGTGGCCGGAGACTTTAATGCAGGGAAACATAAATCCGTTCTACCAAATCTCTATCAACATGTTAAATGTGCAACCAGATTGGAAAAAATTCTAGATCACCTGTACTCCACACACAGAGACGCCTACAAAGCTCTCCCTCGCCGTCCATTTGGAAAATCCGACCACAACTCTATCCTCCTGATTCCTGCTGACAAGCAAAAAGTAAAGCAGGGAGCACCAGTGACTCGGTCTAAAAAAAAAAGTGTCAGATGAAGCAGATGCTAAACTACAGGACTGTTTTGCTATCACAGACTGGAACATGTTCCGGGATTCTTCTGATGACATTGAGGAATACACTACATCAGTCACTGGCTGTATCAAAAAGTGCATTGAGGATGTCGTCCGCTCAGTGACTGTACGTACATACCCCAACCAGAAGCCATGGATTACAGGCAACATTCGTACTGAGCTAAAGGGTAGAGCTGCCGCTTTCAAGGTGCGGGACTCTAACCCGGAAGCTTACAAGAAATCCCGCTATGCCCTGCTACGAACCATCAAACAGGCAAAGCGTCAATACAGGGCTAAGATTGAATCATACTACACCGTCTCCGACGCTCGTCGGATGTGGCAGGGCTTGCAAACTATTACAGAGGACAAAGGGAAGCACAGCCGCGAGCTGCCCAGTGACACGAGCCTACCAGACGAGCTAAATCACTTCTATGCTCACTTCGAGGCAAGCAACACTGAGGCATGTATGAGAGCATCAGCTGTTCCGGACGACTATGTAATCACGCTCTCTGTAGCCGACGTGAGTAAGACGTTTAACCTTTCTAGCCCCGGCGTTCCGCTACCGGAACTCCTCCCACATTCCACTGAAAAGGCAGAGCGCGAAATCCAAAAATTATTTTTTTGAAATATTTAACTTTCACACATTAACCAGACTGCTCTCCTCCAGGTATAACTCTACTGTAGCCAACCTGTTTCCTACCCAGACTGCTCTCCTCCAGGTATAACTCTACTGTAGCCAACCTGTTTGCTACTCAGCCTGGTCTCCCCCAGGCAAAGGCCAACTGAGCACCTAAGAACTCTTTCCAGGAACTCCCTTCCACTAGGAATGTTCCATCAAGATTGTCCACAATACATTTCCACCATAAATTCATAATTTCCCATGAACATAACATCATAAACAACAGTTTTACATAAACCCACACTTCAATAACTTGTGCCGTAGCATCTTCTTTAACCTGTCTGACTCTGGTGTTCCGCTAGCGGAACTCCTCCCACATTCCACTGAAAAGCCAGAGCGCGAAATTCAAAAAATATTTTTTAGAAATATTTAACTTTCACACATTAACAAGTCCAATACAGCAAATGAAAGATACACATCTTGTGAATCCAGCCAACATGTCCGATTTTTTAAATGTTTTACAGCGAAAACACCACGTATATTTATGTTAGCTCACCACCAAATACAAAAAGAGGACAGACATTTTTCACAGCACAGGTAGCATGCACAAAGCCAACCTAACTAACCTAGAACCAACCAAACTAACCAAGAAACAACTTCATCAGATGACAGTCCTATAACATGTTACACAATAAATCTATGTTTTGTTCGAAATATGTGCATATTTGAGGTATAAATCAGTTTTACATTGCTGCTACCATCACAGCTACTGTCAGAAATAGCACCGAAACAGCCAGAGTAATTATAGAGACCAACGTGAAATACCTAAACACTCATCATAAAACATTTCTGAAAAATACATGGTGTACAGCAAATTAAAGACAAACATCTTGTGAATCCAGACAATATTTCCGATTTTTTAAGTGTTTTACAGCGAAAACACAATATAGCATTATATTAGCTTACTACAATAGCCTACCACACAACCGCATTCATTCATCAAGGCACGTTAGCGATAGCAATAGGCACGTTAGCGTTAGCGAATAAACCAGCAAAATATATTAATTTTCACTAACCTTCATAAACCTTCCTCAGATGACAGTCCTATAACATCAGGTTATACATACACTTATGTTTTGTTCGAAAATGTGCATATTTAGAGCTGAAATCAGTGGTTATCCATTATGCTAACGTAGCAGCTTTTTCCCAGAATGTGCGGATATTTCTATTAGACTCTCACCTATTCTGACCAAATAGCTATTCATAAACATTACAAAAAAATACATGTTGTATAGGAAATGATAGATACACTAGTTCTTAATGCAATCGCAGTGTTAGAATTCTAAAAATATCTTCATTACGACATAAGGCTTATGTTATAGCGAGAGAGTGGCTAAAACCTGGGCGCAAAACTACTAGTACACAGTTCGACAGATATATGAAATAGCATCACAAAATGGGTCCTACTTTTGGTGATCTTTCATCAGAATGTTGTACAAGGGGTCCTTTGTCCAGAACAGTCGTTGTTTGGATTTAGAACATCGTTTTTCCCTCTTGAATTAGCAAGCACACTGGCCAAGTGGCGCGAAGCTCTCCTTCCTGAACAAAGTCACACAACGCAACACGCCTAACGTCCCGAATAAATTTCAATAATCTAATAAAACTATATTGAAAAAACATACTTTACGATGATATTGTGACATGTATCAAATAAAATCAAAGCCGGAGATAGTAGTCACCTATAATGAAAGCTTTTCAGAAGGCAATTCCAGGTCCATCTTCGCGCTTTCCAGAAAACAGGAAATGGATGATTCGTCGTGCCAAGAGGATTTATTCCACCTCAGACCAAGATAAACACTTAATTTCTTCTCTCACTTCCTCTTGACATCTAGGGGAAGGTGTATGACGTGCATGTATACTCATACGTATCATGCCCATTTATAGGCAGGTCCTTGAACAGAGCATCATTTTCAGACTTTCCACTTCCTGGTCAGAAAGTGTGCTGCCAAATGAGTTCTGTTTTACTCACAGACAAAATTCTAACGGTTTTAGAAACTAGAGAGTGTTTTCTATCCAATAGTAATAATAATATGCATATTGTACGAGCAAGAATTGAGTACGAGGCCGTTTAACCTGTTTAGGCCAGGGGTGCCGCTAGCGGCACTCCTCCCACATTCCACTGAAAAGGCAGAGCGGCAAATTCAAAAAAAACATTTTTTTTAAATATTTAACTTTCACACATTAACAAGTCCAATACAGCATATGAAAGGCAGACATCTTGTGAATCTAACCAACATGTCCGATTTTTAAAATGTTTTACAGGGAAGACAAAATATGTAAATCTATTAGCTAACCACCTTAGCAAAAGACACCACTTTCTAACACCAATCAGTTTTTACGTCCATCACCAGCTATCACTAATTCGACCAAATGAAGATATATATAGCCACTAACCAAGAAACAACTTCATAAGATGACAGTCTGATAACATATTTATGGTATAGGATATGTTTTTTTTGAAAAATGTGTATATTTATGGTATAAATCATAAATTACATTTCAGCTACAATCAGAAAGCAGCCATAACATTTACAGACACCAACATCAAATACCTAATTACTCCTCATAAAACATTTCTGAGAAATACATACTGTGCAGCAATTGAAAAACAAGATTCTTGTGATTCCAGACAATATTTCCGATTTATTAAATGTTTTACATCGAAAACTAAATGTAGCGCTAAATTAGCATAGCCACGCCAGACAGACACACTTGGGCGCGCGCGACCAGTTGACATGCACGACAGATATATGAAATAACATTATAAATTTGGTCTTACTTTGGCTGATCTTTCATCAGAATGTTGATCAAGTTGTCCTTAGTCCAGAAGAGTCGTTCAATCCATTCAGAATGGCAACTTTCCATCTTCATTTAGCAGGAGTACTAGTCGAGTGGCACGGCTCTCTCCAACGTAAACAAAGTAAACATTACGGAACACGGCAAAACTCCAGAAAAAATTCAAATAATCTGATTAAACTATATTGAAAAAACATACATTACGATGACATGGTCTCATTTATCAAATCAAATCCGAGCTGGAGATAGTTCACATCCGAAACGGCAGCAAAACAAAACATGATATCTCTCCCAAGTCGCGCGCTTCTGACTTCCTGAAATTGACGGTCACGTCAAAGAAATAGGTCTTATTTCACGTCAAAACAAGATAAACGCAAGATTTCTCCTCTGACGTCCTCTAGACACCCAGAGGAAGGCGTACGAGGTGTGTTTCGGGTCATAGGTGGCATGACCATGTATAGGCAGAGCGTTGAAGCGAGCATAAACATCTTGCATTTTACTTCCTGGTCGGGGAAAGTGCTGCCAAAGGACTTGTGTTCCACTCAGAGAAAAAATTAAAACGGTTTTAGAAACTTGAGACTCTTTTCTATCCAATACTATTAACAATATGCATATTGTAAGAGCAGAAATTGATTAAAAGGCCGTTTGAAAATTTGCACATATTTTCCAGTTTTTCCAATTCGCCCCCTATAGCCCAAACAGGTTAAATTGGGCACGATTTTCCCCCAAAGTGAAAACAGCACCCTCTGTCCTCAACAGGTTTTAAACAGGTCAACATAATCAAGGCTGCGGGGCCAGACGGATTACCAGGACGTGTGCTCCGGGCATATGCTGATCAACTGGCAGGTGTCTTCACTGACATTTTCAACATGTCCCTGATTGAGTCTGTAATACCAACACGATTCAAGCAGACCACCATAGTCCTTGTGCCCAAGAACACAAAGGAAACCTGCCTAAATGACTACAGACCCGTAGCACTCATGTCTGTAGCCATGAATTGCTTTGAAAGGCTGGTAATGGCTCACATCAACACCATTATCTGAGAAACCCTGGATCCACTCCAATTTGCATACCGCCCAAACAGATCCACAGATGATGCAATATCTATTGCACTCCACATTGCCCTTTCCCACCTGGACAAAAAGGAACACCTATGTGAGAATGCTATTCATTGACTACAGCTCAGCCTTAAACACCATAGTACCCTTAAAGCTCATCAATAAGCTAAGGAACCTGGGACTAAACAACTCCCTCTGCAACTGGATCCTGGACTTCCTGACGGGTCACCCCCAGGTGGTGAGGGTAGGTAGCAACACATCTGCCACACTGATCCTCAACACTGGAGCTCCCCAGGGGTGCGTGCTCAGTCCCCTCCTGTACTCCCTGTTCACCCATGACTGCATGGCCAGGCACGAGTCCAACACCATCATTAAGTTTGCAGACGACACAACAGTGGTTGGCCTGATCACCGACAACGACGAGACAGCCTTTAGGGAGGAGGTCAGAGACCTGGCCGGGTGGTGCCAGAAAAGCAACCTATCCCTCAACGTAACCAAGACTAAGGAGATGATTGTGGACTACAGGAAAATAAGCACCGAGCACGTCCCCATTCTCATCGACGGGGCTGTAGTGGAGCAGTTTGAGAGCTTCAAATTCCTTGGTGTCCACATCAAAAACAAACTAGAATGGTCCAAACACACCAAGACAGTCGTGAAGAGGGAATGACAAAGCCTATTCCCCCTCAGGACACTAAAAAGATTTGGCATGGGTCCTGAGATCCTCAAAAGGTTCTACAGCTGCAACATCGAGAGCATCCTGACCGGTTGCATCACTGCCTGGTACGGCAATTGCTCGGCCTCTGACCGCAAGGCACTTCAGAGGGTAGTGCGTACGGCCCAATACATCACTGGGGCAAAGCTGCCTGCCATCCAGGACCTCTACACCAGGCGGTGTCAGAGGAAGGCCCTAAAAATTGTCAAAGATCCAATCCACCCCAGTCATAGACTGTTCTCTCTACTACCGCATGGCAAGCGATACCGGAGTGCTAGGACAAAAAGGCTTCTCAACAGTTTTTACCCCCAAGCCATAAGACTTCTGAACAGGAAACCAATGGTTACCCGGACTATTTACATGGTGTGCCCCTCCAACCCCTCTTTTACGCTGCCGCTACTCTCTGTTTATCTTATATGCATAGTCACTTTAACCATACATCCATGTACATACTACCTCAATTGGCCCGACCAACCAGTGCTCCCGCACATTGGCTAACTGGGCTATCTGCATTGTGTCCCACCTCCCGCCAACCCCTCCTTTTACGCTACTGCTACACTCTGTTCATCATATATGCATAGTCACTTTAACCATACCTACATGTACATACTACCTCAATAAGCCTGACTAACCGGTGTCTGTATATAGCCTTGCTACTCTTATTTTCAAATGTATTTTTACTGTTGTTTAATTTCTTTACTTACCCACACACACACACACACACACACACACACACACACACACACACACACACACACACACACACACACACACACACACACACACACACACACACACACACACACACACCTTTTTTACGCACTATTGGTTAGAGCCTGTAAGTAAGCATTTCACTGTAAGGTGAAAATACCTGTTGTATTCGGCGCACGTGACAAATAAACTTTGATTTGATTTGATGTAAACTTCTTACCCACTGGAATTGTGATACAGTGAATTATAAGTGAAATAATCTGTCTGTTAACAATTGTTGGAAAAATTACTTGTGTCATGCACAAAGTAGATGTCTTAACTGACTTGCCAAAACTATACTTTGTTTACAAGAAATTTGTGGAGTGGTTGAAAAACGAGTTTTAATGACTCCAACCGAAGTGTATGTAAACTTCTGACATCAACTGTATATTTGTGACTCACCACCTGGATTCAGTCTTTTTTACATTGAATAAATGTAGATACTCAGGGCTACAAAATGGTATATCATACACTGCATTTGAGGAAACAATGGGAAAGTAATTTTGACTTGACAGTTGATCAACTTGTAAACTCACTTGAGAAAACGTACTGGAGAGCACTTCTTTGTCTACACCCATTCAGCATTGTTCACACCCTCTTAAGGCTTTGCCCTACCTATCTCTTTAAGGGTTGATCTGTGCATTCTGTACACATTTTCCAGCTACTTCCTGACATCTAAGGGAGAGAGAACAGCTCACAGAACATTACTCGCTCTATCGCTCTATATGTGGTTTTGGGAAGGTGGCTCGCTTTTTCTGTGGCTAAACCAACTCGGCTCGTAATTTAACTATTTTATTTGTATTTACAGATGGCTTACAAGTTTGATATTAAGGCACATGAAAGATCACATTTTCGAGAAGGCATTTCTGCCAGAAAACGCATTTTGTGCATTTGTGACTTGTGACATACAGCTAGTTTCCTGAATCGGGTCACATTTTTTTTAAATAACTATAAACAATACACTTGAGGTGAGTGCGTTGGGAATTATTTTTAAAGGATGGGTCCCAACCTCTTAAACACTCTGGGATACAGGTGGGCAGGGGTGGTCTGCCAGCCATTGGGATGACAATCCAACTTGGGATTGGGGGAGGTTTTAGCATGTGGAATAGTGGAGAACAATTGGAGGTTTACTCTGTAACAGTACAAATACCATGGTAAAGCTATATGGTACTTTTTAATGGTAAGTTTACAAACATACAGTGCCTTAGGAAAGCATTGACTTTTTCAAAATGTTGTTAAGTTACAGCCTTATTCTAAAATGTATTAAATAAATACAAATCCTCAGCAATCTACACACAATGACAAAGCGAAAACAGTTTTTTAGAAATGTTTGCTAATTCATAAAAGATTCAAAACAGAAATACCTTATTTACATAAGCATTCAGACCCTTCGCTATGAAACTAAACATTGAGCTCAGGTGCATCCTGTTTCCATTGATCATCCTTGAGATGTTTCTACAACTTTGGAAAGGCACACACCTGTCTATATATGGTCCCACAGTTGACAGTGCAAGTCAGAGTGAAAACCAAGCCATGAGGTCGAATAATTGTCCGTTGATGTCTGAGACAGGATTGTGTTGAGGCACAGATCTGGGAAAGTGTACCAAAACATTTCTGGAGCATTGAAGGTCCACAAGAACACTGTGGCCTCCATCATTCTTAAATGGAAGAAGTTTGGAACCACCAAGACTCGTCCTAGAGCTGGCCACCCGTCCAAACTGAGCAATCAGGGTGAAGGGCCTTCCTCAGGGAGGTGACCAAGAACCCAATAGTCACTCTGAGAGAGCTCTAGAGTTCCTCTGTGTAGATGGGAGAACCTTCCAGAAGGACAACCATCTCTGCAGCACTCCACCAATCAGGCCTTTATGGTAGAGTGGCCAGATGGAAACCACTCAGTAAAAGGCACATGACAGCCCACTTGGAGTTTGCCAAAAGGCCCCTAAAGACTCTCAGACCATGATAAACAAGATTATCTGGTCTGACAAAACTAAGATTTAACTATTTGGCCTGAATGCCAAGCGTCACGTCTGGAGGAAACCTGGCACCATCCCTACGGTGAAGCATGGTAGTGGCAGCATCATGCTGTGGGGATGTTTTTCAGCGGCAGGGACTGGGAGATTAGTCAGGATTGAGGGAAAGATGAACGGAGCAAAGTATAGACAGATGCTTGATGAAAACCTGCTCCTGAGCACTCAAGATCTCAGACTGGGGCGAAGGTTCACCTTCCAACAGGACAACGACCCTAAGCACACAGCCAAGACAACATAGGAGTGGTTTCGTGACAAGTCTCTGAATGTCCTTGAGTGGCCCAGCCAGAGAACAGACTTGAGCCCAATCGAACATCTCTGGAGAGACCTGAAAATAACTGTGCAGCAACGCTCCCCATCCAACCTGACAGAGCTTGAGAGGATCTGCAGAGAAGAACGGGAGATACTCCCCAAATACAGGTGTGCCAAGCTTGTAGCGTCATACCCAAGAAGATGCGATGCTGTAATCGCTTACAAAGGTGCTTCAACAAAGTACTGAGTAAAGGGTCTGAATGTGATATTTCAGTTTTTTTATACATTTGTAATACTTTCTAAAAACGTGTTTTTTCTTCGTCATTATACGGTATTGTGTGTAGATTGATGAGGGAACAAATATTTAATACATTTTTGAAGTAGGCTGTAATGTAACAAAATGTGGAAAAAAGTCAAGGAGTCTGAATACTTTCCCAAGGCACTGTACATGTAGCAAATAGTGTCACGACTCCAACCGAGGCAGGCTCTCCTTCCCGTTCGGGTGGCGCTCGGCGGTCGTCGTCACCAGCCTATTAGCTGCCACTGATCCTTTTCTCCCCCTCCTTATGTGTTGATTGGTTACACCTGTTTTGTATTAGGTTTGTAATTAGTTGGGCTTATCAGTCAGCCGGCTCGCCCGTTTCTTTGTGCGGGATTGTTAGTTGGTAAGAGTGGTGTTTGTTTCGAACTACGTTGTTACTGGACTGTTTTCGTTCCCCCCGTGTCTGGGGTTGTTTTATGAGAACACCCAGTGTATAGAAGGGTGGCCTAAGTTTCTCAGTGTTCATTAAAAGAACATTTGTTATTGCACTTGCTGTTTCCTGCGCTTGACTTCGCACTCCGACACCCAGGCCTTACAAATAGGGTATACAGTCACCTGCCATTCTCAATATTTTCCTATCTAGGATGTCTATACCTGGTTGTTTATCAATATTGATTGATGACAATAATTTTTCCACCTCTCCCACACCAATTTCGAAACAGTCTTTCATTCAATATTTTGTAGAAAAACTGTGATGGTTCACTGTTCAATGTTGTCATTTCACTTCTGAGTTTTTCCACTTTACTCGTGAAATAGTAATTGACATGATTGGCATTATCAAAAGGCTTTTATATAAATGACCCATCAACTTAAATGAAGGATGGAGAGGAATTGGGTTTTCTGCCCATTATATAATTTAAGGTACTCCAAAGTATTTTTCCATTGTCTTTTATGTCATTTATCTTGGTTTGATAATATGATGTATTCTTCTTTTTGTTACGTTTAGTCAGAAAGGCATGTCAACCAGTCAGCCACCTCTTAAACATAATTTACTTGAACCATAAATTTGAAAAATTCATCATCAATCCAGGGGGCTCTAACAGTTCTCACTGTTACGTAGTTTTGTAACAGGTGCTTGTCAACAAATACTTCCAGTGCTGCATTTGGATTCACTTCGTCATACACATCAGACCCACATACATTTCTTACATCTTCAACAAAAAGAGTCCTGAGAAAACACTTGATCTCTTATGAATGACTTTAGGCCCATCCTTTGGCACTTTGGCTTTGCTTGTTATTGATACAATGTGATGGTCACTACAGCCAATGGGAACTGATATTGCTATAGAGTACAGCTCTGCAGCATTAGTGAAGATATGATCAATACAAGTGGATGTCACAGGTCCAACACCATTGTCTGATACCGTATGCTCTCTAATAATCCCTCTGGCTAACCAACAAGAACACTACACCATGAACACGCAGCCACCCACTCTGTCTGAGTGTATGTGTGTGTGTGTGTGTGTGTCTTATCTGTGTTGGTTTGACCCTGGGAGAGAGCGTTAAATTCCCCCCTGGTATGTTGTGAGTACATGGATTAGACACACTCAAGGCTTCCTGTGTGAAGTGATAGTGAAGAGAGGGAGGGAGAGAGAGAGAATAAAAGAGCGAAAGACTGAAAGAGAGAGAATGAGAATGATAGAATAAGTAGATAGTTAGAAAAACAAAGAGCAGGAGCAGGAGGAGAGAGAGAGAACAAGATGAGAGACAGAGAGAGCAGGAGGAGATGGAGTGCAGGAGGAGAGAGAGAGAGCAGGAGGAGAGAGCAGGAGGAGTGAGAGAGAGCAGGAGGAGTGAGAGAGGGAGCAGGAAGAGAGAGAGTGCAGGTGGAGAGCGAGCAGGAGGAGAGAGAGAGAGCAGGAGGAGAGAGAGAGCAAGAGGAGAGAGAGAGCAGGAGGAGAGAGAGAGAGCAGAAGGAGAGAGAGAGAGAGCAGGAGGAGAGAGAGAGAGCAGGAGGAGAGCGAGAGCAGGAGGAGGGAGAGAGGAAGCAGGAAGAGAGAGAGAGCAGGAGGAGAGAGAGAGGGAGTGGGAAGAGAGAGAGCAGGAGGAGAGAGAGAGCAGGAGGAGGGAGAGAGGGGGAGCAGAAGGAGAGAGAGAGCAGGAGGAGAGAGAGAGCAAGAGGAGGGAAAGAGGGAGCAGGAACAGAGAGAGAGCAGGAGGAGGGAGAGAGCAGGAGGGAGAGAGAGAGGGAGCAGGAAGAGAGAGAGAGTAGGAGGAGGGAGAGAGGGAACAGGAGGAGGGAGAGAGAGAGCAGGAGGAGAGAGAGAGCAGGAGGAGGGAGAGAGAGCAGGAGGAGGGAGAGAGAGCAGAAGGAGGGAGAGAGCAGGAGGAGGGAGAGAGCAGGAGGAGGGAGAGAGAGAGCAGGAAGAGAGAGAGATGTATTATCCAATGTCTAAAACTCAGGGTGTTTCAACTATATTGCTCTTTATACAGTTTTGTGTGTGGGTTATAAACCAAAATATGATTTCGGACACTTTTGCAATTTCTGCATAAACCTTGAAAATCATGACCGACTGCTGTGGCAATCTTCTTTGTTGAAACTAGCTTTTTCAACTCCAATCAATAAAATGGAGTTTTCTTGGAAATGGAGTTTGCGCTCCTTGTCATTTATCCATGCCATGGAGAACGTGTGGATGGGCCTGCCTTGTCTGAGAAGGAAAATAGGCCTGTAGCAGAGGTAATCACAGCCACTCATTGTGATAGGGACTGCAGGTAAAGAGGGGAACTGGGAGAAAAGCTGTGTGTGTGTGTGTGTGTGTGTGTGTGTGTGTGTGTGTGTGTGTGTGTGTGTGTGTGTGTGTGTGTGTGTGTGTGTGTGTGTGTGTGTGTGTGTGTGTGTGTGTGTGTGTGTGTGTGTGTGTGTGTGTGTGTGTGGGGGGGGGGGGTGAGGGTTAAAGAGGGGACAGGGAAAATAGCTGTTTCCCTGATATAGAGAATTGGAGGAAGTAGGGGGTCGTCATACACAGCGGCCCAATCTTCTTTTTACGGACCGACATAAGTGTGTGTGTGAGTGTTTTAGTGTCTGTGTTGTGTGTGTGTGTGTGGAGAGTGAAAGAGAGCGAGCGAGCGAAAGAGTATGACCATATTAGAGAGACATATTTTCTTCAGATTACACAGACCCACAAAGAAATTAGAAAACACATCCAATTTTGATCAACTCCCATATGGAGGTACTGTAGTAGGGGGTCTTCATACACAATGGCCTAATCTTCCTTTCATGGACTGAAGTACACTATATATACAAAAGTATGTGGATACCACTTCAAACTAGTGGATTCGGCTTTTTCAGCCACACCCATTGCTGACAGGTGTATAAAATCGAGCACACAGCCATGCAATCTCCATTGACAAACATCGGTAGTAGAATGCCTTACTGAAGAGTGTGTGTGTGTGTGTGTGTGTGTGTGTGTGTGTGTGTGTGTGTGTGTGTGTGTGTGTGTGTGTGTGTGTGTGTGTGTGTGTGTGTGTGTGTGTGTGTGTGTGTGGGGGGGGGGGGGGTGAGGGTTAAAGAGGGGACAGGGAAAATAGCTGTTTCCCTGATATAGAGAATTGGAGGAAGTAGGGGGTCGTCATACACAGCGGCCCAATCTTCTTTTTACGGACCGACATAAGTGTGTGTGTGAGTGTTTTAGTGTCTGTGTTGTGTGTGTGTGTGTGGAGAGTGAAAGAGAGCGAGCGAGCGAAAGAGTATGACCATATTAGAGAGACATATTTTCTTCAGATTACACAGACCCACAAAGAAATTAGAAAACACATCCAATTTTGATCAACTCCCATATGGAGGTACTGTAGTAGGGGGTCTTCATACACAATGGCCTAATCTTCCTTTCATGGACTGAAGTACACTATATATACAAAAGTATGTGGATACCACTTCAAACTAGTGGATTCGGCTTTTTCAGCCACACCCATTGCTGACAGGTGTATAAAATCGAGCACACAGCCATGCAATCTCCATTGACAAACATCGGTAGTAGAATGCCTTACTGAAGAGTGTGTGTGTGTGTGTGTGTGTGTGTGTGTGTGTGTGTGTGTGTGTGTGTGTGTGTGTGTGTGTGTGTGTGTGTGTGTGTGTGTGTGTGTGTGTGTGTGTGTGTGTGTGTGTGTGTGTGTGTGTGTGTGTGTGGAGAGAGCGAGAGGGAGAGAGACAGAGAGAGAGAGAGAGAGAGCGAGCGAGAGAGAGGGAGAAACAGAGTGAGAGAGAGAGACCCACCTAGTAGGAAAGGAATGCCGTTATGGCTGTGAAAATGACCTCTAGCTGTCAGTGGCCTGAGTCCTAATCTCTGTGTGTGTGTCCACGTGTGTTTCTTGAATATACACCAGCTACCAGGACGAGGTCAAAAGGATTATCTTAAACTATGAGCTGTGACCCTTTTAACCTACTCCCCACCACCATCTCTCCTTTCCTCCCTCGCTCCCATCCTCCCATTCCTCCCCTGACCCAGCTCCACATATGACCTAATGGTTGAAGGAAAGACTATGGCATGTGGGTAACCCTTTTTTTAGTGGTCACCCCTCAAATATTTACGATTTGGAGTAGTTTGCTGCTGAAAAGTGGGCAAAATTATCAGTAGAAAGGTACGGCAAGCTCACTGATGGCTATAAGAAGCATTTGTCTGCAGTTATCTTGGCCTAAGGCTGTGCAACCATGTACTAGCTCCAGGGTGCAAATAATTTTGTCTATGACCTTTGTCTTTATTTTCTACATTAAAATTGTAAACTTAAGTTTACAGAAATAAAATTGGTTCTGCAATGTTGAAAATCCAATATCAAGGTGTGGTGACCCAAAATAAAAAAATAAAAAATTAACATATTTTAGAAGAAATAGGGAATTATTTAAGAAAAAGTACAACAGTGCCAATATATTTGGCCGCAAATGTATAACTCTTGTGGTATACATGATACTTAGACTTATTGAAATAACCTACAGAGAGTAGTTAAAATGAGGAACTTAATTGCTGTAGCCTAATCTCCATGGGGCCGATTCAGTTTTAGGAAAGGTGCGCCGTTCGTTTACACTATACAAGGATCACTCGCCTAGCCACGCTAGCCTCGCCCACATGTGGGTGCTAACAAGCCAGCAAGCAAGCTAGATAGTGCTACGTTTCAACAGCCATTGTCAGCCAATCCAGTAGAGTTTGGAAACTATAGTGAGCCTCAATTGGTCACTCGCAAAGTGAGTGAAAAAAAAAAAAATATCGTTAAGGATTTTAATAAAGTTCAGCTTTCCCCAACTTTAGGCTCGCCCTGTTTAGCTCACTCGCCCATGCTCGTGTTGCTCAACGGTCCCCCACCCAGGTGTGGAAAATGCACTCAATTGTCATACTTGAGTAAAAGTAAAGATACTTTGAAAGTCATCCAGCAAAATACTACCTGAGTAAAAGTCTAAAAGTATCTGGTTTTAACCTCTTGGAAATAGGGGGCGCCCTTTTCACTTCTGGATAAAATTGTGCCCAATTTAACCTTTCACGAGCCTCTACCCCGGGTCCGGGATCACCCCCCACCCCCCCCACACACTGATTAGCATAGCTAGCATAGCTTCACAAGTAGATAGTAGCATCTAAATATCATTAAATCACAAGTCCAAGACACCAGATGAAAGATACAGATCTTGTGAATAAAGCCACCATTTCAGATTTTTAAAATGTTTTACAGGGAAGACAAAATATGTAAATCTATTAGCTAAACACGTTAGCAAAATACACCACTATTCTAACTCCATCAGTTTCTTACTCCTTCAGGTGCTATCACCAATTCGGCTCAACTAAGATATTGATAGCCAATAACCTATAAAAAAAACCATCAGATGACAGTCTGATAACATATTCATGGTATAGGATAGTTTTTGTTAGAAAAAAGTGCATATTTCAGGTAGAAATCACAGTTTACAATTGCACCGACCATCACAAATCGACTAGAATTACTAGATAGAGCAACGTGTATGACCAATTTACTCATCATAAAACATTTCATAAAAATAGACAAAGCATAGCAATGGAAAGACCCAGTTCTTGTGATTTCAGACCATATTTCAGATTTTCTAAGCGTTTTTCAGCGAAAACACAATAAATCGATAAGTTAGCATACCAC
Organism: Salvelinus alpinus; assembly: GCF_045679555.1. Lineage (NCBI taxonomy): Eukaryota > Metazoa > Chordata > Actinopteri > Salmoniformes > Salmonidae > Salvelinus > Salvelinus alpinus. The sequence continues at coordinate 16,421,310 of NC_092104.1, forward strand.
ATGTGCAAACGTTACCAGAGCATCGATTCCAGCCAAAGAGCGCTATAACGTAATCACCGCCAAAATATATTAATTTTTTCACTAACCTTCTCAGAATTCTTCCGATGACACTCCTGTAACATCATTTTACAACATACATATACAGTTTGTTCGAAAAGGTGCATATTTAGCCATACAAAACCGTGGTTACACAATAAAAATACTAGGAAATCAAGCCTCAATATGTCTGACGTCATCTATCAGAGTGATCTAGTTTAATTGAAAGCTAATCATATACTTGACTAAAAAATACAGGGTTGACAGGAATCGAAAGACAAATTAGTTCTTAATGCAACCGCTGATTTACATTTTTAAAATTATCCTTACTTTTCAATACAGGGTTCGCCAAGTGAAGCTATACCAAACAAAATGGCGAAATATGCGTTTAAAATATTTCGACAGAACAACAATTTATCATTTTAAATATTGCTTACTTTGAGCTGTTCTTCCATCATATTCTTGGGCAATGTATCCTTTCTATGTTATAAACGTCTTTTGGTCGATAGATGTCCTCTGTCCTTCGAAATATCCACTAACGATCGAACGGGACCCCAAAACGTGTCCAAAGTTTCAGAGTGCACAACAAAGAAATTCCTCAAAATCGCACTAAACGGATATAAATTGCTATAAAACGGTTCAAATTAACTACATTATGATGTTTTTAACAACTATAACGACTGAAAACATGACCGGAGAAATATTGCTGGTTAGACAAGGATTTGGAATGAGGCAAGTCCGATGTCCTTCACGCTTCAGGCGCGCGACGAGAAAGGGCGGTCCCTATACATTTTGTGGTTTTATAATGGCTGGGATTGTGCAATAGACTCCATTGAAAACGTGATGACGTACAGACACCCAGAGGAAGACGTAGGCAGTGTCGGTTTCTTCATAGCATTCACTGTCGCCTTAAAAACAGACTCCAGATCAGGGGTAAAAATTTCTGAAATCTGAACCCTGTCATGAAAACTGCTGTAGATATTGTTCTGTACCACTCAGAGACAAAATTCCAACTTCTATAGAAACTAGAAGGTGTTTTCTATCCAATAATAACAATAATATGCATATTGTACGATCAAGAATTTAGCACGAGGCAGTTTAATTTGGAGACCCAAATATGCTAATGCGGAACAGCACCCCCTATAGTTGCAAGAAGTTAAATGGCCTCGTACTCTGTCCTAGGTCATATGATATGCATATTATTATTACTATTGAATAGAAAACACTCTGAAGTTTCTAAAACTGTTTGAATTAGATCTGTGAGTAAAACAGAACTCATTTGGCAGGCAAACTTCCAAACAGGAAGTGAAAATTCTGAAATGGGTCTCTGTGAAAGGCATCGCCTATTCAATTGCCTTGTATTTATGGATCTGTATGCACTTCATACGCCTTCCACTAGATGTCAACAGGCAGTAGAACGTGGAATGAAGTGTCTAGCCTTCCCTGGGACCGAATGAGAGCCTTTGGAGTGACAGGTCAGCCATATTGGCAGTATTCGGCTACGCACTTAGGTTTGTCATATCGTTGCCTGCAATGCGTTAGGTAGACACGAAGAAATGCTCCGTCTGGGACGTTATTGGATATATTTGTCAAAAACATCCTAAAGATGGATTCTCAACTGAGTTTGACCAGTTTATTCGACTTTTATTATCACTTTTTGAATTTTTTGTTCATGCGTAAAATCTTCATGGGCACGTGCGCTACACCATGCTAGCCAAAGTAGCTAGTTCGACAGAAGAAATGGACATTCTAAAACAAAACAACGATTTATTGTGGAACTAGGATTCCTGGCACTGCATTCTGATGAAAGTTCATCAAAGGTAAGGGAATATTTATGATGTTATTTCGTATTTTTGTGGACTCTTTGGACTCCAACATGGCGGAGAATGGCTGAGCGCTGTCTCAGATTGCATGCTATGCTTTGTACTAAAGTTATTTTTTAAAATCTAACACAGCTGTTGCATTAAGAACCAGTGTATCTTTAATCATATGTGCAACGTGTATTTTTCAGCAAAGTTTATGATGAGTTTTTCTGTTAGATTACGTGGCTGTCTAAAATTTCTCTGGACATTTTGGTGCCATTTGTGACCATGGCTGCAATGTAAAACCCCGATTTGTAGCTATAAATATGCACATTTTCTAACAAAACATAAATGTATTGTATAACATGATGTCATAAGACTGTCATCTGATGAAGTTGTTCAAAAGTTAGTGATTAATTTTATCTCTATTTGTGGGTTTTGTGAAAGCTATCTTTGCGGTGAAAAAATCGCGCTGTGTGTTGGGCTATTGTGGTGAGCTAACATAAATATATGTTGTGTTTTCGCTGTAAAACATTTTAAAAATCTGACATGTTGGCTGGATTCACAAGATGTTTATCTTTCATTTGCTGTATTGGACTTGTGATTTCATGAAATTATATTATATGATATCCCTGTGGCGCTAGGCTAGGCTATGCTAGTCAGCGTCTCTGATGAGGATGATCCCGGATCCGGGATGGGGGGTCCGAGAATAGCCAACAAAGATCTCAGACACGGCCCAACCCAAGGGGGGGCGCTAACCCAGACAGGAAGATAACATCAGTGACTCAACCCACTCAAGTGACGCACCCCTCCTAGGGACGGCATGGAAGAGCACCAGTAAGCCAGTGACTCAGCCCCTGTAATAGGGTTAGAGCCAGAGAATTCCAGTGGAGAGAGGGGAACCGGCCAGCCAGAGACAGCATGGGCAATTCGTTGCTCCAGTGCCTTTCCGTTCACCGTTAACACTCCTGGGCCAGACTACACTCAATCATAGGACCTACTGAAAAGACGAATCTTCAATAAAGACTTAAAGGTTGAGACCGAGTCTGCGTCTCACATGGGTAGGCAGACCATTCCATAAAAATGGAGCTCTATAGGAGAAAGCCCTGCCTCCAGCTGTTTGCTTAGAAATTCTAGGGACAATTAGGAGGCCTGCGTCTTGTGACCGTAGCGTACTTGTAGGTATGTACGGCAGGAACAAATCGGAAAGATAGGTAGGAGCAAGCCCATGTAATTCTTTGGAGGTTAGCAGTAAAACCTTGAAATCAGCCCTTGCCTTAACAGGAAGCCAGTGTAGAGAGGCTAGCACTGGAAAAATATGATCAAATTTTTTGGTTCTAGTCAAGATTCTAGCAGCCGTGTTTAAGACTAACTGAAGTTTATTTAGTGCTTTCTCCGGGTAGCCGGAAAGTAGAGCATTGCAGTAGTCTAACCTAGAAGTGACAAAGCATGGATACATTTTTCTGCATCATTTTTGGACAGAAAGTTTCTGATTTTTGCAATGTTACAAAGATGGAAAAAAGCTGTCCTTGAAACAGTCTTGATATGTTTGTCAAAGGAAAGATCAGGGTCCAGAGTAACGCCGAGGTCCTTCACAGTTTTATTTGAGACGACTGTACAACCATCAAGATTAATTGTCAGATTCGACAGAAGATCTCTTTGTTTCTTGGGACCTAGAACAAGAATCTCTGTTTTGTCCTAGTTTAAAAGTAGAAAGTTGGTAGCCATCCACTTCCTTATGTCTGAAACACAGGCTTCCAGCGAGGGCAATTTTGGGGCTTCACCATGTTTCATCGAAATGTACAGCTGTGTGTCATCCGAAATAGCAGTGAAAGTTACCATTATGTTTCCGAATGACATCACCAAGAGGTAAAATATATAGTGAAAACAATAGTGGTCCTTAAACGGAACCTAAAACGGAACCTTTATAAAGTGTTGAATAAACATTTCTCCATCCCCCATATCAAACACTCACAAACTGAAAATATATGTGTGTACATTGCACAATCAATTGGTGAGAGAATGAGCCTCAAATATCACATTCATTTGTACATATCCACTGTATATCTCACAAGTGACACTGACTTAATACAGTAGAGTGCCATTATTTTTATGTTAAGTATCAGCAGGTCTTATTATTTTATATCATGCCTATTTATGAGTGCCTTTTAATCACTTGTGCTGTGTCTTTACAACGCTTACCTTTTACTTAATTTCTGATATTCTCACGTGTGAAATTCAATTGCATGAACTATTTGTTTACTTGCGTGGTGTGCTGTGATCTCCCAGACTGGCATGGACTACATTCACTTGAGAAAGCTGTTGTCATTGTTGTAAAAGCTGAATTTATAATAAAGAACATTTGATTATATTTTGGCCTGTCTCTCTGCCATGGGATTATAGAACTATGCTTTTGACATAAACTGAATTGTGGCCAAATTGGTTCCGGTTTCAGTCAAGACTTTGTTCACATTCTTGGTTGGTCAAACAAAAACACCCTGATGATTGGTTAAAAATAGCCTCCCACAATACTTTTACATTTTAGTCATTCATCTTAAGATAGCTGGTGGGACAACCACATATCACAGACTTAGAAAGTACATTTTCCCTCAACATCGTAGCTATCATTAGAGTCAGAGCTAGAAGGGGGGAGTGCTAGCAAGTGCAAGTGCTAGTTAAGGTTGGTTTTTTTGGGGTCGGGGGGGGGGGGGGGGTCGAGGTGAGGAGGAGGATTATTTAAGATACTGTTTGAAGAGGTAGGGTTTCAGATGTTTTTGGAAGATGGTGCCAGGACAAAGAAGAGCTTGGACTGGGCTGAGCAGGAGCTGCCATCCTGTAGCGGTGTGAGTACCAAGAGACCCGAGGTGGCAGAATGGATTTCTCGGCTTGGGGTGTAGGGTTGGAGCATAGCCTGAAGGTAGGGAGGGGCAGTTCCTCTTGCTGTTCCATGTGTAAGCACCATAGTCTAATAGTGGATGTGAGGTTTGACTGGAAGCCAGTGGAGTGTGAGGAGGAGCGGGGTGACATTAGAGAACTTGGGAAGGTTGAAAACCAGACGGGCTGCAGCATTCTGGATAAGTTGCAGGGGTTTGATGGCACAAGCGGGGAGCCCAGCCAAGAGCGGGTTGCAGTAGTCCAAACGGGAGGGGATAAGTACCTGGATTAGGACCTGCACCGCTTCCTGTGTGAGGTAGGGTCGTACTCTACGGATGTTTTAGAGCATGAACCTGCAGGAGCGGGTCACTGCTTTGATGTTTTACAGAGAACGACAGGGTGTTGTCCAGGGTCATGCCAAGGTTCTGTGCACTTTGGAAGGGCGACACTGTGGAGTTGTCAACTGTGATGGAGAGGTCTTTGAGTGGGCGGCTTTCCCTGGGAGGAAGAACAGTTCCTTCTTCTCAAGGTTGAGCTTGAGGTGGTGGGCAAACATCCAAGTTGAGGTAGCTGCCAACCACGCAGAGATGCGTGTCGCCACCTGGGTGTCAGAAGGGGGGAAGAAGCAAAGTAGTTGAGTGTCATCTGCATAGCAGTGATAGGAGAGACCAGGTGAGGATATGACGGAGCCAAGTGACTTGGTGTATAGAGAGAAGAGGAGAGGGCCTAGAACCGAGCCCTGGGGGACACCAGTAGTGAGAGCATGTGATGCAGGCACAGATCCTCTCTACGTCACCTGGTAGGAGCAGCCTGCCAGGTAGGATGCAATCCAAGAGTGTGCAGACCCTGAGACAACCAGCCCTGAGAGAGTAGTATCGAAGGCAGTGGATAGATCTGGGAGGATGACAACAGAGGAGAGAGTCAGCTTTGGCAGTGCGGAGAGCCTCCGTGACACAGAGAAGAGCAGTCTCGGTTGAGTGACTCGTCTTAAAGCCTGACTGGTTAGGGTCAAGTGTTTTGGAAGGAAAAGAAAGAAGGGATAGTTTTTGAAGTCAGATGAGTTGTGTTGGTTTCTTGAGGAGGGGAGGAACTCGGGCCATTTTGAAGTCAGAGGGGACACAGCCAGTTGTCAGGGATGAGTTAATGAGGGAAGTGAGGAATGGGAAAAGGTCTCCAGAGATAGTCTGGAGAAGGGAGGAGGGGATGGGGTCAAGCAGGCAGGTTGTCGTTCGGCCAGACCTCACTAGTCACAGGATGTCACCTGCAGAGAGAGGGGAGAAAGAGGTCAAAGCGTAGAGTAGTTCTGTGTGAGTGAGACCAGTGGACTCAATAGGCAGAGTGAATGAGTACTGGATGTCGTCAACCTTTTTTTCAAAGTGGTTAACAAAATCGTCTGCAGAGAGAGACAAGGGATGGGGTGGAGGACTAAGGAGGGAGGAGAAGGTGAAAAATAGTTTCCTAGGGTTAGAAGCAGAGGCTTCTAATTTTGAGTGCTAGAAAGTTGCTTTAGCAGTGGATACAGAGGAAAAGAAGTTAGAGAGGAGGGAGTGAAAGGATGATCGGTCCTACGGAAGTTTAGTTTTCCTCAATGTGAGTCATAGGATGCGGAAAGGGAGGAGAGTAGGGTCGAAGAGGCAGAATCAGGGGACAGGAGGGAATAGGATTTAGCAGAAGGGGGAGATGATAGGACAGAGAAGGAGAGCGTAGTGGGTGAGAGAGTGAAGACTGCAATGGTGCATGACCATCTGGGTAGGGGCTGAGTGGTTAGGGTTGGAGGAAAAGGAGACAGAAAAGTAACCAAAGTAGTGATCAGAGACCTGGAGGGGGTTTGCAGTGAGATTAGTAGGCGAGCAGCCTCTAGTAAAGATGAGGTCAAGCGTGTCTTGTGAGTTGGAGGGGATTGGGAAAGGTTGAGGTCAAAAGTGGCAAGGAGGGGAAAGAGAGATTTGGAAATAAATTAATCGAAGGCAGAAGTCGGAGATTGATGTCGCCAAGTACGAAGAGCGGTGAGCCATCGTCAGGAAATTAGCTTATCAAGGTGTCAAGCTCATTGAGGAACTCTCCAAGGGCACCTGGTGGGCGACAGATGACAACAATGTTAAGCTTAAATGGACAAGTGACAGTGACAGCATGGAATTCAAATTAGGATATGGACAGGTGAGAGAGGGAGAAAATAGAAAATCTCTACCACGATGACCAGATGCTCTCAGACTATGAGAGAAAACATAATCAGATGAAGAAAGAGCAGCTGGAGTAGCGGTGTTCTCTGGGGTGATCCATGTCTCCGTTAGGGCTATAAAGTCAAGGGACTGAAGGGCAGCATAGGCGTTCTTGACATCAGATCGGGCAGTTCCAAATGCTGCCAGACACCCCAGAAAACACCACACCCAATTTCATCAGGGAGTTTTTGTTAAATTAGTTTTTCCTGTTTTAAATGAGTTTTTCCTGTTCATTTATCTAAAGCAATCCCTTTAAATACCGAGTAACTTCAATTTTAACTTAAATTTGAATGTGATCGGCACAATCTTAAAATGTAGCCTATGGAGAATGCCTTCAGAATGGAGATCAATGAAAGATAGTCATCAAAACATATGCGTATTGATCTCCGTTTCAGAATTCATGCATAGATTTAAAAACATTCCGATATTTCACAATAGGCTATGTATGTTAAGGGAAGTTTTAGTTGAACCCTATCACTTGTGAATATGTGTTTATGCAGGATATTTAAAAAACTGTGTTTGATTCGTTCTGAAAATTGCCACATTCAGTTCTTCAGTCCATGTTAATGTTGGATTATTAGTGTACATGACATGTGATTATAATAGGGAGAATAGTGTACAATAGTATATCTTGGTCTATTGCCAGCACTGACAATGGAACTGTGTTTTTGTATACATGAACGGTTTGATCCTCAGCAATAACCACACCTCTGTGAAGGCGTACAGAGGACGCAAAGGTAAACGAAACAATGTAATTAAATGGAATGATATGAAATATATACAGTATTATACAAACTGAAGGGAATTAACTAGTAAATATGCAGTTAAATGTGTTACCATTAGGCCTACTAATGGTCGATACTAATAGAAATAGGAAACGGAGAAAGTCAGGGTAGGTCTATGTAGGCTAAACATTCGAGGGCGCCAAAAGGTTTCACTCATTGCGAAAAAGTCCATACAATTTTAATTCTGCATAATAGCACAGAATTTCATCATCTTCACTGTCAGAAAGTTGATATGTTGATAGGGTTCAGTTTTGCTGACATGTGACTGTGTTCGGGTCTCGTGAGGCTCAGTTGGTAGAGTATGGTGCTTACAACGCTAGGGTAGTGGGTTCGATTCCCACAGGGGACCAGTATGAAAATGTATGAACTAACTAATTTAAGTCGCTCTGGATAAGAGCGTCTGCTAAATGACGTAGCCCTGGGGGACTAGTTTCAAATGTTGAGAGCTTGGAACTATGGAGTTATTTATGTAGAAATGTAGTTATTGACATAGGGAAAGGAGATACCTAGTCAGCTGTACAATGTACAATGTACAGCTGCATTCAACCGCAATGTGTCTTCCCCATTTAACCCAACCCCTGTGGATCAGTCTGTTCAATGTTTTCTACCTATATAGTGCTCTAAATACCCAAATTCATGTTAAGTTCAAAAGAATACAATCTAAAAAATGCGGACACCTTTCAAACCAATGAGGATTCGCAACTTTAAAGTCAATGATTTCAGAAAGATTTCATATTTTTGCAGATAGAACCTTATAGTACCATGCTTTCGATGTTTGTCTCCAGCGATCATAAGGTAAATAGATCTAAAACAACCCCCTTATCCAAACGGATTACTAATTTACCTATAACTCTTATCAATAGCTTTTATACATCTGGAAATTACAGTGCATGGAGAATGGCGTTATTTATATCAGGAAAAAATGTATTAGATGTTGTTCCACTTGGAACTGACAGGTTGCTCAGCCTAATTAATCGATTACGAGGGAATGAAGTCAAGGTCAGAATACAGTATATCTGTATACACACCTCTGCCACACCTCCATTTTTCTGATCTCCACCCCTAAAGAATATTTGGCTGGCACATGCTCTGGCACATGCGTAAATTCAAGAATATGTATAGAGAGAAAAGTTCCATATACGCGCGCATATCTCGGGTCTGAATTTCCCCATATGCACAGTTCACTAGGTATGATTGAGGTCACTTTCTAACATTTAATAGTATCTAATTGTGTTCTATACTCCCTCTAAAATAAATATCTCGAGGGTATTTGCCATAAGATGTTTTCATAGCCTCTTGGGTTCAGTATGACTTCTTTGTTCCTCTTGTAGGCTGGTTTTCCTGGTCTCCACTACGGGGCGTCTGGGCGCTGCATTGTCCGCAACAAGTTGGATGTCCATCCGCTGCTGAGGGTCATGTCATAATGAAAAAAGTATGCTTAAAAATCGATTATCTTCAAAATCATGTATGCGCAGGGCTACAAACGTGACAAACAATATGTATTTTGTTCATTCTAATTACATTCTGAGAAAGCACACACACACACACACACACACACACACACACACACACACACACACACACACACACACACACACACACACACACACACACACAGTTGGTCCAGATTGTAACTCGATTCTCGGTCTCTGTCCGTTTGCTCGGTAATTAAATAGCCTGCTCAGTGCGTTTATCAGTGTGATCTGACAGTGTATCTCTCGGTCCCTGTCCCAGGCTCCTTCTCTCCGTGCAACCGATGCATTCAGCTGCCACACAGTAATTGAATTAGATCGGTTGGGAGGGGAGGGATCTTGTTTTGTTAGTGTGACGCCCATTCAAAATTCTAACCAATGGGACTATCCTCCGGTCGGCTGTAACCGAACCCACTCTCTGACAGTCAGCAACGAACTGCCTTTGCTCTCACCTTCCGTCTCGTCTCGTCCGGTTGAATCTAAACATCAGGTGAAAGAAGCACATGAATCAAGTGTGTTTTATTTTTTCTCTCCAATGGTTATATATGAAGAGAATGCTGTGGAATGCTGCTATTTGGGTTCCGGGCAAACAAGCTGCCCTACTGTCACCCAGCAGCAGCAGCGCATGAGAGAGGCTCGAGGACGGACTCCTCCCCACCTACCCGTGACACTTTCAAGACAGCGCTGAGAAAGGATAGCAGCCTTTTTCGGCCAGTCTGCGAACAGAGCAGTGAGACAGAGTTACGTATAAACGTCTTCACTGCAGCCGGGGGTTGCTATATGGCTTTCCAAAGTTTCATCTCTGAAAACGTTGACATGTGACAGACTCGAGCTAAAGCGCGACATTGCTTCTTTTCGTTTCTCATTATTGGACTTGGACCTACCCTCTGCGCTGTTGATTCCCAGCGAACAGTCCTGACACGGATCCAGCTCAGCGCATGCCATGACCTTACAGAGACTGCTGTATTAGATGGTCATTCTAATCAACGTTTTATACATCTGACTGCATGTATTAATATCCCTTTTTGTACATTTGTGTGAAAAAGTGTCTGCCCAAGGAGTGATTTGTACGTATCCTGGAGCCGTCAAAGCTGACGTCCCATGAACACATAAAACTGGACCCGGACACTGAACCTGAGCGAGATGCACTACACACAGCGACACTAGCATTTGATAACTTCACCTGCTACCGTCGTCCATTCATTTTAACCAAGTGACCAGCAAGGCGTCACCTATATCGCAGGTTGCGCTATCAAAGCCCCTCGCACGTAGGGGTGTAGGAGACAGCGATATTCTGTTGTATTGAATTGTCCTGCCTATTTCTGTCATCCATAAACTGCGACAGAGGAAAGAAAAGGCACACAAATGTAAACGAAAGAAGGCATCTCTCTAGCTGAAGTGTACCTAGAACTGACAGATCGTGCAGTCACCCCGCATCGAAGAGGAATACGTGCCGAACTTTGCTGTTGTGATGTTGAAAGTGGAGATGGTGCTATTTGTCTTTCTGGTGCTATGGATGTGTGTATTCAGCCAGGAGCCCAGCTCCAAGGTGGTGGCCGACCGGTATGCCGTCTTCTGGAACCGAACCAACCCCAGGTAGGTGCCACTCAGAGCGGCCAGTGGGGCCGAAGGGAGTCGATGTTGTCTCTGTGATCTTCACACTGGCCGGGGCGGCTCGTAGAGATCAATACGTTTCGAACGATCAAATGTGTATAGACAAATGGCACGGTGTCTTTTATTTAAGGTATAGAGTAATGCTTATTGAACAGTTCTCTCTGATGGGATATAGTTCTATTTCCCAGAAATGTGGGTAGGCTGTTGGTACAACAGAACACAACCTGTGCGCACAGGTTGAATATAGGCTAACCTATTTTGGATACAATCTACACTGAATTGTTTTCAGTCAACCGTAATCAAGTCAAGTTGATCAAATCCAGAATATTGTTATAATAAGCCTATGAGATGGGTCACCCGAAAAGCGCACGGTTGGAGAGTAATCTTTTGCGTGTTCCAGTATCTGCATTCCGTGTTTGTGAATCGATTGGGCGCTAGTGCCTGTCTTTGAATATGCCCCGGGTTAAATCATGGAACATTATTTGTGGGTTAATTCGAATGGTTTTGTATTAAAGCCTACCGTTGGAGTATGTAGAATAATGCGTGGACCATTGCATTGCTTGTATGGCTTAGGCCTACAACGTATCTGTAGCCTACATCTCTCATCTTTGAATGAGCGGAATTCAACTCAGCAAGTGCTGTCATTTCACGGATAAAATGGCACCATGATTAACCCATATTTCCTATTTCCGAGAACAGCAAGCGCGCGAAAATATTACAATTTAGATGTTGCATATGAGCGGGAAGCGCTGAAGTCTGTACGGCGTATGTTTTGTCACTAGTTGTAGGCCATGGGCACATTTGTGGGTCGCTCTTCCAATTCAGAAGCTTATAAGAAATCAATAATAGGCCTACTTAACCAGGAATAAAGCCTCGCTATGCTGATAGGTTGCACTTAATTTAGTCGTTTAATCTCTTGTCTTTTAATTTGATCATGATATGCGCTGTTCACAAGGGATTTATCCAATCCACTTGTTGTTCTTATTCGGAAAACATGTTTTAATCCAGTGAAAAAGCTCCTCTGTAATGTTTCCCGAAAATGTTCTCACCGACTTTGAATTACATAATTATGCAATTATTATGATTCATAGGTTTAAATGGTTAAATCATTGATATTTCATTAATATGAACATACTGTAATTCAATAGGAGGTTGACCGGTTGTGAAAGCAGCAATTGTTGCTGCGCTAAAGTCATCTACTTCGTGTGAGCATAGCATACAATGTAGGTATTGTCATACAGTCATACACTCAAACATTAAAACAAGTTGATAATCAATATATGAAATGTAGAACGTATACACAGACTTATTAGCCCATGACCAGAATAGTTTGGCAACCGTGAAACATTGATAGTTTACATTGAAGGACAAATTTGTAAACAAACCAATGCCCACATTTTGCCACAACTAAACCCACTTAATTGATTTATTAGATATCACATTATTTAAGTAGTTGATATCATCAAGCATTGTGAAAATACATATTTTTTATGTGGAATTTAAATTTTTTGTGATTGTATAATTTAAAATAGCATTGAAGTTGATTGAGAGAGAAAACAGACTGCATGTGGGCAAGTTTCACATAGTTATCTAGTATAGGATTAAAACGTGGTGTCTATTCTTAATCATATTCTTGAAAATATATTGAGTTGTAGGGTACAATGAAGCACCCATGTATTAGTTTTACATAGTGAGAATAAGGTCAGCGGAGGGTGACTTTTACATTTCCTTGAGGCCATAGCATACAAAGTGTAGCTTTTGACATTTTCCAAATACAGAGGGTCATACTGTACATGTCATATCAAATTTTCTAGAAAACTTAACTGCAGCCAATCATACTTCACATAGTCAAACGTGTATTTACTTGTCATATTTAGCTTATTTCATGTGTTATTCTAATTGCAAAACAGTATTTTACTTTCCGTATGACTATATATTAACCCTAGTCTGAATTTTTCCAATTAAGTTGTTGCTGTTCACTCACTCAACTGCCAAAATGATTTAGTATTTGCTGAATGGATCACCTAAGCTTATTCTCCAAAATCATACAAAGTATTTTATTATAGCTACTTAGACATTATTTTATAACTATTTATATTCATTTGGAAGTTTCTGAAAAAAGATTAATGATGAAAGCAATTAGTGGTCAGGGTACAAGCGTAGGGACCTAGTTGAGCTGGGGCTGTTCTAGCCTTAGACTAGGTATCCCTAGTGCTGATACACTCCATCATGGCCGTTGTGGTCCAGCTCTACACTCCAGCTTAAGCCAGTTGTTTATTTGTGTGCCACTTTGTTCAACAGAAGTAACACAAATTTGAGCTCAATCTGATGTGTTACGCTGATAGACACAGTTTCATTAGGGTGCACATTTTTCACAAAGACTTTGACTGGCGGCTCTGTGGACCGCTTGATTTACTCCAGATGTGCTGACAGTTTGCTTACTTCCAGTGGAAGAAAAAATTAAGCTACAGAAATTAAAACGTTTGAGTAAACTTACTGTAAATCTCGAGTTGAGAGTTGAAATTGAAGGAAAGCAAAACAGAACTCTGTGGAGACGTGAGCTAGCTCCAATAGTGTTGAACTTGTGAAATGGAGTAATAGGTTGTTTCCCTCGTCTTGTTTCTGAACTCCTGACTAGCCCGAGGACAGGAAACAGGCTTTAATAATGTTAGTCATCTTCTTCTACTTACACTAATCAAGTTTGTTTGACTCTCAACTAGTGTTGGGTGGTATCCAGAGGTTCACACCTTCATACGGTTCCTGTACCATACCAGGGTAGGCTATTACTAGCAGTGCACACAAAGGCCGCTATTCCTTTCCCCCATTTTTTTTTTTAGGATGCAGGGATCTTGATCCAGGAGGGGATTGATTGTCTCTGCTGTAACCATGAAACTTTCTCTTGCAAGCAAGTTACATTAGCAAACCCTGTAGGGCAGAGTCAGAAAACTAGAACGACCGGAAAGAGAGGACAGGAGAGCAAACGTTTTGTTACAGATGACTCAGTAAATAAATATGTATTCTCTATATCTGTATGAGCCGGCTGTGTTGTAGGGTGTATATGAAGTGTATATACCTCTCCATCAAAGCTCTATGAAGATCCCAATCACCAGTAGGCTGATGGTCAACCAGATTCACAAACAGAAAACAATCAAATATTAGTCCCCAGAAATCATAGTCCCTTGTTATCTACTAGTGGAGATGTTTCTTCTTCACATGACTGAAAGTACAGTTCAGTGGTGCATGGTAGCAGACTGGAGGCTCTCCTACAAGGTCTGTTGACTCAAAGTGAAGAAAGCATTTAGATACTTCACACCTTGGGCAGGAGACCGGGAACCTTGAAACTGCTTAATTACTCTGCTGAATCTCTCTCGCTCAATTCAATTTCAATTTAAGGGCTTTATTGGAATGGGAAACATATGTTAACATTGCCAAAGCAAGTGAAATAGATAAATAAACATGTCTATATACTCTTTTTTCTCTTCTCTTTTTTCTCTCTTTTTTTCTCTCTCTCTCTCTCTCTCTCTCTCTCTCTCTCTCTCTCTCTCTCTCTCTCTCTCTCTCTCTCTCTCTCTCTCTCTCTCTCTCTCTCTCTCTCTCTCTCTCTCTCTCTCTCTCTCATTCCCTGTGATTATTTCTAATGTCCTTGATGGAAAGTGTTTTTCTCCAAGGATTCTACCTATTATTCACTGTTTTTCTATCTATCTTTCTTTATCTCAGTACCTTGAGTATTTAGTCACTTTGTTTTTTCTAAGGAGGTTCCTGCTGTCCTGCTGGTGAGAGCTCTTCCTTCAACTCTCCCCTCTCCCCCGTAGCTGTAGGCCACTCTGTCTCTCTCTCCCACACTGGTGACCAGAAAATGAATGAATACAATTAGATATTTCAGGAGTCCCTCCATGGACCCAACTAGTGCTAGCTAGAGAGGTCACGCACGCACACACTCACAGAGACCCGCAGGCACACACACACACACACACACACACACACACACACACACACACACACACACACACACACACACACACACACACACACACACACACACACACACACACACACACACACACACACACACACACACACACACACACACACACACACACTAACACTAACACTAACACTAACACACACACACACACACACAGAGAGATAAATAATACAGCACAGAGCTAGCCTGAGTCTGCCAGAGAACTTTGAGGTGTGTGTGAGAGAGAGATTTACAAAAGTACATTTGGACTGAATGGACTGAACTAAAATGGTATTGACTCCAAACCCGATCTGCTGGCCTCACTCATAGCTTTCAGGCCGCTCTGTGCATGTCTCTGTGCTATGTGAAGAATGGGCCAGGAGGTCACCAGGGGCTTGGTCCCTCTCCTCCACACTCTCGCAAACCTCTCATAATTACGTCTCTCCCGGTTGGACTTCTCATTGCCTATCACTGAGCCACGGGACGTAACAAACTATCTGTCGCTGTGTGTGTGCTGACTGTGCACTAACACAGACACAGTACATATTCAGACTGTAGAGGGAAAACCGGTCTCCACACCCCGTGGTCTCTACCGTAGCCGTATCCAGGAGACTCGTCCAGGGTTCAAAACCCAAAACGTCCTTGTTTATTTACATTACTTATATTTTTAGATTACAATTCCTTGTCTTATTTAATAGCATATTTACTTACATGAACGATTTTAGATAAAATTCCATGTCCAATGTAATAGTGGATTTTAGTTGAGTTTTAAATGAATTTGACCTCAATGCTGAACACACATTCACTCTCCTCTGCCCTGTTGTTCTTTTTCTATACCCTCAGACTTATTTTCCATCAGTTGGTTTTCTCTCTCTCTCTCTCTCTCTCTCTCTCTCTCTCTCTCTCTCTCTCTCTCTCTCTCTCTCTCTCTCTCTCTCTCTCTCTCTCTCTCTCTCTCTCTCTCTCTCTCACACCGAAGGCTGATTAGTTCTCGTTAATGACCTCTTGCTCTGCCGTTATTTCATCCCTGCAGCGTCCGCAACAGCAGGGTAGACTCAACAGAAATGGAAAGAGAAAGCGAGAGAGAAGGGAAAGAGCGGGCGTTGGAGGGAGAGAGCAGTAGAGATACAACGTACAAGGTGTGACATATTATTAAATCAAACAGTTGCCTGAAGGATTCATGAAAAAACATGACCTGAGAAGAGGATCCTTTGTGATATGAATGTGAATGACTTTTTTCAGGCTAAATAGCATTTACTGCTTTTGGACAAAGCCTGTTAACAGTTCATTTATATTGACCCAATACATTAGTGTTAACTTTTCCTGAATTACATTTTGTTCCGTAGTGCCTACTATTTGAATTCCGTATTCATACAAGCCATCCTAATATCTTTCCAAATTAAAGAGCCTTTTGAGAAAACTGAACAAAGTGTTTGAACAAGTAACCTGTGTATTTTTGACTGAACTTATTATGTGGTCATAACAACAGCTTCATGTTCTACCTCTGAAGTGTATCCATGGTGGGCTGTTATAGTGTTAGAGAGAGGAGAACATAGCTCAGTAAAATAAGTGTGGGTGGATCAGCTGTTCTTCAGTGAGCGCTGGTCTAGAACAGAGGGGAAGGCCTCTCGGTTTTGACCCTGTCCGAGCAGCGGGCAGAACACGCAGCTTCACCGGGGTCTGTGGATGTCTTTCACTCCTTGGAGGTTAGATTATCTTGTATATCATTGTGGAAAATATGCATTTCACTGAAAAAGCTACACTTTTAGATTTTTTATTTGCAAATTTGATTTGTTTTTGTTAATTTTGTGTTGGTTGATTTTTATGTGGAAGTTAATTCTGATACATTACTGTCCCAGTTAAAAAGTCATATACATCTAAGAGAGCAGGAAATATTTCCCCAAATTATTTAACAAAAGTTCTACCATTTGGGGGTTTGGGTTGTTGTTGCACTGGTAGGCTATATATAGATGGCTGTACTGTACTGTGGCCCTAACTCATTTCAATGTCCAGCTTTTTACTTTGTTTTGAGGTTTAATCACTCCAATGTCATGTGCAGTGCTGAAACTCCACTATCGGCCGGCCCATCTCCATTCAGCTGCCCACTAATCCCCAGCTTTCACAGCAACACTATAGCTTTACTTAGAAACAAGAAAGTATTAACCAGCTTACGCAACACCCACTTGTGTCCGATCGTATACTATACTTTTATAAAATTCTGTCACAACAATGATAAAAATAACTTTTCCCTGTCCGGTTTCCCTGAGTTTTGTCTTTATTTCCCCCAGGTCTGAGTATAGTTTCTGTGTTTCAGGGTTCTCTGAGGTATAGGAGAGAGGGGATCATTTTAAAGGTCTTTGGTGTACTCTTTCAAAATGGATTCTGGACCAGATCTCCCTATCCCAGCTCTAACCATTACCTATAGCTCTAAAGACTACAAATGAATCTGGACCAGTTCTCAGGGGTAGATGTTAGATGCAGTTTATCGTTAACGCATGCTGTCTTTTTTCCTTGTTTCTCTAGAGCTCTGAATTACAATTTTAGGAATATGTCTATTCTATGCGTTATATGTCTATGGGCATTATGCGTTTGTCTGGAGCTGTAGAGGCCCTCGCCCCCCGTCCTTGCCCCTACCCTTGGTCTCCCCCCCACCACCAGCAGAGTACACGCCCCCAACCTCTACCCTCCCTAGCAGAGTTCACCCCCACCCTCCTGCCTAGCAGAGTACCCCCCCCCCCCCCCCCCCCCCCCCACACATTTTTTGAGGGGTAGGTCTGGAAGCAGCTGGTAGTGGCATGGAGTGATCTACCTTCCCAGACCAGATGTGGGCGCTATTGTGCGGCGCGCTCACCCCCCCCCCCCATACTCCAAACCCCAACCTGTGAGGAATTTCTCAGACATGGACACTCCTGCCCTCCACCCCTCCAATCCTTTCCTTCCTGGCCACACTGCTCCTCTTCTTCCTGTTGAGTGTAGGGTGATTGTATGGCTCAATGCATTGTTTCAGTTTTGACTGAGGACGGGTTGACTGGAACTTGCAGAAACTCAACATTGCCACCCATGGCAGCAGTTCTTTATGCCCTGTGTCAACATAGAGACATTTATGTTCTGTGTCTATTTTGGACATATTACATTTATGCTGAGGTCAGGTGCATAGACAATTTTTATTTATTTTAATTGATGCCAAGAAAAACACATTTCTTTGTGATTACATTTTTTACGTTTTTGATCAAGTGTAGTACAATTCTTTATTCATTTATTTGATGTCAACAAGCTCATTTAGTCTTGCTTCATTTGTTTTCTGTGTTCCGCTGTTAAACTCATTTACACTCAAAGTTCAATTGCATTTTGACACAATAACAACATTTGCATGAAAAGACCAGAATGATTGAATGATTGGTTTTCTTTTTGTCGTCACCCTTTTCTGTGCAATTGGAAAATGTGACGGGCCGAGTCCAACCATTTGAGACCCTGGGTTTTGCCAGACCCATTTTCCACAGATAATTCCTTTCATGGTACACTGACCTCGGACATTCACAGACATGTTCCTTATTTAACTTGGGGGCTGACTGGCTTGGCGGTGCGGGGGAGTGATGTTGTTCTAGCTGGGTTGGGGAGCAGTGTGGAGAATGTATCCTAGAAGACGTCACATCTCCAGAACAAATACCTCATTGACAGTGTAGGCCTTTGTAAATGACAAGGGAGAGAGAGAGACACGTGTTTTAAAGAATGAAAAGTCACCACCGTTAGAACAGCCAGCAGCCTTGGTCATGGTTTCCCTTCTCCTCAGTCTGACTGTAATAGTCTGCTGGGTTTATTCCCAAACGTCCATCTCCATGAGTAGAGCCCATGCATTACTGAGTACTGCTTCTATATGGGAAGAATATTACATTCAAGAAGAAAACGCTAAAACGTCTTATAGTACTGTAGTTCCAGGTGCCTAAATAAAAATGCTGAATACGTCGTTGCTCCACAAAGTGTTAAGGGAATATACTGTTTTTATCTTACTGTACCTTTGTCACAGAGTATATCCACCTCCACACCTGTATACAGTCAGTCAGAGCCACTGAAAGCCCAGTCTCAGCGTGTGGGTTTTGGAAGCAGGATGTTGGTCTGTGTGTCTGCTTCAGTCTAGCGTAGATAATGCGGGTGTTGGCATATCAGTCGATGGACCAGACATTGTTTTGAATATGAACACCCCTTCATATCTCCCCTCTCAATTCCATGTCCCCAAACACATAAACACCGCTTTCACCTCGCTCAGCCCCCGCTGCTTGAACTGGAGAGAAGCACCACAAAACAGTTAAGCCGCTTCCAAACTCCCTCCGAGTACAACCTACACACATGCGTGCGCGCGCAGCAGCGATCGAGTCTCTCTCTCTGGCCGGGTTCTGACAGGCTGAAAGGCAGTCATTGTTCTCCTCTCTGTCCTCTCTCTCTCGGCTGAAAGTAGGCATGCCCTTAAAACGGAGGGAGAAAAGGAGGGAGAGAAGGGAGATGGAGCAGTTGGAAGGGTTGATGAGGCAGGAGTGGGGGCCACAGCTGAAGTTGTAGCACATTCACTGAGGAGAGGAAGAGACAAGAGGAGGAGATGGGGGAAGGCAGAGTGTTATAACTGAGGCTGAGGAGAGTGTTTTGGAGGTGGCTCTATATACAACAACATCTCATAGTTTCCCTTCGAAATGTAACGTATTATGGATGAACGTCTATTTTTTACTCATTCAATCTGCGTGGTTACAGGGTTAATTCCATGTGGTTACAGGTTAAAACAAGAACAACTCAAATATTAAGAGTTTAGGCATTCATTTCGAGTGGTTAAGATTAGGGATATGGTTTGGGGAAGGCTTAAAACAAAATAATAAAAAACGACGTGCTATTACCATCAAGTATCATCAAGTATGCTAGTGGTCTAAGCAATGCACTTCGGCTCTGAGCATCACGACTTTGTGCCCGGCAATCATTTCTTTTATCAACATTTTTTGCAGATGAAGGCATATATCTATGTTCTCAACCTTTTGAAATATCCGAAATTGAAGTCTTATTTTAGTGATCAGGCTGCTGTATACACCTCACACCGTTCTATTTGCCCCCCCTTATGCCCCCCCGTTTCACACCTCAGTTTCCCGCCCTTTCTGCCTCTCTTCACTAATTGCCTTATTTTTGCCTCCTCGCCCCCCCCCCCTTCTCCATGCCCTCCATCTCTGTCTGTCCTTGCCAAAAGGTTACAGAAGTGCTTGGCTGTGTGACTGGCTGGAAGGTGGTTGGATGGTTGGTCCTCTGCTTTTCAGGGGACCAGCCATCCATATAGCAATTAGATATTATGAAATTGGGGAGAAAAAAAATAAATACAAAAAATACATTTATTAAGAAAGGATGAACCCTTCTCTGGGTTCAGGACCCGTGCTTTGTCTACCTTTAGCTGACAACACTCCCACACGGTGTGTGTGTTTGTGTGTGTGTGTGTGTGTGTGTGCATGCTTGTGTGTGTGAGAGAGAGGAGAGTGTGGAATGAATTCCACTTAATACCATGTATTTCTTTCATTCTTTTCTTCAACCATTGTTTAATCCTCTGTATGGAAAAATCCTGGCAAATCCTCAAATCCTGTTTAAAAATGGATACTATAGGAAGGAATCTTAGCTGTGTCTCCCTCACCCCTCGGTTTGATAAGGGTTTGAGGGTTGAGACAAAGTGTGTGTGTTGTTATCCTTACCTGACCCCTGCTCTGAACCTCTGTTTTTTTTTACCAAATTTATACCTCACTGCTTTCTCCTTTGAGATAGAGGGTGATAGCCCTCGTGTGTGTGCGTGTGCGTGCGTGTGTGTGTGTGTGTGTGTTTTACCATACAGGGGAAGCAATTGATCCATGGAATGTGTGTTGGATTCCATCCTCACCCTCTCCTCTCAGCTGCTCATGGCCCGGCTTTGGTTGGCTGGATAATGCAAAACATTATCCCTGATAACCAAATATGACATCACAACGGAACATGAGCGTACCCACACACACGCAGAACATACCACACACACATTCAACAACGGCGTTGCTATTTTTAAGCTGCAGGGGGCGTATTGAATAACTGGAAAGAGGTGCCCATTTTCAAACGGCCTCGTACTCAATTCTTGCTCGTACAATATGCATATTATTATTACTATTGGATAGAAAACACTCTCTAGTTTCTAAAACCGTTTGAATTATTTCTCTAAGTGAAACAGAACTCTTTTTACAGACCATTTCCTATCCGGAAGTGAGATTTCCAAAAGCGATGTCTCTCTTCAAGAGCTTGTCTATAAAAGGGCATGTCACTTAGGACTGTAGAAACACGTCATACACCTTCCCCTGGGTGTCATGCGGAAGTGAGAGCAGAAATGACTTGATTATCTCGTTCTGGGATTGAATACAACCTCTTGGAGTGAGAAGTGCACCATAATTTTTTTTTGGAAGGCGCGAAGTTGGATCTGGAGTCGCCTCCTGGAAAACCGTCGTTATAGGTGAATATGATCTCTGGCTTCGATTTTATTTGATACATGTCACAATATCATCCTAAAGTATGTTTTTTCAATATAGTTTAATTATATTATTGAAATTTATTCTGGACTTTAGACGTGATGCGTCGCAATAATTAGTTCAAGAAGGAGAGGTTAGCACCGCACGGCCAGTGTGCTTGCTAATTCAAGAGGGAAATAGTTCGTTCTGGATCCAAATAAAGACGGTTCTGAACAAAGGACCCCTTGGAGAACATTCTGATGGAAGATCAACAAAGATAAGGACCCAATTTGGGATACTATTTCATATATCTGTCGAACTGTGCTATCGCTACCGTTTGACTAGAATCAATGCTGCTGTGTGTTAGCTATTGTAGTAAGCTAATATAACGATATATTGTGTTTTCGCTGTAAAACACTTCAAAAATCAGAAATATTGGCTGTATTCACAAGATCTTTGTCTTTCATTAGCTATCCACCATATATTTTTCTGAAATGTTTTATGATGAGTAATTAGGTAGTTGACGTGTCTGTATTTTCTCTGGCTACTCCCGTGCGATTTCTGACTGTAGCTATGATGGTGGCTATGATGGTAGCAGTAATGTAAAACTGATTTATAGCTAAAATATGCACATTTTTCGAACAAAACATAGATTTATTGTGTAACATGTTATAGGACTGTCATCTGAGGGAGTTTTTTCTAGGTTATTTAGGTTGGTTCTAGGTTAGTTAGGTTAGCTTTGTGCATGCTACTTGCATGCTACCGTTGCTGTGAAAAATGTCTGTCTGTCTTTTGTATTTGGTGGTGAGCTAACATAAATATATGTGGTGTTTTCGCTGTAAAACATTTTAAAAATCGGAAATATTGGCTGTATTCACAAGATCTTTGTCTTTCATTTGCTATCCACCATATATTTTTCTGAAATGTTTTATGATGTGTAATTAGGTAGTTGACGTTGGTGTCTGTATTTTCTCTGGCTACTCCCGTGCGATTTCTGACTGTAGCTATGATGGTAGCAGTAATGTAAAACTGATTTATAGCTAAAATATGCACATTTTTTGAACAAAACATAGATTTATTGTGTAACATGTTATAGGACTGTCATCTGAGGGAGTTTTTTCTAGGTTATTTAGGTTGGTTCTAGGTTAGTTAGGTTGGCTTGTGCATGCTACCTGCATCCTACTTGTGCTGTGAAAAATGTCTGTCCTCTTTTTTATTTGGTGGTGAACTAACATAAATATATGTGGTGTTTTCTCTGTAAAACATTTTAAAAATCGGACTTGTTGGCTGTATTCACAAGATGTTTATCTTTCAAATGCTGTATTGGACTTGTTAATGTGTGAAAGTTAAATATAAAAAAAAAATAGATTTTGAATTTCGCGCCCTGCACTTGAGCTGGATGTTGTCATAGGTGTACCGGCGTCGGGCTTGCAGCCATAACAGGTTATTAAGAAGTAGAGTTCATATTTTTTTGTGGAGCTTTATTTTCTATGTACATTTTTTACACCCAAAATCTCTTCAGAGTGAGTGTGGAGTGAAGCCCCTATACCCAGGCATTGTAAAGCAATGCAGCCTGTCCCCGCCTGTCCCATAGCTGCTGCTGCTGCCCAGGGTATGAACATGGAGTCACTGAGAGGATTAAAAAGCCATCAGCTCTTTGTCCTGAGACACAAAACCTCTTCCTCTCAAATTCCCCCATCTTTCTATTCTTCCTCTACTCCCTCCTTCCCTCCTTTCTTAGAAAGCCCGGGCATTCATATTAATCAGTTTTAAAGGCTAATGAGATAAGAAAGACTTAAGGGGAGACCCCAAAGTGCCCTAAGCCCCCTGGATAAACAGAGGTGATGAACGGGGTCTGGGGCTACAGTTTCTTTAAGGATCACTACACACTTCCGTTTTCAAAGCTCTTTGTTTGGTACAAAACTCCAGTCAGAATTGTGAAATGCAATAAAGCATTTTTTCCCTAAATATTTTTTGGGGCAAATGGTGGTGTGCTGTGGTGTGGTGGTGGCATGATGTTTGGGGGAATAGATCATTGATGTTGAGACTTGATCTGGTTGTTTGTGAGGTGTTTGAGAAACATGCCTTTTTCTTTCCCCAGTCTCTCCTCTCTCTCTCTCTTTCCCCCTCTTCCTCTCTCTATCTCTCTCTCTCTCTCTCTCTCTCTCCTTTCTATCTCTCTTTCCCCCTCTTCCTCTCTCTATCTCTCTCTATCTCTCTCTCTCCTTTCTATCTCTCTTTCCCCCTCTTCCTCTCTCTATCTCTCTCTATCTCTCTCTCTCCTCTCTATCTCTCTTTCCCCCTCTTCCTCTCTCTATCTCTATCTCTCTTTCCCCTTCTCTCTCTCTCTCTCTCTCTCTCTCTCTCTCTCTCTCTCTCTCTCTCTCTCTCTCTCTCTCTCTCTCTCTCTCTCTCTCTCTCTCTCTCTCTCTCTCTCTCTCTCTCTCTCTATCTATCTCTATCTCTCTTTCCCCCTCTTCCTCTCTCTCTATCTCTCTCTATCTCTCTTTCCCCCTCTTCCTCTCTCTCTCTCTTTCCCCCTCTTCCTCTCTCTCTCTCTATCTCTCTTTCCCCTTCTCTCTCTCTATCTCTCTCTATCTCTCTCTATCTCTCTCTATCTCTATCTCTCTCTCTCTCTCTCTCTCTCTCTCTCTCTCTCTCTCTCTCTCTCTCTCTCTCTCTCTCTCTTTCCCCCTCTTCCTCTCTCTCGCTCTCTCTCTCTTCCCCTCTCTCTCTCTCTTTCCCCCTCTTCCTCTCTCTCTCTCTCTCTTCCCCCCTCTTCCTCTCTTTCTCTCTTTCTCTCTCTCTCTTTCCTTCTCTCTCTCTCTCTCTCTCTCTCTCTCTCTCTCTCTCTCTCTCTCTCTCTCTCTCTCTCTCTCTCTCTCTCTCTCTCTCTCTATCTCTCTTTCCCCGTCTTCCTCTCTCTCTTTCTTTCCCCCTCTCTCTCTTTCTTTCCCCCTCTCTCTTTCTTTCCCTCGCTCTCTTTCTCTCTCTCTCTCTCTCTCTCTCTCTCTCTCTCTCTCTCTCTCTCTCTCTCTCTCTCTCTCTCTCTCTCTCTCTCTCTCTCTCTCTCTCTCTCTCTCTTTCTTTCCCCCTCTCTCTCGCTCTCTTTCTCTCTCTCTCTCTTCTGTCTCCGTCTCTCTCTCTCTCTAACTCTGTCTCTTTCTCTGTCTATGTCTCTCTCTCTTTCTCTCTCCCTGTGTCTCTATCTTTGTCTCTGTGTCTCTCTGCCTCCCTGTCTCTCTGTCTCTCTCCCAGAGATTACTAGTAGATGTGTCAGTAATAAGTCTTTGGTTTTGGGGGATCCTGCTGGGGTGACCCAGCATGCACTGTGTTAGGGTTAGGCCCAGTGTTGTGGCTGGCCTTGCTGACTGACGGCTGGCTAATACGCAACTGTATCTCTGTGTGTGTGCCTGTCCGTATGCGCGTGCGAGTGAGTGAGTGAGTGAGACAGAGCCACGTGAGCAAAAAATATGGAGGTTAAGTGAGGAGAAATGCAAATGTTGCGCCAGCCTTTGGAGCAGACATATACAAAGGGGTACTGCTGGCAGCAATGTTGGAGCCAAACTATACAGCCATACATGACAAGAGATTTTAGAATTTTCAACTGTAAATAAAATGGCCCGAAATAACAGATGTGTGATTAAAGGAACTGTGCGGAGGGTAGACTTCCTGAGAATATAAAATAATCTCAAATTAATCTGTGATTATGCCAATATTTCACCAGATGGAGGTGGGTCAGTCACAGAGCAGAAATAGCCATGAGACACATGAAAGAATGCAATTGGATAACAAAACAAGGGCATTCAGACTTTATTTGATTTAAATGTCTGCAGCTGTACTGCTCTAAACATTTTCTTGTGGCAATGAATAGGCACACATTCTTGTTTCAGACATAACGTTAGGAGTAGTGTTTTTCTCTCTGTGTGGTTGGCTCTTGGTTTTGAAAAGGTCTTGTTGGAATATACAGTGGGCCGGCTCAAGTTCCATAGAACACGGAACACACAGAACACTCCATCCAGTGTTCCAGTGTTTCAGAGTTACCATAGTTCCAGAGTTCCGTCTCACCTGCTGTGCTCTGTACTCCTTAGCGTCAGAACTTCATGTCATTCCTAGAACACGAGCGGAGACTTTCCAGCCAGGATTAGAGGGGGGAGTTTGCAGGAGGTTTTTAATTTCCCCAGGAATTAACAATGTTGGAACAGCGTTGTTTGCCTCACTAGTGCCAGGGTCTTAATTTATGCTGCTCTGTTCCTGTTGTTATTCATATAATAGGATCAATGTTTTGAAATACAGATCAATGAGAACTTAGTTTAATGGATAGGAAGCATTTGAGAAACTATGTTTTTGCGTTGTGTGTTTTTTTGACTGGAATTGTATTTCAATGTCTTATTTTATTATTTTACCTAAATTAAATGTTTTCAAATTTATTTTTGTTCTTATTTTGTGAGAGATTTATGTAAAACAAAAAATACTATTTGTTATTCACACTGTTTTTTTTTTAAATATCCTTTTAATTTTTATTATGAAATGTGTTTAATTTGTTGTAGTGTATATATATTTTTGAACACAACAATACATTCATATTACTGGTATACAACTATATGCTATAATATACAGTTTATTAGGTACACCCATCTAATACCGGGTCGGAACCCCCTTTGCCACCAGAACAGCTAGAATTTTTGAGGGCATGGGAAACGTTGCTCAATTGCTATCAAAGGGCCTAACATGTGTCAGGAAGATGTTCCCCACACCATTACACCACTGCCGTCAGCATGTACCGTTGACACCAGGCAGGATGGGGCCAGGGACTCATGCTGCTTACGTCAATCCTGACTCTGCCGTCAGCATGACGCAACAGGAACCAGGATTTGTCGGACCAGGCAATGTTCTTCCAATCCTCAGTTGTCCAGTGTTGGTGATCGCATGCCCACTGGAGACGCTTCTTCTTGTTTTTAGCTGATAGGAGTGCAACCTGGTGTGGTCGTCTGCTGCAATAGCCCATCTGTGACAAGGACTGATGAGTTGTGTGTTCCGAGATGCCGTTCTGCACACCACTGTTGTACTGTGCCGTTATTTGCCTTTGTGATTCTTGCCATTCTCCTTCGACCTCTCATAAAAAAAACAGCCCCGTTTTTGTCCACAGGACTGTTTTTTGTTTTTTTTCACCAAGGGCAGCCACACCGGCAGTCATGAGTCTTGAAGGCAGTCAAATTCCACGTGACCATTTAGTCACGGTAATTAGGCTTCTCTAAGCTCTGATGCTGCTGATGGCCACTATTAAAAATAGGCGGATACCATCAGCTTTCTATAGACTAGGCCTACTATATTTATCTCACCTTTCCTAATATTAAGCACAATGCTTATATTTCCAACAGGAGTATAGCCTACCTGGCTGGCATGAAAATAAACCACAGGTAAAAGCGTCCTTCTTTCGCTATTTAAGTAAATAGATGCCATGTCTTTTTTTCTGCCCCTGTTGCCCCTGTTTCCATACAGGTCCATTCTAAATCAAAACCAATTTCACACATATATTATTTAGTATATGTGAAGACAAGATTAAATTAAGAATAGTCGGATGGGTGACAATATTAGCCTATCACTTGTGAATTATATATTATCACTTGTGAATTATATATTATCACTTGGTAATGATGCCAGAATAAGGCAAGAAACAATGCCTTTTTTTGGTGACTTTTTTGAATCATAGTCGCACACCTCATATAGCCTAGCCCATAGGCCTATATGTTTGATAAGGTTTGTATCACAACTAAAGTGGCCAAATAAGTTCTTAAAATTAAGCACATTAATCCGCTTTATAAAGGGTGTAGAGCCTAACCGGCATATATAAGCAGCGCGTGAGTTTTAAATTTGGGGAAGATCATTTTCACCATAAAAATTCACCTTTTATAATAAAAGCATTACGTGCATAATCACATTTGCGTTCACTTTTGTAAATGGCGTTTCCCGCTAATGGAACAGTCACGCGTGTAGCCTACTGCCATGTGTACATTGTTGCGCTTATAATGTGAAGAAATAGCCTAATAGTTTATCAACATTTTAAGCTAAACGTTCTGATCTGTTGTGTTAGCCACATTGTGTAAAAAGGTTTTTGGAATGCTCAGTGCTTGTATTAATTTGGGATCTATCGCATCCCACAACTGTCCCAGACTATGTTAGGAATATTTATTTATCTCACAGAATAGAATAGATCAACTTTTGTACTATGGGGGATTGTAGATTGACAGGCTAGTGTCTTTGCTGTTCGTTAGGCCTACTCATCTCATTGGCTGAGTGTATATGATATATATAATATACTGTATAATATATGCCATTTAGCAGACACTTTTATCCAAAGCGATTTACAGTCCTGAGCGCATACATTTTAAGGATGGGTGGTCAGGGGAATTTAACCTACTATCCTGACATAGTAAACACCTTGCTCTATCAACTGAGCTACAGAGATCAAGGCGGCAAGGCAGTCTCAGGTCCTCTGTTTGTCATGTGGTTTTACCTTCACTTACTTTATGATACATATTATGTTCAATAATTATATTTGAATCAGTTTTCTGACTGGTCAAGGTGACATATTGAGTGTTCCTGTTTGAACATGTTTTTTCAGATGAACTTTACTGTTCGGATGTCTTTGAATGAGTGGTAGTTCCTCCCCTTAGCTTAGTACTAACTGTATAGTGAGACGTGCCATATTCAAAACTAACTCCATTTTATATGAATCATTTCTGCTGACATCTTTTTTGTTTTCAAAAGTCCTAAATTTCCCAGATAACAATAACATGATGACCAAGTAATGAATAGACAATATACTTGACATCACCAAACAAGAGGCATCTCACATGCTGTTTTACTGCATCAAATTCAGAGGTCAAATGTGTCTGTCTGTGATTTCACCTCTCTTCGACAGGTGTCAGTTGCTCAACCCTTCGACATATCCTCCAACCCAATCTGATAATAAGCAGAGAAGCAGGGGAGTAATCTGATCTTTAATAATGCAGTATTCGATTAAGGCAGCCTGCACCGCTCTGATTCAGAAGGGTTGGGTTAAATGCGGAAGACACATTTCAGTTGAACGCAGTCAGTTGTGCAACTGACTAGGTATCCCTTTCCCTTTTCCCCTTTCCCCTCATCCCTCCATCTCCCCCTCTTTCTGTGACGGGGAGAAGCGTTCTTACATTAGGGCCTGTTCAGATGACCTCTGTCCGTGGTTCAGATGACCCCTGTCCGTGGTTCAGATGACCTCTGTCCGTGGTTCAGATGACCCCCGTCCGTGGTTCAGATGACCTCTGTCCGTGGTTCAGATGACCCCTGTCCGTGGTTCAGATGACCTCTGTCCGTGGTTCAGATGACCTCTGTCCGTGGTTCAGATTACCTCTGTCCGTGGTTCAGATGACCTCTGTCCGTGGTTCAGATGACCCCTGTCCGTGGTTCAGATGACCCCTGTCCGTGGTTCAGATGACCTCTGTCCGTGGTTCAGATGACCTCTGTCCGTGGTTCATATTACCTCTGTCCGTGGTTCATATTACCTCTGTCCGTGGTTCAGATGACCTCTGTCCGTGGTTCAGATTGCCTCCCTCCGTGGTACAGATGACCTCCCTCCGTGGTTCAGATGACCTCTGTCCGTGGTTCAGATGACCTCTGTCCGTGGTTCAGATGACCTCTGTCCGTGGTTCAGATGAACTCCCTCCGTGGTTCATATTACCTCCGTCCGTGGTTCAGATGACCCCTGTCCGTGGTTCAGATGACCCCTGTCCGTGGTTCAGATGACCTCTGTTTGTGGTTCAGATGACCTCTGTCCGTGGTTCAGATGACCTCCCTCCGTGGTTCAGATGACCCCTGTCCGTGGTTCAGATGACCTCTGTTTGTGGTTCAGATGACCTCTGTTTGTGGTTCAGATGACCTCTGTCCGTGGTTCAGATGACCTCTGTCCGTGGTTCAGATTACCTCTGTTCGTGGTTCAGATTGCCTCCCTCCGTGGTTCAGATGATCTCCCTCCGTGGTTCAGATGACCTCCCTTAGTGGTTCAGATGACCTCCCTCCGTGGTTCAGATTACCTCTGTTTGTGGTTCAGATTACCTCTGTCCGTGGTTCAGATTACCTCTGTCCGTGGTTCAGATTACCTCTGTCCGTGGTTCAGAAGACCTCTCTCCGTGGTTCAGATGACCTCTCTCCGTGGTTCAGATGACCTCTCTCCGTGGTTCAGATGACCTTTGTACGTGGTACAGATTGCTTTCCTACGTGGTACATATTACCTCCCTCTGTGGTACATTAACGGCAGAGCAGAGTTTCCCTGCCTGTATCAGTGGTACGAGGGACATGGCACGGCATCAGGCTGAATTATTCACGCTCATAATCGGCCTTTATGTCCCACCGCCTAGCCCGGCCCGGCCCAGGACACACTGTTATTCTAGTGCATAATTGATAGTGCTCAGAAGTGGAGAAGTTAGAATGGCAGAAGTAATGCGAAGCGAAAGTTTAGTCAGGCGGCAGCAGGAGTAGAAAGGGGGATTGGAGGAGAAGTGGGAAGTGTTGGAGACAGGGAGGTTGTGTTAGCCTTTATCAGTCTTAGCTGGGGCTAGCGTGAGGATGGCGTGTGTAGGCCAGCCTGAGATGGCAGGGAGGAGGGGGAAGAGAAGGGAATCCTGTGTAACTAGTGTTGACGCTGAGCTGGGATAGAATGTCGTCTCTCCTCAGAGTTAGATTGAAGTTCTGGGCTGGACTCAGCATGCTTCCCTCTTTTACATCCCTTCATACATAAACCAGTCTGGAATGGTTTGGGTTTAGATGTAACTGGAGCGTTTGAATGCTAAAGAGTTACAAGTGTGCAAAGCTGTCATCAAGGCAAAGGTTTGCTACTTTGAAGAATCTCAAATGTAAAATAAATGTTTATTTGTTTAACACTTTTTTGGGTTCATATGTGTTATTTCATAGTTTTGATGTCTTCACTATTATTTTACAATGTAGAAAATAGTAAAAAATAAAGAAAAACCCTTGAACGAGTAGGTGTGTTCAAACTTTTGACTGGTACTCTATATATATGTATAAATAAAAAATATGAATATCATACTTTTACATTTTTTTTATTTTCACCTTTATTTAACTAGGTAGGCTAGTTGAGAACAAGTTCTCATTTACGCAAAGCAGTGCGACACAAACAACAACACAGAGTTACACATGGAA
The DNA here is from genome assembly GCF_045679555.1 of Salvelinus alpinus. Lineage (NCBI taxonomy): Eukaryota > Metazoa > Chordata > Actinopteri > Salmoniformes > Salmonidae > Salvelinus > Salvelinus alpinus. The sequence goes on from NC_092104.1 coordinate 16,451,756, forward strand.
TAAACAAGCGTACAGTCAATAACACAATAGAAAAAAAAGAAAGTCTATACACAGTTTGTGCAAATGGCGTGAGGAGGTAAGGCAATACATAGGCCATAGTAGCAAGTAATTACAATTCAGCAAATTAACACTGGAGTGATAGATGTGCAGATGAAGATGTGCAAGTAGAAATACTGGTGTGCAAAAGAGCAGAAAAGTAAATAAAAACAATATAGGGATGGGGTAGGTAGATTGGATGGGCTATTTACAGATGGGCTATGTACAGCTGCAGCCATCAGTTAGCTGCTCGGATAGCTGATGTTTAAAGTTAGAAAGGGAAGTATAAGTCTCCAGCTTCAGCCATTTTTGCAATTCGTTCCAGTCATTGGCAGCAGAGAACTGGGAGGAAAGGCGTCCAAAGGAGGTGTTGGCTTTGGGGATGACCAGTGAAATATACCTGCTGGAGCGCGTGCTGTGGGTGAGTGTTGTTATGGTGACCAGTGAGATATACAGTGGAACGCTAAGCCTTTTAGTGCTCATGTCTCTGACAGCTGAACCGTAGGGTGGACAATTGTTGTTTTAGGAAAGTAGCTTAACCCCCCCCCCCACCCCCAAAAAAATAGGCTGTAAAGTTTTGCATATGCTACACATCAAAACACAAGGAATAGTGTTTTTGTAAATTGTTATAGGCTCTTTTTAATGACACTTAAATGTTGCTTATTTGGCCAACATCCCCCGTTTACTGATGACGCTGGCTGATGCCAGTCCATTCGCTCCGTTCCAGCCTTTATACTCCGTTCCAGCCTTTATACTCCGTTCCAGCCTTTATACTCCGTTCCAGCCTTTATACTCCGTTCCAGCCTTTATACTCCGTTCCAGCCTTTATACTCCGTTCCAGCCTTTATACTCCGTTCCAGCCTTTATACTCCGTTCCAGCCTTTATTATGAGCCTCCCCTCAGCAGCCTCCACTGATGTCCATCACATTTCTCAAATGTCCAGAAATTAAAATCTTCCCTGTCATATTTTCCGCCGCCAAATTTTCCTGAAGGAAACTCTGAAAAAGCAGGGACCGAGAGACTGAAAAATAGCTTCTATCTCAAGGCCATCAGACTGTTAAACAGCCACCACTAACATTTAGTGGCTGCTGCCAACATACTGACTCAACTCCAGCCACTTTAATAATGGGAATTGATGGAAATGTATGTAAAAATGGATCACTAGCCACTTTAAACAATGCCACTTAATATAATGTTTACATACCCTACATTACTCATCTCATATGTATATGTATATACTGTACTCTATCATCTACTGCATCTTGCCATCTTTATGTAATACATGTATCACTAGCCACTTTAAACTATGCCACTTTATGTTTATATACCCTACATTACTCATCTCATATGTATATACTGTACTCTATACCATCTACTGCATCTTGCCTATGCCGTTCTGTATCATCACTCATTCATATATCTTTATGTACATATTCTTTATCCCTTTACACTTGTGTGTATAAGGTAGTAGTTGTGGAATTGTTAGGTTAGATTACTCGTTGGTTATTACTGCATTGTCGGGACTAGAAGCACAAGCATTTCGCTACACTCGCATTAACATCTGCTAACCATGTGTATGTGACAAATAAAATTTGATTCGATTTGAAAAGGCATATTGTTTTTATGAAGATTTTAGAATACATTTGCTTGTGTAAGTATTCACTCCCCTTGGCATTTTTCCTATTTTGTTGCCTTCAACCTGGAAATAAAATGTATTTTTTTGGGGGCTTGTATCATTTGATTTACACAACATGCCTGCCACTTTGAAGATGCAAAATATTTTGGATTGTGAAACAAACAAGTAATAAGACAAAAAAACTGAAACTTGAGCATGCATAACTATTCACCCCCCTAAGTCAATACTTTGGTAGAGCCACCTTTTGCAGCAATTACAGCTGCAAATCTCTTGGGGTATGTCTCTATAAGTTTAGCATATCGAGCCACTGGGATCTTTGCCCATTCTTCAAGGCAAAACTGCTCCAGCTCCTTCAAGTTGGATGGGTTCCGCTGGTGTACAGCAATCTTTAAGTCATACCACAGATTGTCAATTGGATTGAGGTCTGGGCTTTGACTAGGCCATTCCAAGACATTTAAATATTTCTCCATAAACCACTCGAGTGTTGCTTTAGCAGTATGCTTCGGGTCATTTTCCTGCTGGAAGGTGAACCTCCGTCCCAGTCTCAAATCTCTGGAAGACTGAAACGGGTTTCCCTCAAGAATTTCCCTGTATTTAGCACCATCCATCATTCCTTCAATTCTGACCAATTTCCCAGTCCCTGCCGATTAAAAACATGTTCTTCTTGGGGTGATGAGAGGTGTTCGGTTTGCGCCAGACATAGCATTTTCCTTAATGGCCAAAAAACTCAATTTTAGTCTCATCTGACCAGAGTACCTTCTTCAATACTTTTGGGGAATCTCCCAGATGCCTTTTGGCGAACACCAAACATGTTTGCTTATTTTATTCTTTAAGCAATGTTTTTTTTTCTAGCCACTGTTCCGTAAAGCCCAGCTCTGTGGAGTGTATGGCCTAAAGTGGTCCTATGGACAGATACTCCAATCTCCCCTGTGGAGCTTTGCAGCTCCTTCTGGGTTATCTTTGGTATCTTTGTTGACTCTGATTGATGCCCTCCTTGCCTGGTCCATGAGTTTTGGTTGGCGGCTCTCTGTTGCCAGGTTTGTTGTGGTGCCATATTCTTTCAATTTTTTTATCATGGATTTAATTGTGTTCCGTGGGATGTTGAAAGTTTCAGATTTTTTTATAACCCAACCCTGATCTGTACTTCTCCACAACTTTGTACCTGACCTGTTTGGAGAGCTCCTTAGTCTTCATGGTCCCGCCTGCTTGGTGGTGCCTCTTGCTTAGTGGTGTTGTAGACTCTCTGGTTTTTCAGAACTGATGTATATATTCTGAGATCATGTGACAAATCATGTGACACTTAGATTGCACACAGGTGGACTTTATTTAACTAATTATGTGACTTCTGAAGGTAATTGATTGCACCAGATCTTATTTAGGGGCTTCATAGTAAAGTGGGTGAACACATTTGGGCACACCACTTTTCCATTTAACATTTGTTTTTGTAATTTCTTTCATTTCACTTCACCAATTTGGACTATTTTGTTTATGTCAATTACATGAAATCCAAAATAAAATCCATTTAAATTGCAGATTGTAATGCAACAAAATAGGAAAAACGCCAAAGGGATGAATACTTTTGCAAGGCACTGTATTCACATGAAGATCTGTTGCCAATTAGATGGAAACCTAGCTATAGACACCCTAAAGACTCTGTCAAGTGCGCTAGTCCAGTGTCACTTTGATTATGCCTGCACATCATTGTTCACCAGTAGCCCCAAACATCTAAAGAATAAGCTTCCAGCCAAACGAGCTTGTAAGAATTGTACTTAAATTCCCCCCTCATACTTATCTGGAGGTTGAGCATTTTTTTGTGTAATGAAACAGGCAGGGAGAGTAAGCTCCTCTGTGGTGGTCTGTGAACCCTCATCCTTCTGGCCCGTAGCCCTGCGTGACATCGACTGTGCCACAAAAGCGTGCTGAAGTGGCAAAGTCGATGTCCATGTTTATAATCACAGGGTCACTACAGTGATTGTTATTTGTGGTTGTAAACATTATTTTGAGTTAATTCTATGAGGGGGGAGGGTGTTCAATTTATCTTACTGTAAAAGGGGAGGGTTAGGACCCCTGAAAGTGTCAATAATAATAATTCAAATAGAAAAGAGATGATAATAAAAACAAAACAAAAAATATATATGAATGTATAGACTATGTGTGTATATATTTGATGAAACATTGAATTAGCCCATAGTAAGCATTGAACAACATCTTCATACATGGCAAAACAGATACATCAAAAGGAAGTGTGTTTTGAGGTGTCTATATCTGAGAGATATAAGAAAGATCCGGAAAATATTGATTCGTTTTTTTTACCCATATTTAACACCTTATTTTGCAACTAAAGTACTTCCTTTTTATACTGTGTGTATATATATATATATATATATATATATATATATATATATATATATATATACATTTATATATATTATTATTATATATTTGTTATTTTTGGGGTCAAACCATATTGGTTTTATAGGCCAAACCGTTCTGACGCTATAGACATTTTCGGGATGTCTCCTGGTTTAACAAGCAGATGCGGAAGGCCGACATCCACGCATCAAATCAAATCAAATGTATTTATATACCCCTTCTTACATCAGCTGATATCTCAAAGTGCTGTACAGAAACCCAGCCTTAAACCCCAAACAGCAAGCAATGCAGGTGTAGAAGCACGGTGGCTAGGAAAAACTCCCTAGAAAGGCCAAAACCTAGGAAGAAACATAGAGAGGAACCAGGCTATGAGGGGTGGCCAGTCCTCTTCTGGCTGTGCCGGGTGGAGATTATAACAGAACGTGGCCAAGCTGTTCAAATGTTCATAAATGACCAGCATGGTCAAATAATAATAATCACAGTAGTTGTCGAGGGTGCAACAATTCAGCACCTCAGGAGTAAATGTCAGTTGGCTTTTCATAGCCGATCATTAAGAGTAACTCTACCACTCCTGCTGTCTCTAGAGAGTTGAAAACAGCAGGTCTGGGACAGGTAGCACGTCCGGTGAACAGGTCAGGGTTCCATAGCCGCAGGCAGAACAGTTGAAACTGGAGCAGCAGCATGGCCAGGTGGACTGGGGACAGCAAGGAGTCATCATGCCAGGTAGTCCTGAGGCATGGTCCTAGGGTTCAGGTCCGCCGAGAGAGAGAAAGAAAGAGAGAATTAGAGAGAGTATACTTAAATTCACACAGGACACAGGATAAGAATGGAGAAATACTCCAGATATAAAAGACTGACCCTAGCCCCCCGACACATAAACTACTGCAGCATAAATACTGGAGGCTGAGACAGGAGGGGTCTGGAGACACTGTGGCCCCATCTGATGATACCCCCAGGGTCAAACAGGCAGGATATAACCTCACCCACTTTGCCAAAGCACAGCCCCCACACCACTAAAGGGAAATCTTCAACCACCAACTTACCATCCTGAGACAAGGCTGAGTATAGCCCACAAAGATCTCCGCCATGGCACAACCCAAGGGGGGGCTTCAACCCAGACAGGAAGATCACGTCAGTGACTCAACCCACTCAAGTGACGCACCCCTCCTAGGGATGGCATGGAAGAGCACCAGTAAGCCAGTGACTCAGCTCCTGTAATAGGGTTAGAGGCAGAGAATCCCAGTGGAGAGAGGGGAACCGGCCAGCCAGAGACAGCAAGGGCAGTTCGTTGCTCCAGAGCCTTTCCGTTCACCTTCACACTCCTGGGCCAGACTACACTCAATCATATGACCCACTGAAGAGATGAGTCTTCAGTAAAGACTTAAAGGTTGAGACCGAGTCTGCGTCTCTCACATGGGTAGGCAGACCATTCCATAAAAATTGAGCTCTATAGGAGAAAGCCCTGCCTCCAGCTGTTTGCTTAGAAATTCTAGGGACAATTAGGAGGCCTGCGTCTTGTGACCGTAGCGTACGTGTAGGTATATACGGCGGGACCAAATCGGAAAGATAGGTAGGAGCAAGCCCATGTAATGCTTTGTAGGTTAGCAGTAAAACCTTGAAATCAGCCCTTGCCTTAACAGGAAGCCAGTGTAGGGAGGCTAGCACTGGTGTAATATGATCAAATTTTTGGGTTCTAGTCAGGATTCGAGCAGCCGTATTTAGCACTAACTGAAGTTTATTTAGTGCTTTATCCGGGTAGCCGGAAAGTAGAGCATTGCAGTAGTCTAACCTAGAAGTAACAAAGCATGGATACATTTTTCTGCATCATTTTTGGACAGACATTTTCAGATTTTTGCAATGTTACGTAGATGGAAAAAAGCAGTCCTTGAAACAGTCTTGATATGTTCGTCAAAAGAGAGATCAGGGTCCAGAGTAACGCCGAGGTCCTTCAGTTTTATTTGAGACGACAGTACAACCATCAAGATTAATTGTCAGATTCAACAGAAGATCTCTTTGTTTCTTGGGACCTAGAACAAGCATCTCTGTTTTGTCCGAGTTTAAAAGTAGAACATTTGCAGCCATCCACTTCCTTATGTCTGAAACACAGGCTTCTAGCGAGGGCAATTTTGGGGCTTCACCATGTTTCATTGAAATGTACAGCTGTGTGTCATCCGCATAGCAGTGAAAGTTAACATTATGTTTTCGAATGACATCCCCAAGAGGTAAAATATATAGTGAAAACAATAGTGGTCCTAAAACGGAACCTTGAGGAACACCGAAATTTACAGTTGATTTGTCAGAGGACAAACCATTCACAGAGACAAACTGATATCTTTCCGACAGATAAGATCTAAACCAGGCCAGAACTTGTCCGTGTAGACCAATTTGGGTTTCCAATCTCTCCAAAAGAATGTGGTGATCAATGGTATCAAAAGCAGCACTAAGGTCTAGGAGCACGAGGACAGATGCAGAGCCTCGGTCTGACGCCATTAATAGGTAATTCACCACCTTCACAAGTGCAGTCTCAGTGCTATGATGGGGTCTAAAACCAGACTGAAGCATTTCGTATACATTGTTTGTCTTCAGAAAGGCAGTGAATTGCTACACAACAGCTTTTTCAAAACATTTTGAGAGGAATGGAAGATTCGATATAGGCCGATAGTTTTTTATATTTTCTGGGTCAAGGTTTGGCTTTTTCAAGAGAGGCTTTATTACTGCCACTTTTAGTGAGTTTGGTACACATCCGATGATAGAGAGACGTTTATTATGTTCAACATAGGAGGGCCAAGCACAGGAAGCAGCTCTTTCAGTAGTTTAGTTGGAATAGGGTCCAGTATGCAGCTTGAGGTGGATTGAGACACAGCCCATGCATAACAAACATATCTCTATCTGAAAATGACACGTGTTGAGTTTTTAATTATGCCAATTCAATTTCCGCGGGGGTGAGGACATCGACTCTAGAGTTTTGAAGACAACAATTCCCATCTAGGAAAAATTGCTGACAGTTACAGTACAGTCTTCCACTTAATTGACTGTACCTGCCTCCTTCTATCCTAATCTGCCTCTCTTTAGGCCCTTAATCTATTTCACCAGTGTCTATTGTAAGACAGCTGTATGTGGGCTTAAGATTTTCTATAAGAAACTCTCAAGAATAGTGCCCTTTTATATTTCCCTCTCTCCACAGTCAGTGTGAATCGGTATCCCTGGCCACGGGATTTTCAGATGGAAACCGTAAACATGGCCTCAGTTGTAACCTATTTTACACCTTGCTGACCCTTAACAAATACCACTGCCTAGCTACCGAACACTGCCTTTGTACTCGATAACAAAGAGCTTTAGCTGGCAATAACCCAGGCTGTGAGCTTCAGTGGTAACCTGAGATAGTGTTCATATCAGAGGTTGGTGGGGAATGTTTCATCCTCTGCACGAAACACACTACACACATGGATCATGCTTTGTAAAGTGGCCTGCTTTGATGTGGAGATCAGTTGGTAGTAACCTGGAAGACTGGGGATTGTGGAAATGGACACTGAAGAGGTCTGTGCTCTCTGTTATTATCTGTGCATAGTCACTTTAATAACTCTACCTACATGTACATATTACCTCAATTACCTCGTCACCGGTGCCACCGCAGATTGACTCTGTACCGGTATCCCCTGTATACAGCCTCTCTACTGTTATTTTACTGCTGCTCTAGTTATTTGTTACTTTTCTCTTACTTTTTTTTCCGGTATCTTCTTAAAACTGCATTATTGGTTAAGGGCTTGTAAGTAAGCACTTCACTGTAAGGTCTACTACACCTGTTGTATTCAGCTTATGTGACAAATAAAATTTGATTTGATCTGTAAAAGAGAACATCTGGAGATCAATACATAACACACACTAAGTATCAAAGGCATGCAAGATTACTTGTTAGATATTACTGCACTGTCAGAACTAGAAGCACAAGCATTTCGCTACACTCACATTAACATCTGCTAACCATGTGTATGTGACCAATAAAATGTAATTTGATGTGTTTACATGACGTGTCTAATCATGTGTACAGTACATCCACACACTTTTCCCATATGGTATTATCTCTGAGAAAGTCTTCTTTATAGACAAATTGTGGACACATAAAACCCCTGGAAACCAATGCAGGCTATACATCAATTTCAACTAATTTCCTCATGTAGATATTTTGAATGCCAAAATGAAATCACAAATTTGACAAGTATAATTGCTTCACAGTTATGTTTGTGCCGATCTTAAAGGATTTCAGTTGAAACTTTTTTATATTTATTGCACAGTATGAGTACCCATATACCTTCAGCGGAGAGGAACAATAAATTGTCTTTGATAGCTGTACCATTATAGTTTAAAAGCAAGCACTCTGTCCAAGCTTATATATTTTTTTCAACAACACTTTTATAATATATTAGAACGGATCTTTCACTGGAGTCACTACAATGTGCCCATAAAGCCGTCCGATGGAAACATTAGCAGCGATATGTCTGGAAAACTCATAAAGCCGATTTACGAGTGCACTTAAGGGCCATGCACCTACCGGAGCCATTCTGGAAAGATGCAGACAGAGATTGCACCAAACTCTCCCAAATTACCCTATTTTAAAACCAATGTGGAAGAAAATCGATAAATGCTCAAATTAGCTTTAAATGATCACCCATTTTGTTGTATTATGATATATTTTGCAGGTCCAGTTAAAGTACTGGCAAATTTACAGAATACCACATTCATGAATATGTTAATTAACATGGCCACATGATGATATACTGGAAGGGAAATCTAAAACCATACCAAATGAAACTCTTATGCACAAGATACTAAAATAAAATGTATATATTTTAGATTATACAGTGGGGAGAACAAGTATTTGATACACTGCCGATTTTGCAGGTTTTCCTACTTACAAAGCATGTAGAGGTCTGTAATTTTTATCATAGGTACACTTCAACTGTGAGAGACGGAATCTAAAACAAAAATCCAGAAAATCACATTGTATGATTTTTAAATAATTAATTTGCATTTTATTGCATGACATAAGTATTTGATCACCTACCAACCAGTAAGAATTCCGGCTCTCACAGACCTGTTAGTTTTTCTTTAAGAAGCCCTCCTGTTCTCCACTCATTACCTGTATTAACTGCACCTGTTTGAACTCGTTACCTGTATAAAAGACACCTGTCCACACACTCAATCAAACAGATTCCAACCTCTCCACAATGGCCAAGACCAGAGAGCTGTGTAAGGACATCAGGGATAAATTTTAGACCTGCACAAGGCTGGGATGGGCTACAGGACAATAGGCAAGCAGCTTGGTGAGAAGGAAACAACTGTTGGCACAATTATTAGAAAATGGAAGAAGTTCAAGATGACGGTCAATCACCCTCGGTCTGGGGCTCCATGCAAGATTTCACCTCGTGGGGCATCAATGATCATGAGGAAGGTGAGGGATCAGCCCAGAACTACACGGCAGGACCTGGTCAATGACCTGAAGAGAGCTGGGACCACAGTCTCAAAGAAAACCATTAGTAACACACTACGCCGTCATGGATTAAAATCCTGCAGCGCACGCAAGGTCCCCCTGCTTAAGCCAGTGCATGTCCAGGCCTGTCTGAAGTTTGCCAATGACCATCTGGATGATCCAGAGGAGGAATGGGAGAAGGTCATGTGGTCTGATGAGACAAAAATAGAGCTTTTTGGTCTAACTCCACTCGCCATGTTTGGAGGAAGAAGAAGTATGAGTACAACCCCAAGAACACCATCCCAACCGTGAAGCATGGAGGTGGAAACATCATTCTTTGGGGATGCTTTTCTGCAAAGGGGACAGGACGACTGCACCGTATTGAGGGGAGGATGGATGGGGCCATGTATCGCGAGATCTTGGCCAACAACCTCCTTCCCTCAGTAAGAGCATTGAAGATGGGTCGTGGCTGGGTCTTCCAGCATGACAACGACACGAAGCACACAGCCATGGCAACTAAGGAGTGGCTCCGTAAGAAGCATCTCAAGGTCCTGGAGTGGCCTAGCCAGTCTCCAGACCTGAACCCAATAGAAAATCTTTGGAGGGAGCTGAAAGTCCGTATTGCCCAGCGACAGCCCCGAAACCTGAAGGATCTGGAGAAGATCTGTAGGGAGGAGTGGGCCAAAATCCCTGCTGCAGTGTGTGCAAACCTAGTCAAGAACTACAGGAAACGTATGATCTCTGTAATTGCAAACAAAGGTTTCTGTACCAAATATTAAGTTCTGCTTTTCTGATGTATCAAATACTTATGTCATGCAATAAAATGCAAATTAATTATTTAAAAATCATACAATGTGATTTTCTGGATTTTTGTTTTAGATTCCGTCTCTCACAGTTGAAGTGTACCTATGATAAAAATTACAGACCTCTACATGCTTTGTAAGTAGGAAAACCTGCAAAATCGGCAGTGTATCAAATACTTGTTCTCCCCACTGTATATGTACATCTATTTTATTCCATGTGTTAATCTATTTGATTACATTATTTTATTTGTTGTCAAGGATAACACTCAGACACATTTACAGTATGTAAACATTTTATATTCATCAATGTCTTTTGGACACATATGGAACGGTCAAAAATCTATTCTACAAAACAGTGGCTAAGAGTGATTATTTAAAGACAAGACTACAATATTGCCGATGCCTGGCTGTTGCAAATACAAATAGATTAAGTTTAACTAACAGAAAAATCAAGATCAAACATCCTTATCATGAACTACTCCACTGACCTGTAGCAAGCACACAACCTTTCTCTGCTTGCCACTGACCTGTAGCAAGCACACAACATTTCTCTGCTTGTCACTGACCTGTAGCAAGCACACAACATTTATCTGCTTGTCACTGACCTGTAGCAAGCACACAACCTTTCTCTGCTTGCCACTGACCTGTAGCAAGCACACAACATTTCTCTGCTTGTCACTGACCTGTAGCAAGCACACAACATTTATCTGCTTGTCACTGACCTGTAGCAAGCACACAACCTTTCTCTGCTTGCCACTGACCTGTAGCAAGCACACAACCTTTCTCTGCTTGTCACTGACCTGTAGCAAGCACACAATATTTCTCTGCTTGTCACTGACCTGTAGCAAGCACACAACCTTTCTCTGCTTGTCACTGACCTGTAGCAAGCACACAACCTTTCTCTGCTTGTCACTGACCTGTAGCAAGCACACAACCTTTCTCTGCTTGTCACTGACCTGTAGCAAGCACACAACCTTTCTCTGCTTGTCACTGATCTGTAGCAAGCACACAACATTTCTCTGCTTGTCACTGACCTGTAGCAAGCACACAACCTTTCTCTGCTTGTCACTGACCTGTAGCAAGCACACAACATTTATCTGCTTGTCACTGACCTGTAGCAAGCACACAACCTTTCTCTGCTTGTCACTGACCTGTAGCAAGCACACAACATTTCTCTGCTTGTCACTGACCTGTAGCAAGCGCTCAACATTTCTCTGCTTGTCACTGACCTGTAGCAAGCACTCAACATTTCTCTGCTTGTCACTGACCTGTAGCAAGCACTCAACATTTCTCTGCTTGTCACTGACCTGTAGCAAGCACACAACATTTGTCTGCTTGTCACTGACCTGTAGCAAGCACACAACCTTTTTCTGCTTGTCACTGACCTGTAGCAAGCACACAACCTTTCTATGCTTGTTACTGACCTGTAGCAAGCACAGAACATTTCTCTGCTTGTCACTGACCTGTAGCAAGCACACAACCTTTCTCTGCTTGTCACTGACCTGTAGCAAGCACACAACCTTTCTCTGCTTGTCACTGACCTGTAGCAAGCACACAACCTTTCTCTGCTTGTCACTGACCTGTAGCAAGCACACAACCTTTCTCTGCTTGTCACTGACCTGTAGCAAGCACACAACCTTTCTCTGCTTGTCACTGACCTGTAGCAAGCACACAACCTTTCTCTGCTTGTCACTGACCTGTAGCAAGCACACAACCTTTCTATGCTTGTCACTGACCTGTAGCAAGCACACAACCTTTCTCTGCTTGTCACTGACAACAATGGAGTCAACAGCCTGTAGTCCTCTCCAAACATAAATGAGAAAGTGTGAAAAGGGCCAGCACGCTTACTTATTTACAGCTTGGCTCACTATGCTGCATGGGGCTGGAATGCTATCGCCGTTAGCAGGTATAGATTAGTTCCCCTCTCCCTCGCTGTGAAGTTAATTGAGGGAATCTTCCACCCACAGCGGTTTGGGTTCACCCTCAATCTACATGCAGCGGCAGCGTCCATTTTAAAAAGCGATACACAGTTTCACTTTTAATTTGTCTGTAGTATTTCCCTCTACTCCAGATGAGAGTCTCAGATAATAATATGTCCTGACCTTTCGCACTGTAGGCTACTCCTTCCTTTCCCAGTGGGATGGTTATGTAATGTCATTAACAAGATATAATGGTTCATTATACTATCACTAATTTGATTGTATAATACATAGTTACATATGTTACATGGTTTTATAATAATTACTCCACTAATCGTTTGCTTTGCATATTTACATTACATTAGAAATTAACATATACATGTATGTAATTTACAATGACATATATTTAATTGATTATTTTCATTTTCTCACTCTATATGCCTTATTAAGTAACACCCTAACATTTAGCTGAGCTAGTGCGGTTTTTATCAAAACAACATATTGGCCTAGTGTAAATGTCAATGCTCATGTGTATGCCAGACATTTCATTCCATTCCTGACATGGGGGATATTGGAAGCGCTAATGTAAATTTTAGTATGCGATCGTGTATAGACTGATGCTATGCATTTACAACTGTTTATCAATCAGTCTATTAATGATGGTGATCACATATCTGCTGGTGATCACAGTGATACCGTTATTAGGAATAAAACTTTTGACTTATTTACACTGTCTATGCCTCCTCATATAGAAGCTATGTATACAGAACTGTCAATACACACACCGTTTTATACATTCAGTTGATAGTAGATTTTTTTATTTGTTATATATGACTAACTATTCCAATAATACAATGCAGATATTTTCTCATAAAAGTCCTCAGCTGGAGAATGTCGCTGTGAGACAATGACATTGGGAGTTATGAAATGTGTTGTGTAAATGTTTTATTTTATCTGAGCCCAGGATAGATTTGTTTTTCTGTCTCTCCACACGTCTGTTAATTAAGCAATAATACATGAGACGTCCTGTGTTATGACATGTTTATCATGGCTGTGATGTGGTCATAGCATCGGCAGGCGAACCTCTAACAATGGGAATTACAAACCACCCTTTGTATAATAAAAATTATTGTGTATTTTTCCTGTGTTTTACTACCCAGTGATTATTTTATATCCGGTTGTTTTATACGAGTGTCCAAACGTGCAGCAGGGGGGGAAGATTTAGAGTCTTGCCCCCTGTTCGGCAGTGAGCTCTAATTGGAAGGTCAGGGGGACGTGTTTCAGCGTAACACAGGGTCCAGGAAATCACCCGCTTACTGGAGATTTAAAGGTTATCCAAACTCGACCCAAAGAGAGAGAAAAAACATTCCATCATGAGATGTCATTTTTTAGGATTAATGTGCCTTCCTGGTATTAGTCCTAGGGATATAATGCATTATCATACAACACAGTTCATTTGACATGAGAAATGTATACACTACTGTTAAAAAGTTTGGGGTCACTTAGAAATGTTTTTGTTTTTGAAAGAAAAGCTATTTTTTGTCCATTAAAATAACATAAAATTGATCAGAAGTACAGTGTACACATTGTTAAAGTTGTAAATGACTATTGTAGCTGGAAACAACTCATTTTTTATGGAATATTTACATAGGTGTACAGATGCCCATTATCAGCAACCATCACTCCTGTGTTCCAATGGCACATTGTGTTAGCTAATACAAGTTTATCATTTTAAAAGGCTAATTGATCATTAGAAAACCGTTTTGCAATTATGCTAGCACAGCTGAAAACTGTTGTGCTAATTAAAGAAGCAATAAAACTGGCCTTCTTTAGACTAGTTGAGTATCTGGAGCATCAGCATTTGTGGGTTCGATTACAGGCTCAAAATGGCCAGAAACAATTAACTTTCTTCTGAAACTGTCAAGACTTCCGCCGAAGTCGGTCCCTCTCCTTGTTCGGTCGGCGTTCGGCGGTCGACGTCACCGGCCTTCTACCCATCGCGATCAACTTTTCATTTCCATTTGTTTTGTCTTTGTTTTACAAACCTGGTTTCAATTCCCCAATTACATGTTCATTATTTAAGCCTCTGTTTTCCCCATGGTTTTTGTGCTTGTTTGTTCGGTCTGATGTTTGTGGGCTTGGTGTTACTTCATGTATTTAGAATTTTTGATTAAAGTTCCTTTTGTTACTCATCTCTGCTGTCCTGCGCCTGACTCCTCTGCACCAGCTACACCCAGATCCTTACAGAAACTCGGCAGTGTATTCTTGTTCTGAGAAATGTAGGCTATTCCATTTGAGAAATTGCCAAGAAATGGCAGAGTTCCTCTGTCCAGTGTCTGTGTTCTTTTGCCCATATTACTGTTTTATTTTTAATGGCCGTTCTGAGATATGGATTTTTCTTTGCAACTCTGCCTAGAAGGCCAGCATCCCAGAGTCGCCTCTTCATTGTTGACGTTGAGACTGGTGTTTTGTGGGTACTATTTAATGAAGCAGCAAGTTGAGGATTTGTAAGGTGTCTGTTTCTCAAACTAGACACTCTAATGTACTTGTCATCTTGCTCAGTTGTGCACCGGGGCCTCCCACTCCTCTTTCTATTCTGGTTAGAGGCAGTTTGCGCTGTTCTGAGAAGGGAGTTAACATTAACAATGTCGACACTATATTTCAGATCAATTTGATGTTATTTTAATGGACAAAAAATGTGTTTTTCTTTCAAAAACAAGGACATTTTTAAGTGTACATGGCAACATATGTTAGTTAATTAATTAATTAACACTGACATATTATTGTGTATTTATAGGAACGTAGTTGTGTTATACATTTTAAAAAATCATAACATGTAGAATTTCATAAATGATTAGTGATACAACAGGAAAAGCTAAGTAAAAGGTTAGCTGTTTCTTTGTCAAGGTCACTCTGTCTTATCTTTCCTAGAAATGTAAGAATGCCCTTTTCAGTCATCTGATCTTTCTCCAGCATTTTCTTTACCAGAGCAGCTGAACTTAGCACAGTGCGGCGGTGTGTGTCTACAGCACCCCAGGAGTTAACCATAGCCAGGATTGGAGGGCCATGGTTGTGTGTCTGTACTCAGGGCTGTACAGTTAACCATAGCCAGGATTGGAGGGCCATGGTTGTGTGTCTGTACTCAGGGCTGTACAGTTAACCATAGCCAGGATTGGAGTGCCATGGTTGTGTGTCGGGGTGTGTGTTTGTCTAAGGGCCCACCCCTGCTCATTTCATGCCAGATTTCATGTCTGTCACTGGACCCTCTCTCACGCTTCCATGGGCCTGTGGCGTATAGCTGGCGTTGATGGGTTTTGGGTGCAGGGCGGAGGAGGGTGGCGAGTGGAGGGTGGTGGTGGGTAGATAAGTGCTCGATGTCTGAGACTATGGCTGGATCTGACTCCGTCACGTGGGCCCTGGAGAGATTTCCCTGGATGTTTCTTGGCACGCGATGCTCAGAGCATATGCGCACACTCTCTCTCATATCACACACACACACACACACACACACACACACACACACACACACACACACACACACACACACACACACACACACACACACACACACACACACACACACACACACACACACACACAACCCACCTCTGAACGGGAGTTAAGATGGGAGCCAATAGAAACATTGCGTTGCTCCTTCTGTGCCCCCTGTGACCATGTAGAACCTATAGGATCTGATCTGGGAGGACTTAAATCAGGTTCTGCCCCCTTTTCATATAATGTCTCTCTCATGTCTTAGATGCTGAGTCCTACTCATCATCTAGTGAGCTCAGTCTTTTGTTCGTTGAGTATTTCTCTTTAATCAGTTGAATGTTTGTTTTGGTTTTTAATTCCCAAATACCAGTTCCTTCTATGGCAGTGTGTATGTATGTGTGATAAAGACAAGTCTGCCCTCCCTGCTGTTTCAGTGGCTGTGTGTCTGTGTCTTTCTGTCTCTGTGTCTCTCTGTGTCTGTGTGTTTCTCTGTGTCTCTCTGTGTCTGTGTGTGTGTCCAGGCTGGTCCCTTCACCTCTGTATGGTAATAGAGCAAGCGACAGGAGAGGTAGAGGTGAAGGTTCTGCAGACAAAGGAAAAAAAAATGCTGATCAGAGCAAGGCTATGGAAGGATAGGAGAGTGGGATGAAAGGAGAGGTGGAGGGAGAGAGGGGAGAACAGTGTGACACCCCAGGGTACGGTGACCAGAGCTAGACCAGGTCTCGTGATTATGGCTGGATTGTAGTCTACTCCTTTCCCTTTTCCTCTCCTCTCTTTTCCTCTCCTCTCTTTTCCTCTCCTGTCCTCTCCTTTCCTTGCCTCCTCTCTTTTTTCCACTCTCTTTTCCTCTCCACTCTTTTCCTCTCCTCTCCTCTCTTTTCCTCTCCTCTTTTCCTCTCTTCTCCACTCCCCTCTTTCCTCTCCTCTCTTTTCCTCTCCCCTCTTTTCCTCTCCCCTCTTTTCCACTCTTCTCTTTCCTCTTCCCTCTTTCCTCTCTTTTCCTCTGCTCTCCTCTCTTTTCCCTTCCTCTCCTATCTTCTCCTCTCCTTTCCTCTCCCCTCTTTTCCTCTCCTCTCTTTTCCTCTCCTCTCCTCTTTTTTCCTTCTCCCCTCTCCTGTCCTTTCCTCTCCTTCTTTTCCTCTCCTCTCCGCTCCTCTCTTTTCCTCTCCTCTCATCTCCTTTCCTCTCCTCTCCTCTCTTTTCCACTCCCATCCTTTTCTCTCCTCTCCTCTATTTTCCACTCCCCACTTTTCCTCTCCTCTCTTTTCCTCTCCCCTCTTTTCCTCTCCCCTCTTTTTCTCTCATCTCCTAATTGTTTCCTTTCCCCCCTCTCCCTGTCTTTCCATTCCCTTCTTTTCCTCTCCTCTTCTCTCTTTTCCTCTCCTCTCCTCTCTTTTTTCCTCTCCTCTCCTTTCCACTCCCCTCTTTTTCTCTCCTCTCCTCTTTTTTTCCCTCTCCCCTCTTTTTTCCTCTACTCTCCTCTCCTTTCCACTCCCCTCTTTTTCTCTCCTCTCCTCTTTTTTCCTTTCATCTCCTCTTTTTTTCCTTCTCCCCTCTCCTTCTCCCCTCTCCCCTCTTTTCCTCTCTTTTCCTCTCCCCTCTTTTCCTCTCCCCTCTTTTCCACTCCTCTCTTTCCTCTTCCCTCTTTCCTCTCTTTTCCTCTGCTCTCCTCTCTTTTCCCCTCCTCTCTTCTCTTTTCCTCTCCCCTCTTTTCCTCTCCTCTCCACTTTGTTTCTTTCCCCTCCTCTCCTTTCCTCTCCCCTCTTTTCATCTCCTCTCTTTGCCTCTCCTCTCCTCTTTTGTCCTTCTCCCCTCTCCTGTCCTTTCCTCTCCTTCTTTTCCTCTCCTCTCCGCTCCTCTCTTTTCCTCTCCTCTCATCTCCTTTCCTCTACTCTCCTCACCTCTCCTCTCTTCTTCTCTCTTTTCATCTCCTCTCTTTTCCTCTCCTCTCTTTTCCACTCCCCTCTTTTCCTCATCTCTTTTTTCCTCTCCCCTCTTTTCCTCCCCTCTCGTTTCCTCTCCCCTCTTTTTCGCTCATCTCCTAATTGTTTCCTTTCCCCCCTCTCCCTGTCTTTCCATTCCCTTCTTTTCCTCTCCTCTTCTCTCTTTTCCTCTCCTCTCCTCTCTTTTTTCCTCTCCTCTCCTATCCACTCTCCTCTTTTTCTCTCCTCTCCTCTTTTTTCCTCTCCCCTCTTTTCCTCTACTCCTCTCCTTTCCACTCCCCTCTTTTCCTCTCCTCTCCTGTTTTTTCCTTTCATCTCCTCTTTTTTTCCTTCTCCCCTCCTGTCTTTCCTCTCCCCTCTTTCCCTCTCCTCCCCTCTCTTTTCCTCTCCCCTCTTTTCCTCTTCTCTCCTCTCCTCTCTTCTTCTCTCTTTTCCTCTCCTCTCTTTTCCTCTCCTCTCTGTTCCACTCCCCTTTTTTTCTATCCTCTCTTTTCCACTCCCCTCTTTTCCTCTCCTCTCCTCTCTTTTCCTCTCCCCTCTTTTTCTCTCCTCTCCTAATTGTTTCCTTTCCCCCCTCTCCCTGTCTTTCCATTCCATTCTTTTCCTCTCCTCTTCTCTCTTTTCCTCTCCTCTCCTTTCCACTCCCCTCTTTTTCTCTCCTCTCCTCTTTTTTCCTCTCCTCTTTTTTCCTTTCATCTCCTCTTTTATTCCTTCTCCCCTCTCCTGTCTTTCCTTTCCCCTCTTTTCCTCTCCTCTCCTCTCTTTTCCTCTCCCCTCCTCTCTTTTCCTCTCCTCTCCTAATTTTTTCCTTTCCCCCCTCTCCCTGTCTTTCCATTCCTTTCTTTTCCTCTCCTCTCTTTTCCTCTCCTCTCTTTTCCTCTCCCCTCTTTTCCTCTCCCCTCTTTTCCACTCCTCTCTTTCCTCTTCCCTCTTTCCTCTCTTTTCCTCTGCTCTCCTCTCTTTTCCCCTCCTCTCTTCTCTTTTCCTCTCCCCTCTTTTCCTCTCCTCTCCACTTTGTTTCTTTCTCCTCCTCTCCTTTCCTCTCCCCTCTTTTCATCTCCTCTCTTTGCCTCTCCTCTCCTCTTTTTTCCTTCTCCCCTCTCCTGTCCTTTCCTCTCCTTCTTTTCCTCTCCTCTCCGCTCCTCTCTTTTCCTCTCCTCTCATCTCCTTTCCTCTACTCTCCTCACCTCTCCTCTCTTCTTCTCTCTTTTCATCTCCTCTCTTTTCCTCTCCTCTCTTTTCCACTCCCCTCTTTTCCTCATCTCTTTTTTCCTCTCCCCTCTTTTCCTCCCCTCTCGTTTCCTCTCCCCTCTTTTTCGCTCATCTCCTAATTGTTTCCTTTCCCCCCTCTCCCTGTCTTTCCATTCCCTTCTTTTCCTCTCCTCTTCTCTCTTTTCCTCTCCTCTCCTCTCTTTTTTCCTCTCCTCTCCTATCCACTCTCCTCTTTTTCTCTCCTCTCCTCTTTTTTCCTCTCCCCTCTTTTCCTCTACTCCTCTCCTTTCCACTCCCCTCTTTGCCTCTCCTCTCCTGTTTTTTCCTTTCATCTCCTCTTTTTTTCCTTCTCCCCTCCTGTCTTTCCTCTCCCCTCTTTCCCTCTCCTCCCCTCTCTTTTCCTCTCCCCTCTTTTCCTCTTCTCTCCTCTCCTCTCTTCTTCTCTCTTTTCCTCTCCTCTCTTTTCCTCTCCTCTCTGTTCCACTCCCCTTTTTTTCTATCCTCTCTTTTCCACTCCCCTCTTTTCCTCCCCTCTTTTTCCTCTCCCCTCTTTTCCTCTCCTCTCCTCTCTTTTCCTCTCCCCTCTTTTTCTCTCCTCTCCTAATTGTTTCCTTTCCCCCCTCTCCCTGTCTTTCCATTCCATTCTTTTCCTCTCCTCTTCTCTCTTTTCCTCTCCTCTCCTTTCCACTCCCCTCTTTTTCTCTCCTCTCCTCTTTTTTCCTCTCCTCTTTTTTCCTTTCATCTCCTCTTTTATTCCTTCTCCCCTCTCCTGTCTTTCCTCTCCCCTCTTTGCCTCTCCTCTCCTCTCTTTTCCTCTCCCCTCCTCTCTTTTCCTCTCCTCTCCTAATTTTTTCCTTTCCCCCCTCTCCCTGTCTTTCCATTCCTTTCTTTTCCTCTCCTCTCTTTTCCTCTCCTCTCTTTTCCTCTCCCCTCTTTTCCTCTCCCCTCTTTTCCACTCCTCTCTTTCCTCTTCCCTCTTTCCTCTCTTTTCCTCTGCTCTCCTCTCTTTTCCCCTCCTCTCTTCTCTTTTCCTCTCCCCTCTTTTCCTCTCCTCTCCACTTTGTTTCTTTCCCCTCCTCTCCTTTCCTCTCCCCTCTTTTCATCTCCTCTCTTTGCCTCTCCTCTCCTCTTTTTTCCTTCTCCCCTCTCCTGTCCTTTCCTCTCCTTCTTTTCCTCTCCTCTCCGCTCCTCTCTTTTCCTCTCCTCTCATCTCCTTTCCTCTACTCTCCTCACCTCTCCTCTCTTCTTCTCTCTTTTCATCTCCTCTCTTTTCCTCTCCTCTCTTTTCCACTCCCCTCTTTTCCTCATCTCTTTTTTCCTCTCCCCTCTTTTCCTCCCCTCTCGTTTCCTCTCCCCTCTTTTTCGCTCATCTCCTAATTGTTTCCTTTCCCCCCTCTCCCTGTCTTTCCATTCCCTTCTTTTCCTCTCCTCTTCTCTCTTTTCCTCTCCTCTCCTCTCTTTTTTCCTCTCCTCTCCTATCCACTCTCCTCTTTTTCTCTCCTCTCCTCTTTTTTCCTCTCCCCTCTTTTCCTCTACTCCTCTCCTTTCCACTCCCCTCTTTTCCTCTCCTCTCCTGTTTTTTCCTTTCATCTCCTCTTTTTTTCCTTCTCCCCTCCTGTCTTTCCTCTCCCCTCTTTCCCTCTCCTCCCCTCTCTTTTCCTCTCCCCTCTTTTCCTCTTCTCTCCTCTCCTCTCTTCTTCTCTCTTTTCCACTCCCCTCTTTTCCTCCCCTCTTTTTCCTCTCCCCTCTTTTCCTCTCCTCTCCTCTCTTTTCCTCTCCCCTCTTTTTCTCTCCTCTCCTAATTGTTTCCTTTCCCCCCTCTCCCTGTCTTTCCATTCCATTCTTTTCCTCTCCTCTTCTCTCTTTTCCTCTCCTCTCCTTTCCACTCCCCTCTTTTTCTCTCCTCTCCTCTTTTTTCCTCTCCTCTTTTTTCCTTTCATCTCCTCTTTTATTCCTTCTCCCCTCTCCTGTCTTTCCTCTCCCCTCTTTGCCTCTCCTCTCCTCTCTTTTCCTCTCCCCTCCTCTCTTTTCCTCTCCTCTCCTAATTTTTTCCTTTCCCCCCTCTCCCTGTCTTTCCATTCCTTTCTTTTCCTCTCCTCTCTTTTCCTCTCCTCTCTTTTCCTCTCCCCTCTTTTCCTCTCCCCTCTTTTCCACTCCTCTCTTTCCTCTTCCCTCTTTCCTCTCTTTTCCTCTGCTCTCCTCTCTTTTCCCCTCCTCTCTTCTCTTTTCCTCTCCCCTCTTTTCCTCTCCTCTCCACTTTGTTTCTTTCTCCTCCTCTCCTTTCCTCTCCCCTCTTTTCATCTCCTCTCTTTGCCTCTCCTCTCCTCTTTTTTCCTTCTCCCCTCTCCTGTCCTTTCCTCTCCTTCTTTTCCTCTCCTCTCCGCTCCTCTCTTTTCCTCTCCTCTCATCTCCTTTCCTCTACTCTCCTCACCTCTCCTCTCTTCTTCTCTCTTTTCATCTCCTCTCTTTTCCTCTCCTCTCTTTTCCACTCCCCTCTTTTCCTCATCTCTTTTTTCCTCTCCCCTCTTTTCCTCCCCTCTCGTTTCCTCTCCCCTCTTTTTCGCTCATCTCCTAATTGTTTCCTTTCCCCCCTCTCCCTGTCTTTCCATTCCCTTCTTTTCCTCTCCTCTTCTCTCTTTTCCTCTCCTCTCCTCTCTTTTTTCCTCTCCTCTCCTATCCACTCTCCTCTTTTTCTCTCCTCTCCTCTTTTTTCCTCTCCCCTCTTTTCCTCTACTCCTCTCCTTTCCACTCCCCTCTTTTCCTCTCCTCTCCTGTTTTTTCCTTTCATCTCCTCTTTTTTTCCTTCTCCCCTCCTGTCTTTCCTCTCCCCTCTTTCCCTCTCCTCCCCTCTCTTTTCCTCTCCCCTCTTTTCCTCTTCTCTCCTCTCCTCTCTTCTTCTCTCTTTTCCTCTCCTCTCTTTTCCTCTCCTCTCTGTTCCACTCCCCTTTTTTTCTATCCTCTCTTTTCCACTCCCCTCTTTTTCCTCTCCCCTCTTTTCCTCTCCTCTCCTCTCTTTTCCTCTCCCCTCTTTTTCTCTCCTCTCCTAATTGTTTCCTTTCCCCCTCTCCCTGTCTTTCCATTCCATTCTTTTCCTCTCCTCTTCTCTCTTTTCCTCTCCTCTCCTTTCCAGTCCCCTCTTTTTCTCTCCTCTCCTCTTTTTTCCTCTCCTCTTTTTTCCTTTCATCTCCTCTTTTATTCCTTCTCCCCTCTCCTGTCTTTCCTCTCCCCTCTTTTCCTCTCCTCTCCTCTCTTTTCCTCTCCCCTCCTCTCTTTTCCTCTCCTCTCCTAATTTTTTCCTTTCCCCCCTCTCCCTGTCTTTCCATTCCTTTCTTTTCCTCTCCTCTCTTTTCCTCTGCTCTCCTTTCCACTCCCCTCTTTTTCTCTCCTCCCCTCTCTTTTCCACTCCTCTCCTTTCCACTCCCCTCTTTTTCTCTCCTCCCCTCTCTTTTCCACTCCCCTCTTTTCCTCGCCTCTTTTTTTCCTCTCCTCTCTTTTCCTCTCCTGTCTTTCCTCTCCCCTCTTTTCCTCTCCTCCCCTCATTTTTTCTCTCCTCTCCCTTATTTTCCTCTCCTCTCTTTGCCACTCCCCTCCTTTCCTCTCTTCTCCTCTCCTCTCTTTTCCTATCCCCTTTTTCCTCTCCTCTCCTCTTTTTTTCCTCCTCATCCTCTCCTCTCTTTTCCTCTCCCCTCTTTTCCTCTCCTCTCTTTCCTTTCCCATTTTTTCATCTCCTCCTCTTTTTTCCTTCTCCCATCTCCTGTCTTTTCCTCTTCCTCTTTTCCTCTCCTCTCCTCTCTTTTCCTCTCATCACTTCTCTCCCCTCCCCTCCTCTCCTTTCTTTTCCTCTCCCCTCTTTTTCTCTCCTCTCCTCTCTTTTCCTCTCCTCTCCTCTCCTCCCCTTTTTCCTTCTTCCCTCTCCTGTCTTTTCCTCTCCTCTCTTTTCCTCTCATCACTTTTCATCTCCTCTCATTTCCTCTCCTCTCTTTTTTCCTTCTCCCCTCTTTTCCTCTCCTCTCCTCTCTTTTCCTCTGCTCTCCTTTCTTTTCCCTTCATCTCCTTTCCTTTATTTTCCTCTCCTCTCCTTTCTTTTCCTATCCTCTCCTCTCTTTTCTTCTCCTCTCTTTTCCTCTCCCCTCTTTTCCTCCCCCTTCTTTGCCTCTCCTCTCCTCTCCTCTCCTCTCCTCTCCTCTCCTCTCCTCTCTTCTTGCCTGTAAAGGGAGAGGACTGGCTCCTATTAAAGCAGAGATAATTGATTCCCCCCCCCCCCCCTTCTTGTTGCAATACCCTTGTGCCATCACCTGCCTCTCAGAGCACCAATCAATACAACATCTGCATCTGTACGGGGAGGAAAACATATACGGGTGTTGCTACTGGATTGGCCCTTAGCCTGCCTCCCCTCTTCCCTCTCTCTTTTCCTCTCCCCTCCTTTCCTCTCCTCTCCTCTCCTCCCCTCTCATTTTCTCTCCTCTATACCTTATTCTCCCTCCTTTTTTTCTCTGTCTCCCTCCCTCCTGCCTTCTCCCCTGCCTTCTCTCCCACCCTCCCTTTGCTTCTTCTGTCCCTCCCTCCCTGTTCCCATCCCTGACTCTCTCCCTCTCTCCCTTTACCCCTCCCTTCCTTCCTTCCTAAATGTAAAAATATGTAATGTGAGGAAGTTAAGAGATTGAGAATGCATTTACAGATGAGCTCTGCTCCCGTCCCCCAGCCCTGCCCTAATCGAGGTGTAATGAGAGTCGGAGTGTCTGTTTATGTGTGTGTGTGCGCATGTGTATGTTTGTGTGTGTATGTGTTTAATGAGTGTCTGATAACCTGGTTGTGCGTGAGTGGCGTCTGTAAGAGGTGGTGGTGAAAGATAACAAACGTGGCATGACAGGACGGTGTCCATTATGACCTTTGACCTCTAGGGAAAGTTACAATATATTGTAGATGGAAAGAGGAGATCCTGCTGTGTTGTATACTTCACCTTGTGATACTCATACTGCCCTTATAAGAGACGGAGAGATTGATACTGTATTAGTAAATAGACAAGCATACACACACTGTATTTGTGGATGGCGGGGCGGGGGGGGGGTTGTGGTGAGCCTATGCTGGGCGTGCTGTTTCCTCTCTCCTCTGGATGACAAACAATCCTGGTCTCTGGATCATACTCGCTGTATAGGAAGAATTGGGGAAAAAAAGGATGAGGAGAGGAGAGGGGGTGAACGGAGGAAGCAACGGAACTAGAGAATGTATAGAATGACCCATATTGAGATGTGATAGAATATTGAATGATTGAGTGGTGATAAGATATGAAGTAGGACATTTATGAATAATATTATATGTCCTGACGCCCACTCTTTAACCTCTCTTGGGTACGTGAGACGTTAGCGTCCCACCTCTTCAACAGCCAGTGAAACTGCTTGGCGCCAAATTCAAATACAGAAATACTCATTATAAAAATTCTGAAACAAAACATATTTTACATAGGTTTAAAGATGAACTTCTTGTGAATCCAACCACAGTGTCAGATTTAAAAAATGCTTTACGGCGAAAGCATACCTTACGATTATTTAAAAACATAGCCCACTAGACAAATCATTACAAACAGTAACCAGCCAAGTAGAACAGTTACACAAGTCAGAAATAGAGATAAAATTAATCCCTTACCTTTGATGATCTTCATATGGTTGCACTCAGCAGACATTAATTGACTCAACAAATGTTCCTTTTGTTCGATAAAGTCTCTTTATATCCAAAAACCTCCGTTTTGTTCGCGTTTTCTTCAGCAGTCCACAGGCTCAAACGCAGTCAAAACAGGAAGACAAAAAAATCCAAATTGTATCCGTAAAGTTCATAGAAACATGTCAAACGATGTTTATATTCAATCCTTGGGTTGTTTTTAGCCTAAATAATTGATAATATTTCAACCGGACAATAACGTCTTCAATATAAAATGTAAACAAGAAAGGCACTCTCTCGGTCTCGCGCATGAAAAAACTCTGTGACACTTTAGGGTCCACTCATTCAGACTGCTCTTACTTCCTCATTTTTCAGAATACAAGCCTGAAACTATTTCTAAAGACTGTTGACATCTAGTGGAAGGCATAGAAACTGCAATTTGAGTCCTAAGTCAATGGATACTGTAATGGCATTGGATAGAAACTACAAAACCCCCCAAAAAACTACTTCCTGAATGGATTTTTCTCAAATCAGTTCTGTTATACTCACAGACACTATTTTAACTTCTCTAGGATAGGGGGCAGCATTTTCACTTTTGGATAAATAGCGTGCCCAATTTCAACTTCCTTCTACTCATCCCCAGAATATAAGATATGCATATTATTAGTAGATTTGGATAGAAAACACTCTGAAGTTTCTAAAACTGTTTGAATCATGTCTGTGAGTATAACATAACTTATGTAGCAGGCAAAACCCCGAGGACAAACCATTCAGATTCTTTTTTTTTTAAGTTACTGTCTGTTCAATGAGTTTTCATTGGGATACTAGATTTCTAATTGACTTGTTTGCAGTTCCTACCGCTTCCACTGGATGTCACCAGTCTTTGGAAATTGGTTGAGGTTATTCCTTTGTGTAATGAAGAAGTACGGCCATCTTGAACGTGGGTCGTTTGAAGTGTACTTTTTGAGAAGGCGCATGACTCGGAAAGTAGCGTGAATTTGTTGTCTTCCTGTATTGAACACAGATAGTCCCGTCTATAATTTGATCGATTATTAACGTTTAAAAATACCTACAGTTGTATTACAAAAGTAGTTTGAAATGTTTTGGCAAAGTTTACACGTAACTATTGAGATATTTTGTAGTGACGTTGCGCAAATTGGAAGCTGTTTTTTCTGGATCAAATGCGCCAAATAAATTGACATTTTGTATATATATGGACGGAATTAATTGAACAAAAGGACCATTTGTGATGTTTATGGGACATATTGGAGTGCCAACAAAAGAAGGTAAGGCATGATTTATATTTTATTTCTGCGTTTTGTGTTGTGCCTGCAGGGTTGAAATATGCTACACTCTCTTTGTTTACTGTTGTGGTATCATCAGATAATAGCATCTTATGCTTTCGACCGAAAAGCCTTTTTGAAATCTGACATGTTGGCTGGATTCACAACGAGTGTAGCTTTAATTATATGTAAAACATGTATCTTTCATCAAAGTTTATGATGAGTATTTCTGTTATTTGACATTGCTCTCTGTAATTACTCCGGATATTTTGGAGGCATTTCTGAACATGGCGCCAATGTAAACCGAGATTTGTGGATATAAATATGCACATTATCGAACAAAACATAAATGTATTGTGTAACATGATGTCATATGAGTGTCATCTGATGAAGATGTTCAAAGGTTAGTGATTCATTTTATCTCTATTTCTGGTTTTTGTTACTACTATCTGTTGCTGGGAAAATGGCTGTTTTTCTGTGGCTATGTACTGAGCTAACATAATTGTTTGGTGTGCTTTCCCCGTAAATCCTTTTTGAAATCAGACATGTTGGCTGGAATCACAACATGTGTAGCTTTAATTTGGTGTCTTTCATGTGTGATTTCATGAAAGATTGATTTTTACAGTAATATATTTGAATTTGGCGCACTACATTTTTTCTGGCTTTTGGCCAAGTGGGACGCTACCTTCCCACATATCCCAGAGAAGTTAACGGTTTTGGAAACTTTAGAGTGTTTTCTATCCAAATCTACCAGTTATATGCATATCATATCTTCTGGGCCCGAGAAGCAGGCAGTTTAATTTGGGCATGCATTTCATCCAAAATTCCGAATGCTGCCCCCTACCCTAGATAAGTTAAAGCATGCACACATGCATATGCACACACACACACACACACACACACACACACACACACACACACACACACACACACACACACACACACACACACACACACACACACACACACACACACACACTCTTTGTGTCTGTGTTGTTCCATTGTCTGTGACTCGCGTCAGTTCTGAAGTGAGTCAAACTGTTTGTAGGGATGAGTTTATTACCAAACAGAGAGAGAGAGATAGTCTTTGAGTTTGTATAACTGAATGTGTCATTATTTTATAACAAATCTGTAATTCTTAAATAAACATTAAAAAAATCATTAAAAATGTAAATAAAATATAAAAAAGCATTTACATTCAACTTATTTTATAAACGAAGCATACCGCTCCTTTGTAAGCCCAGTCTTCCTCAATCAATGGGAGATCTTTCACAGCCGAGAAGAACTCAAAATCGACTTTTATTCTGGCTTTGAGAATAACCATGTCCCTTGTCTATCTTATGTTTCCTACTCAGAGAAATTGTCATCTTAGCTTGTGCCAAAATAAAATGTAACAGTTGACATATTCTTTTCTGTTGCTTACTATATTGAAAGCCCAAAATAAAAACAGTGTTATTGAAAATCCCCCTACAGCTGTAAACAAAGCCTCTAGTATTTCAAAGAGAGGCTTTATCCTCTCACGCTCCATAAAACATTTTTCTCTTAAATTACAAAAAGGACGTCCATCTCCAACATCTGAGTTAATGACAGAAACAAAAGCATTAACTGCAATGATGCCATGTATCACCCTCCATTGCATGTCACCAGTATCCTTTTGTAACGGTGGCTTGTACAGTGCTCTCCATGCTAGCTTTACCTTGTCATCAATGCCCAGTTTTACCCTCCAAGGATGCGTTTCTTGTAGAAAACGTATGTCACTTCCCTTTCCTTTTATTAACTCATACACTATGGCTCTTTTTTAACATCTCTCGCCCCATTTACGTTTAAAGAAATCTTAAAACTGCTTATGGCTAAATAAAATACAGAGTAAAAGACAGAAAACACATTTCTTTACAGAGTTAAGGCTGCGACTGACCTCTTTCATTTCCTATAGAATTTTAATCACTTGTCAGTCTGGTGACCATTTTCTTGAGTCTAGCGATTTCAGGGCTTGTCAAACCTCCCCTGTTATTTTTGACATCAGAAACATTGCTGATTCAATAAACAATTCACTTTCAGGAAAAAAAATCCTTATAATCCTACATATATTTCTTCCCTTTTTTCAAATTCAGAAATATGCGTACCTTCTCAATCCCGTACCTCCCTTCCACCCCATCTCTCACTATGTTGTCGTGACGCATCAGATGCCTCACTATCGCTATCGTCCCCAGAAGAAAACTCCACCATTTCTACAACCTGTTTATCCTCAACTGATTTATCAATCTCTACTTCCTGTTAGAATTAGAACCCTCGCCACCCCTTAAATTTTTCCTCTTACTCCTCGGTACTTTGAAAACAGCTGCTTCATTTTCCATTGTTTCACTCTCCTCTTGAACTCCCATTTCATTTACCAGCACCTCCTCAGCGACCTCAATCGCAGTCTCACCGACTGCCCCCTCCCTACTTTTTCCTGATCTACCACAATTGCCCCCTTAGCCACACTGCTTTTGTTTCCTACTTTTCCCACCACATCTGCCCACCTTCTCCCTTCCCCTGAACCCTTAGCCTGTTCATCCCTTCTCGGTGGTGCTTTAGCGGTACCAGCGCTAGAGCTGCTACCGGGCTCTGCGTGCTCGTTCTCTGGACAATAACGTACCAAATGCCCCTCTATTCCACAACCAAAGCATTTCATTGATTCAGTAGAAGCGTAGAACACATAATCAAATCCATCATCTTAAAACTGAACGCTAAATTCAGTTCGTCAGTATCCTTCTTAAAATAATGTGCACTTGTCTCCTATGAGATACGACATGTTTCAGCAAAGGAGATTTGCGTCCAAAAATAACCTTCTTTATTGTAGATACAAGTTGACCATGACGAGGAAATCCCGACGTCTGTCTCCCGCAACACAACACCACTCTCAACTGTCGTATTCACCTTTTCAATGGAATCTAAGAATATCACTACGGTGTTATTCATCTTTGAGGCTGATTTTATGCTCTCATGCCCAATGATAGCACCCACTGCTAAGCTACATTCTTCCACCGAACATCCTGGAATCATTACCCCATGCAGGAATCTTTACCCCATGCAGGAATCTTTACCCCATGCCGTTTTTCAAATTTCAAACCTCCACGAATGGCCATTGAAACCAGCCCCTCCCGCTGGTTACGCCCTCGAGAAAAACAACCTCAACTATCCCACCACCCCTATATGTGCTTAGTGACAGTGAGACAAATATAACCTTAAAACAACTAAATTACATGTATATTTATACACACCGAAACCCAATAGAGTGAAAAGAATTCCAGTCGCTCCAACAATCACTCCTGCTTCCCGAATCACTCCCAGCATGCACTCCAATGAGAGAGAGAGAGACCCCACAGAGCCCCAGGACAGAATCACGATTAGATCCAACCAAATCATGAGAAAACAAAAAGATAATTATTTGACACATTGCTCTGTTTTTTTGTTAATTCTTTCCAAACTAGAATGCTATTTGGCCCTAAACAGAGTACACAGTGGCACAATACCTGACCACTGTGACTGACCCAAACTTAAGGAAAGCTTTGACTATGTACAGACTCAGTGAGCATAGCCTTGCTATTTAAGAAAGGCCGCCGTAGGCAGACCTGGCTCTCAAGAGAAGACAGGCTTTGTGCACACTGCCCACTGAGCTGCACTTCCTAACCTCCTGCCAAATGTATGACCATATTAGAGACACATATTTCCCTCAGATTACACAGACCTACAAAGAATTAGAAAACAAACCTAATTTTGATAAACTCCCATATCTACTGGGTGAAATACCACAGTGTGCATCACAGCAGCAAGATGTGTGACCTGTTGCCACAAGAAAAGGGCAACCAGTGAAGAACAAACACATTTTTATGTTTTTTTTATTTTCCCTTTTGTACTTTTACTATTTGCACATAATATGACATTTGAAATGTCTTTATTCTTTTGGAACTTTTGTGATTGTAATGTTTACTGTTGATTTTTATTGTTTATTTCACTTTTGTTTATTATCTATTTTACTTGCTTTGGCAATGTTAGCATATGTTTCCCATGCCAATAAAGCCCTTAAATTGAAATTGAATTGAGAGAGAAAGAGAGAAAAAGGTGTGGTCGTTGCGGTGATCTAGTGGAGTCTGACTCTGTTCCGTTACCCATGATAGTCCAGGGGTGCCCGTTTAGATTAGAACCCATCTGGTGGGTGGCGCAACACCTTCCCTCGGTGCCCTCCCTGTTTCCCTCAATCCCTCCATCTCTTTCCCTCGTCCCCTCTATCTGTCTCTCTCTCTCTCTCTCTCTCCGTCACCCTCCCCTTGCGACTTGTGTGGGTGTGTGAAAGACTGTTATTAGAGATACCCCTCCTCCCTCTCTAGCCCCCCCTCTCTTTTCCTATGTTTCCCTATATCTCTCTCACACACATTCTCCCATTCACACATCATCTGGAGCCACTGGCAGAGTGTTGAAACAGAAAATGTTCCCATCTTAGTTGGCTTAGTCTTGAATGTACCATTAATCTGCCAGTTTCATCACAATACTACTGAATATGAACACTCAAGGTTACTGCCACAGAATGTCTGCCTAGCTCTGTCTGCCTACACAACTGACGAAGACAGTCTTTCTTTCTCCCATGGTATAAAGGCTGCTGTATGTCAACTCTATACCTCTTGTGTGAAGAAAACAGTGTGTACAGCGCATTCAGAAACTATTCAGACCCATTTGTCTTTTTCCACATTTTGTTACGTCACAGCCTTATTCTAAAATGTATTAAATAATTTTTGTCCCTCATCAATCTACATACAATACCCCATAATGACAAATAAAAAAATGTTTTGTTGAATGTTTGCAAATATATAAAAATAAAAAACTGAAATATCACATTGACATAAGTATTCAGACCCTTTACTGAGTACTTTGTTGAAGCACCTTTGGCAGCGATTACAGCCTTCAGTCTTCTTGGGTTTGACGCTAAAAGCTTGGCACACCTGTATTTGGAGAGTTTCTCTCATTCTTCGCTGCAGATCGTCTCAAGTTCTGTCAGGTTGGATGGGGAACGTTGCTGCACAGCTATTTTCAGATCTCTCCAGAGATGTTCAATCAGATTCAAGCAGGTTTTCATCAAGGATCTCTCTGTACTTTGCTCTGTTCTTCTTTATCTCGATCCTGACTAGTGTCCCAGTCCCTGCTGCTGAAAAACATCCCCACAGCATGATGCTGCCACCACAATGCTTCACCGTAGAGATGGTGCCAGGTTTCCTCCAGACGTGATACTTGGCATTCAGGCCATGGAGTTCAATCTCGGTTTCATCAGACCAGAGAATCGTGTTTCTCATGGTCTGAGAGTCTTTAGGGGCCTTTTGGCAAACTCCAAGCTTCATGTACCTTTTACCGTCTGGCCACTCTACCATAAAGGTCTGATTGGTGGAGTGCTGCAGAGATGGTTGTCCTTCTGAAGGTTCTCCCATCTCCACAGAGGAACTCTAGAGCTCTGTCAGAGTGACCACCGGGTTCTTGGTCACCTCTCTGACCCAGGCCCTTCTCCCCCGATTTCTCAGTTTGGCCAAGTGGCCAGCTCTAGGAAGAGTCTTGGTGGTTACAACGTTTTTCCATTTAAGAGTGATGGAGAACACTATGTTCTTGGGGACCTTGAATGCTGCAGAAATGTTTTGGTACCCTTCCCCAGATCTGTGCCTCAACACAGTCCTGTCTCGGAGCTCTACAGACAATTCCTTCGGCTTCATGGCTTGATTTTTGCTCTGATATGCACTGTCAACTGTGGGACCTTATATAGACAGGTGTGTGCCTTTCCAAATCATGTCCAAACAATTGCATTTACCAAAGGTGGACTCCAATCAAGTTGTAGAAAAGTCTCAAGGATGATCAATGGAAACAGGATGCAGTTCAATTTCGAGTCTCATAGCAAGGGGTCTGAATACTTATGTAAATAAGATATTTTTGTTTTTATTTTTAATACGTTTGCAAAAAAATCTAAAAAACGGTTTTGCTGCATCATGGGGTATTGTGTGTAGATTGCTGAGGATTATTTTATTTTTGTAATCCATTTTAGAATAAGGCTGCAGCATAACAAAATCTGAAAAAGTCCAAAAGCTCTGAATGTGTGTTTTCCTTCCTTCCTTCCTTCCTTCCTTCCTTCCTTCCTTCCTTATTTCCTTCCTTCCTTCCTTCCTTCCTTCCTTCCTTCCTTCCTTCCTTCCTTCCTTCCTTCCTTCCTTCCTTCCTTCCTTCCTTCCTTCCTTCCTTCCTTCCTTCCTTCCTTGTGTGTCTCTCTGTGTGTGTCTCTCTGTGTGTGTGTGTCTGTGTGTGTCTCTCTGTGTGTGTCCATGTGTGGCTCTGTGTGTGTGTGTGTCTCTCTCGCTCTGTGTGTGTCTCTCTCTCTCTGTGTGTGTGTGTGTGTGTGTGTGTGTGTGTGTGTGTGTGTGTGTGTGTGTGTGTGTGTGTGTGTGTGTGTGTGTGTGTGTGTGTGTGTGTGTGTGTGTGTGTGTGTGTGTGTGTGTGTGTGTGTCAAGAGTTTAAAAGAAGTGTTGCGTGTATGTGGTGTTTCTTTTTCTTCAGTCCTCCCAGGGCTCGGCGGCTGTGTTCTTAAGGTCAGGGCTGACTCTGTAGGCGAGACGTCACTCATCAAAACCATTTATTCCAATATCCCTCCATTACTCCATACCTCTTTTATGGATTCACTCTCCTGTGTTGCTCTTGTTATGTGGATTTTATTACATGTTCCTCTAGGTGGCCGATGAGGGAGAGTCATTCACCATTTGCTTCTTTTAACCTTTCACGAGTATCAATCCCGGATCCGGGAGCACCCCCCACCCCCCACACACTGATTAGCATAGCTAGCATAGCTTCACAAGTAGATAGTAGCATCTAAATATCATTAAATCACAAGTCCAAGACACCAGATGAAAGATACAGATCTTGTGAATAAAGCCACCATTTCAGATTTTTAAAATGTTTTACAGGGAAGACAAAATATGTAAATCTATTAGCTAAACACGTTAGCAAAATACACCACTATTCTAACTCCATCAGTTTCTTACTCCTTCAGGTGCTATCACCAATTCGGCTCAACTAAGATATTGATATCCACTAACCAAGAAAAAACCTCTTCAGATGACAGTCTGATAACATATTCATGGTATAGGATAGTTTTTGTTAGAAAAAAGTGCATATTTCAGGTAGAAATCACAGTTTACAATTGCACCGACCATCACAAATCGACTAGAATTACTAGATAGAGCAACGTGTATGACCAATTTACTCATCATAAAACATTTCATAAAAATAGACAAAGCATAGCAATGGAAAGACCCAGTTCTTGTGATTTCAGACCATATTTCAGATTTTCTAAGCGTTTTTCAGCGAAAACACAATAAATCGATAAGTTAGCATACTACATGTGCAAACGTTACCAGAGCATCGATTCCAGCCAAAGAGCGCTATAACGTAATCACCGCCAAAATATATTAATTTTTTCACTAACCTTCTCAGAATTCTTCCGATGACACTCCTGTAACATCATTTTACAATATACATATACAGTTTGTTCGAAAAGGTGCATATTTAGCCATACAAAACCGTGGTTACACAATAAAAATACTAGGAAATCAAGCCTCAATATGTCTGACGTCATCTATCAGAGTGATCTAGTTTAATTGAAAGCTAATCATATACTTGACTAAAAAATACAGGGTTGACAGCAATCGAAAGACAAATTAGTTCTTAATGCAACCGCTGATTTACATTTTTAAAATTATCCTTACTTTTCAATACAGGGTTGGCCAAGTGAAGCTATACCAAACAAAATGGCGAAATATGCGTTTAAAATATTTCGACAGAAACACGATTTATCATATTAAATATTGCTTACTTTGAGCTGTTCTTCCATCATATTCTTGGGCAATGTATCCTTTCTATGTTATAAACGTCTTTTGGTCGATAGATGTCCTCTGTCCTTCGAAATGTCCACCACCAACGACCGACACCCCAAAAACGTGTCCAAACTTTCAGAGTGCACAACAAAGAAATTCCTCAAAATCGCACTAAACGGATATAAATTGCTATAAAACGGTTCAAATTAACTACATTATGATGTTTTTAACAACTATAAGGACTGAAAACATGACCGGAGAAATATTGCTGGTTAGAAAACGATTTGGAACGAGGCAGGTCCGATGTCCTTCACGCTTCAGGCGCACGATGAGAAAGGGCGGTCTCTATACATTTTCGTCTTTTATAATGGCTGTGAATGTCCCATCGATTCCATTGAAAACGTGATGACGTACAGACACCCAGAGGAAGACGTAGGCAGTGTCGGTTTCTTCATAGCATTCACTGTCGCCTTAAAAACAGACCCCAGATCAGAGGTAAAAATTTCTGAAATCTGAACCCTGTCATGAAAAGTGCTGTAGAAATTGTTCTGTACCACTCAGAGACAAAATTCCAACTTCTATAGAAACTAGAAGGTGTTTTGTATCCAATAATAACAATAATATGCATATTGTACGATCAAGAATTTAGCACGAGGCAGTTTAATTTGGAGACACAAATATGCTAATGCGGAACAGCACCCCCTATAGTTGCAAGAATTAACCTCTGCCCTCACTTGTATTCGTGTGTGGAGACTTTGGTCGTTGGTGCCTGATGGTGGACAGGCAGCCCAGGACACCCTGCCCTCGCAGGGCACACTGCTCCACAGCAGCCCACTGCATGGCCATGGAGGTCACATAGGAAAGAGGAGAAAATAAATGAAAATATCTATTTCTGTTTCAGACGTGCTCATTTGAAAGCCACAAACCCCAGTACAAAAAGGGAAAACTGTAGTCTGCAATCCTGTCTAATCTTTTCCAATCAATGTCAATCAAGAGTTTCTCTGAAACAGCAAAATGAGACCCCAAGAGGACTCCTGCTGCTAACTCTGATGAAATGAGATCGAGCTGCTCTTTTAATGAACATAGTCAGCAAACGCACACACATATAGCACGCCAACACACGTATGTATGTACACGCATACACACACTCATTCATTAGAAGGGAAATATGAGTCCTACGCAGTAGTAATGGGGTTGACCTGTGGTAGACTCTATGTTACTGTTGAAGGCCTTACGCACACTCAGAATAGGTCAGACTCAGATTCAGATTGTGTAATAGTCATATGTACAGGGTTGCAGGTGTGATTGCAGGGTACAGTGAAAATCTTAGGCTTCGAGCTCCAACATGTTGGTTTATGTTGCCTACCTTCACCACCTGGGGGCGCCCGTCAGGAAGTCCAGGAGCAAGTTGCATAGGGAGAAGTTCAAACCCAGGGCTGTGAGCTTTGTAATAAGCTTATAGGGCACTATGGTATTGAAGGCCGAGCTGTAGTTGATGAACAGCATCCTCACATATGCATTTATTTTGTCCAGGTGGATAAGGGCATTGTCAGGGCGGTGATATAGTCTTTGACTAGCCTCTCAAAGCACTTCATGATGACGGAAGTGAGGGCTACTGGTCGGTAGTCATTCAGTTCAGTTACTTTCCCTTTCTTGGACACAGGGATGATAGTGGACATCTGAAGCAGGTTATAGGCTATACTCATAATGTATACTCATAAATGACAGTTCAGGCTCTCTGTTGGACTAGTATGAATATATGTATGGATGATATAAAACAGAAAGAGAATGCTTAGAAGAAACGTGCTCATTTCTTGACTAGAGATGTGTTTGTATAAGTGTATATTTGTGTGTATTAGATTACTCAACTCATCAATTTTCTTTAATAACATGTCACCTGCTCTACATTCTTCCTCTGTGTAAGGCCTAGTGATTATGCCCGATAAACTGGGTGGATCGAGCCCTGAATGCTGATTGGCTGACAGCCGTGGTATATCAGACCGTATACCACGGGTATTACCGGAAAAAAAAAATGATACTCAAATTACGTTGGTAACCAGTTTATAATAGCAATAAGGCACCTTGGGGGTTTGTGATATATGGCCAATATACCACGGCTAAGGGCTGTATCCAGGCACTCTGCTTTGCGTCGTGCATAAAACAGCCCTTAGCAGTGGTATATTGGCCATATACCACACCTCCTCGGGCCTTATTGCTTAAGTGTAGTATTATGGTAATGCCATGGTGTTACACTGTAATAACCAGTGGTAAGAATCAGATTTAGGCTTTCTGGCAAACTCTCTCTCTCTCACAGACAGGTGGGGGAATCAAGCAAACTATCCCTTTCCTACAAACTCACTGTAGGCTGCCGCCTAAAATGTGCACAGTGGGCCAACACACACACACACACACACACACACACACACACACACACACACACACACACACACACACACACACACACACACACACACACACACACACACACACCACCCAACCACAAATGTTTTCATATTTCGTATTATTAGCATTTGTGACTAGCTTCAGGAAACTAGGCGTATGTTGCACGTCACTACTTCACAGGAGAGGCTTTTAAATGTAAACTTTCAAAATCAAATCAAAATGCATTTTTTGGGGGCAGAAATGCCTTCTGGAACATGTGAACTTTCATGTGCCTTAATAGCAAATGTCTATGCCATCTGGTAATACCAATTAAAATAGTTGGTTTAGCCACAGATAAAGACAGCAACCTTCCCGCTAGCCATGATTGGGTGAGATAGTAAGTAGGCTGGACATGCTGAGAGATGAGTTCGGATTGGTCTGCCATGTAGCCAACTTCTGTCAATAACTTGAGCTGGCCAGTATGTGTAGGTAATCCTTTATAATGCTGCTTTTTTGAAAGATATCACTTAGTACAACTGCATAAGTGTTGCTCTTTACTTTCTGGAGAACCAAGTTCTGAAATCAGTGCAATTAGAGTATGATAGCTAAGGAGATGGAGAAAAGTCTGGCGTTTGATTGCAAATATGCAGACAGAGTCGGAAAGAAAACATACAGAAGGCTGTAGTATAAAACACCTGTATCTGGATTACATCTTCAAACTAAGGGCAACCACAGCATTCTTGACAGAGAGGTTGAAGCATTCATCCATGTATATGGGTAAGATAGTCTAGCTAACTACATTTTCAGATATTACAGGTTTCAGATTTTGTCAGAAAGTCTGTGTAGTAATATTATTCGTATCTCAGAGCCATTTGCATTGCTAGTTATAGCCTAATATTAGCTAGCTTACATTGAACTTGGTTGGTTAGCTACCTGCAGATTCATGAAGGGTAGTAAAGTTATGAGTTGGGATTATGGTTCATTGTTTAGCTAGCTAGCTACATGTTTAAACAAAAAATACTTCACTATGCAAGTAACCATTTCAATAGAATGTTCATGATGTCACTGTGACAACTGTTGATAGACGTAGCTGATAAATTCGCTCTGGCTATCTACTCCGATTTCAGAGCACTCTCATCTGAGTGTGCCAGACCGCAGAATAACTGACAAATTGACTAATGCTCAACACCTGTTGAATATGGCCAATGTCAGTGAACGTTGGCAAAAAAACGTAATTAAATTGTTGCCAGTGGCACAGTTACAGTCACCAACGCTCTGGATAACATAAAAACATCTTAACCAGCTCTGCTAGGGTGAGTAAAATTGTCTGAGGAAGCTGTTCTCTCATTTGTGTCTGGAAGTACAGTGCCTTGCAAAAGTATACATCTCCCTTGGTGTTTTTCCTATATTGTTGCATTGCAACCTGTAATTTAAATGGATATTTATTTGGATTTCATGTAATAGACATACACACAATATTCCAAATTGGTGAAGTGAAATTAAAAATATATCTTGTTTCAAAAATCTAAAAACTGAAAAGTAGTGCTTGCTTATGTATTCACCCCCTTTGCTATGAAGCCCCTAAATAAGATCTGGTGCAACCAATTACCTTCAGAAGTCACATAATTAGTTAAATAAAGTCCAGCTGTGTGCAATCTAAGTGTCACATGATCTCAGTATATATACACCTGTTCTGAAACTCCCCAGATTCTGCAACACCACTAAACAAAGGGCACCACCAAGCAATTTACACCATAAAGACCAAGGAGCCCTCCAAACAGGTCAGGGACAAAGTTGTGGAGAAGTACAGATCATGGTTGAGTTATAAAAAAATATCAGAAACTTTGAACATCCAATGGAGCACCATTAAATTCATTATAAAAAATTTAAGAATATGGCACCACAACCTGCCACGGACCAAGCAAGGAGGGAACTAATCAGAAAGGCAACAAAGAGACCAAAGATAGAGGCAACAAAGAGACCAAAGATAACCCTGAAGGAGCTGCAAAGCTCCACAGTGGAGATTGGAGTATCCGTCCAAAGGACCACTTTAAGCCGTAGACTCCACAGACCTGGGATTTACGGAAGAGTGGCCAGAAAAAAAACATTGCTTAAAACTTCTTGAGAATACAGGGGGTGCTATTTTCCCATTAGCATAATTTGCTCTACAGATTAAACTGCCTCTTATTCAATTATTGCTCTTACTATATGCATATAAATAATACCATTGGAAAGAAAACAATCTCTAGTTTCTAAAACCGTTTCAATTTTGTCTCTGAGTGATACAGAAGTCATTTGACAGCACTTTCCATGACCAAGAAGAAAAAAGCAAGATGTGTATGCCAGCTTCAACGCTCTGCCTATATATGGTCGTGCCCCCTATGACCCGAAACACACCTCATTGGCCTTCCTCTGGGTGTCAAGAGGACGTCAGAGGAAAAATATCTTGTTTATCTGGGACTGACGTGAAATGAGAGCTAATTCTTTGGCGTGACCGACAACTTCCGGTTCTCTAAATCGTGCGACTTGTAGCTGCGATTGTCTTCTGTTGTGCGGCCATTATGGATGAAAACTATCTCCGTCTCGAAGTTTGTTTGATACATGTGACCAGATCATCGTAATGTATGTTTTTTCAATATAGTTTAATCAGATTATTTGAATTTTTTCGGGAGTTTTGTGGTGTTCCGTTGTCTGATTTTATTTACGTTTGAGAGATCCGTGCCACTCGACCAGTACCTGTGCTAAATGGAGTGGGAAAGGAACAATTCTGAACGGAACCAACGACTCATCTTGACAAAGGACACTTTGATCAACATTCTGATGAAAGATCAGCCATAGTAAGACCCAATTTACGATGTTATATCATATCTGTTGTGCATGTGAACTGGCCGTGGGCGCCTAGCCGAATCTGCCTGGTATAGCTATGCTAATTTAGCGCTACATTTTGTTTTCGTTATAAAACATTTAATAAATCTGAAATATTGTTTGGATTCACCAGATGTTGGGCTTTCAATATCTGTACGCTGTGTATTTTTCTGAAATGTTTTAAGATGAGTAATTCGTTATATGACGTTGGTCTCTGTAATTGTTCTGGCTGGGTCAGCACTATTTCAGATTGCAGCTGCAATGTAGAACTGTGATTTATACCTGAAAAATGCACATTTTTTCCCCCAAAAAACTATGCTATACCATAAATATGTTATCAGACTGTCATCTTATGAAGTTGTTTCTTGGTTAGTGGCTATATATATTTTTATTTAGTCGAATTAGTGATAGCTACTGACGCAGGAAAAAACTATTGGGAGTAAAAAAATCGTGTCCTTTGCTAACGTGGTTAGCTAATAGATTTACATATTGTGTCTTCCCTGTAAAACATTTAAAAAATCTGAAATGGTGGCTTTATTCACAAGACCTGTATCTTTCATCTGGTGTCTTGGACTTGTGATTTAATGATATTTAGATGCTACAAGTTACTTGTGACGCTATGCTAGCTATGCTACTCAGTGGGGGGGGGGGGGGTGGGGGGTGCTACCGGATCAGGGTTGGTGACTCGTGAGAAGTTAAAGAAAAAATAAGCAAGCACGTTCGGTGTTTGCCAAAAGGCATGTGGAAGACTCCCCAAACATATGGTACAGGTACTCTGGTCAAAATAGACAAAAATGTAGCTTTTTGGCCATTAAGGAAAATGCTATGTCTGGCGCCAACCCAACACCTCTCATCACCCCGAGAACACCATACCCACATTAAGGAAGTTGGTGGCAGCATCATGCTGTGGGGATGTTTTTCATCAGCAGGGAATGGGAAACTGGTCAGACTTGAAGAAATTATGGATGGTGCTAAATACAGGGAAACCTGTTTTTTCTTTACCTAGGCAAGTCAGTTAAGAACAAATTCTTATTTTCAATGATGGCCTAAGAACAGTGGGTTCTTGTTCAGGGGCAGAACGACAGATTTTTACTTTGTCAGCTCTGGGATTCGATCATGCAACCTTTCGGTTACTAGTCCAATGCTCTAACCACTAGGCTACCTGCCACCCCTTCCAGAGTCTTCCACAGATTTGAGACTTGGACGGAGGTTCACCTTCCAGCAGGACAATGACCCTAAGCATACTGCTAAAGCAACACTCGAGTGGTTTAAGGGGAAACATTTAAATGTCTTGGAATGGCCTAGTCAAAGCCCAGACCTCAATCCAATTGAGAATCTGTGGTATGACTTAAAGATTGCTGTACACCAGCAGAACCCATCCAATTTGAGGGAGCTGGAGCAGTTTTGCCTTCACGAATGGGCAAAAATTCCAATGGCTAAATGTGCCAAGCTTATAGAGACATAACCCAAGAAACTTGCAGCTGTAATTGCTGCAAAAGGTGTCTCTACAAGGTATTGACTTATGAGGGTGAGTAATTATTCACGCTCAAGTTTTCAGTTTTTTTTGTCTTATTTCTTGCTTATTTCACAGTAAAAAATATTTTGCATCTTCAAAGTGGAAGGCATGTTGTGTAATTCAAATTATGCAACCCCCTCAAAAAATCTATATTAATTCCAGGTTGAAGGCAACAAAATAGGAAAAATTCCAAGGGGGGTTGAATTCTTTCACAAGCCACTGTAGCTAGCAAGCTAGCCAACGATAGCCAGTTAGCTTGGGTGCTTGACTGCTGCTGTTAGGTCAGAATGCTCAAATCAACCCTACTCCTTGGCAAGAGCATGAAGTGTGTGCTCTGAACGCTCCGAGAGTGAAATGCTCGGAATTTACGAACGGACAATCTGACAACACTCCAAGATTACGAATGCCCAGAAAACAATCTGGCAATCCAGATAAAATTTACGAACACACCCGTTGTGTACACCAGCCTTTAGTCTTGAAATCTTTGCTTGTTTAGTTCATGGCCTCATATGTGAACCCTTAAAGAGATGGTTGGGGCTAAAGCTTAAGAGTGTGTGAACAATGCTGAATGAGTGTAGACGAAGAGCTCTCCAGTATGTGTACCAAAACATTAAAGGGCCATTTTCTCCAAAGTGATTTTACAAGTTTATCAACTTTCAAAGGATAATTACTTTCCCATTGTTCCTCGAATGCAGTGTATGATATACTATGTTCTAGCTCTGAGTCTCTACTTTGATCCAATGTAAAAAAAAATATATATATATGTTTTATGCTATGGGGCAGAGAGAAATAATGTGCAGTTTTATAGCTGATCTCATGCTACACGTTTTGCCTTGAGGCTGAGAGAAAATGTTGCTTTTTACAGCTCAGGGATTCTTGAAGACGAGACAATCTCACCTTTTTCCCACAAATATTTGTCTTAATATTAACAACATTTGAAATATATATTTTGATGTACCAAACTATCATCTAGCACACCATGTATAGGAACAATCTCAAATTATTATTATTTTTCTTCATAAAATGCAACTAACTGGATTCATGTAGTCTCCATCAGACACCATGAAAGGCATTTCATTGTACAATTATTGTCCAACAAGTGTTTAAAGGCCTTATTTAATTCTAACACTCAAATATGTTATACAAATCTCCAAACTCTTTTTTGTTATGTTTTATAGTACTATTAAATGCTCCAGGACTAATTCCGTTAGCATGTTTTGGCATGTTTTTCTAGATTTACAATATTAAACAACATTTATAAAGCTAACATTATCCCTTAGCTCTAGCACAGCAAATACTTACATTGTTTAAGCATATGTTGCAGTACAGTGAATACAATATTTTCGTAGAATATTGACCAAAAAATGTGCCATTAATGACGGAGTTGACAACAGATACACAAAACAGACCTATTTTTGTCTCTAAAGTTCAAAACAATCATTTGTAAAATATGGAAAATAATTTATTTGAAAATCCCCAATAAAAACATAACCATTCTATCAGATTTATCAGCAGTCTGACAGAATTAGTTTTACAGAGTTGACAAATTATATTTTTCTTCTTCATTCAAGTGGTATACACAGTAGCCATTTTGTTTTTCAGTTGATTTATGACTCTATAACCTAATTAAATGTAACATATTTGAAACAAAATTCATATTCTATTTTAATCAGGAAGATGGAGTTGACATTTTACGGTTGTGACCATGATGATTCCAATATTGTTTGTCCAAACCTATCAAAAGTAGAGAACATTGCAGACCATGAGTGGTCTTATTGCACTACATGTGATGAGGACATGAACAAGGGGTCC
Source organism: Salvelinus alpinus (assembly GCF_045679555.1). Taxonomy (NCBI): domain Eukaryota; kingdom Metazoa; phylum Chordata; class Actinopteri; order Salmoniformes; family Salmonidae; genus Salvelinus; species Salvelinus alpinus. The sequence goes on from NC_092104.1 coordinate 16,494,027, forward strand.
TTATGGTATAGTTGACCCTGCTCATTCCTGATTCATTTAGGATTTTAGACAAATCTGATGGAGTTAACAATCTCCTCACACATCTTTTAGGAATCAAAGTTCTGAGAAAAATATTCTTCAAAGTCGCAGAGGGCTATTGCAAAAACTACAAACAATCATTTTTAGATGTAAAGTTCCCTGATTTTGGGAGCTGTGTGGTTCTGGAACCGATTCCTACCGACATTTTCACTTATAAATTGATTTGTGGACATCATATATCGAAATGTCTTGCATTGAGCGCTGATTTTCACAGACACAGTCTGTTCTGCCTGTGCGAAGCAGGATGTGAAATCTGACACCACTTGCAGCCGGGATGTCCCTCCTACCATTTCATTCGTTCTTCTGACTGTCCATATACTTCTGTCTGAACCCTACGTCACAGCCACTAACAACGCATATGCCTAGAATCCTTGCATCATTCAGAGATTGATTTATAGCCATTCATCTAAAATAACTCATAGATTTTAAACAAAAAACACTTTCTAGAAAAGAAGAAGGAAGGGAAGTGCTGCTAAGGTACACAACAGTAGGTTTTGGTAGACAGAAGGTGCTCATTGGTAAAAGGGGTAAATTGGTCATCAAAATGTATCTAATAATATAATTAATTAAAATGCTTTTATTTGTATGGCATGTTCAAAAAACACTTTCTGTTTGATAAGATATGAAAGGCGAGTTCCTAACAAGTTCAGGAAGCCAAGCTAGAGCTCTGTGAGATGTTCACATCGAAGGGTGCAAACATTTTGATCAAGAGAGACCTTTTCTCTAACAATAAATATACAAATATGTATTTTTCAGTTATAAGGAAGGTAAAATCTCATAGTTAGTCATTTCATAAATGGACTATACTATATTTTGAACAGCTATAAGTGATTTCAAGCCTTATTCACACAGTTTTGTTGAATAGGAAGTACATCATTTAAAATCTTTCATATTTTCATATTTTTATCATATTTCTATTGTGTACATATGCTTGTGTCCTCAAAAGTGACTACACCTCCGCAATTTATAACTATTTTTACCAGAAAGGTGCGATGTTAACCTTTCTTGGAGTATTCAGCATTACTGTTACTGTTTAATTACTTTTGGGGATTACGTAGATTACATTTTTGATTACATTTAAGAGGTTAATATCCATTATTACCATTTAATTTTTTTTGTATAAATTTTTTTTTAACACTTTTTTGAGAGTTTGAAATTGTGATCCTTTGCTGCGGACAAGGGCATTTCCAGGCGTAGAGCCGACAAGGACATTAATAATATTGAAAGTATTTAGAAAATTCCTAAATCAAATATCTTTCCTTATAAAGTTCCCCTAAATGTATATTTTAAGTTTAGATTCCGGACAAGGATTCCCTGAGCTAATTTCCTGCTATTCTACACGTTTTTCCATGAGGCTGAGAGAAAATGTTGTAGTTTGAGCTAATTTCCTGTAATTCACAAAAAATATTTCATGGCTTATGATGCTATCCGAGGGGTCTGACCTCCATGGGGATTGCAGGGGTGTGTGCGCAGTGGGCCAACACACACACACACACACACACACACACACACACACACACACGCAATCATACACAGAGCAGAGATGGTATATGGAGCCAGTGAGCAGATTCCTTCACCACAGAGAGTTTTTAATTCAAACAGACTGTCTCTCCTCTTCAAGTCAGATATGACGAAGTGGTCGCATCCTCTTCTGAAATGATGATTAGATCAATCATATTTAACAGCCCTTTGGATTCAGCATCATTTTCTGCAGCACAGAAGGAGCTGGAAGCCTGTTAAAGAAGATGGACAGGTGATTTTCCACTAAGTTGCTGGAGGCCAGATGATGGTGGATGTGGCTAAAAGACTAGCCAGCTTCAAAATGAGTCCTAATTTATCTGCTACTGGTGCTAGGTTTTGAATCAGCATTACTGCTAATGAAGACACACACTGCTTTACTTTACTACATTCAGGGAAGCAGTATGTATGTGCGGGTGTGCGTGTGTGCGTGTGTGTGTGTGTGTGTGTGTATGTGCAGGACAGTTGTGGTGGTCAAAGAAATAAACAATGCAGAGCCACGCATGTTGTCACTCAGAAACACTCCCTCTATCATTAGTGAAGAAGAATAAAGGGCACAGCTTTGTGCTCAGAAACACAATTTGACACTCCCCTGGGATAATATACTGTATGCTGTGTGAGACAGACCTTTAGCATGCTGCATAGTTTTAGAGAGGATGATTCAACTGGAAAAAGAGCCAGCTTTGGCGACAGCTTTCAGCACACAATGACAACTTGTCTTCTTTATTCAATCTCTGTACAATTAATTCACAGAGGGCAGTTATTTCAATGTACAATATTTATTTATGTTTTAATTTTTTAAGGTTTAGCTTGAACTGGCTCTATTTGATCCTGGTGCTGCATGCCTTTTCCCATTAAAGGTCTAATGTGGATGTTTTTATCTCAATATCAAATAATTTCTGGGCAAATAATGAAGTATGTTACTGTGATCGTTTTCAATAAAAATTGTGAAATTCTTGCTAGAACTGTCTGGGAGGGGTCTGAGTGGGGGAGCTGTTAATGGCAGAGAGGTTTGGAACTCTCTTTCTTATTGGTCTATTAACTAATTTAACGCCTGTGATGTCACCAGGCAGGCAAAAACTCCATCCCACCAAAACAGGCTGAAATTTCAGGCAGTCTTTTCAAACAGCTCTTGCACTAAAAGTGTATTATCATAATTGTCACAGTTTCACAATATTATTCCAACCTCATGGTGTGAACATAAATATGAAACACATGAATGCCACATTTTTGACTGCGCTGGGCCTTTAATGTTTCAGCAATCAGAAAATCCTCAATTTGCAGGGAAATTGGACCATTTCATCTCTGCATTCATTGAAATAAGGGAGTGTAGACGAGCGAAGGATAGGAGGACATACTTTAAAACATACAGGCCAATTAACAGTGTCTTTGAAGACATTCTAAGCCCATGACAATCATTTCACTGCAAACAAATGGAGACATGGTCAACTGTACTGCATGAAGAGGTTGTATGTGCAAGTAGAGAGGCGGCTACATACTGTTACAGGCTCTCATTAACACTGTACTCTTAAGACTTAGTTATTAGGGCATAGACCAGGGGTATTCAACCTATGAGGTCCGGAGTATTGTTGATTTTCCATTCTAGTGATAATTCATTTCACCCACCTGGTGTTCCAGGTCACAATCAGTCCCTGATTAGAGGGGAAGAATTAGAAAAAGCAGTGGTATTGGCCTCTAGGTCCAGAGTTGAATTTGAGGGGCATATACATTTACATTTACGTCATTTAGCAGACGCTCTTATCCAGAGCGACTTACAAATTGGAAAGTTCATACATATTCATCCTGGTCCCCCCGTGGGGAATGAACCCACAACCCTGGCGTTGCAAGCGCCATGCTCTACCAACTGAGCCACACGGGACCACATATACTCTTTTACACTGTAAAATCATGTCTGAATACATCTCTCTCTCTCTCTATTTTCCTTTAAATTCCACATTTTGCTGTTAAGGTTTCTATAGTTGAGTCAACACTTGTTAACCCCAGCTTGAAAGCCAGTCTATTCACGAGAGAGAAAAGAGGAGGAGGGATGGAGGGGGAATGAAGACGGGATTGAGAGGTGGAGGAGCGAAAGATTAAAGGTCTAATCTGAAGCCATCTGGAGAAATGTTTAGGTCAGGGGTTGGCTGGTACAGGTCTTGTCCCTCATGTAAACTTTACACATTCTTCACTCTCTTAATGGTAAATTATATTCATACCACTGACGACTGGCTGTGTGGGTGTACATGTGTACTTATAGTATGTGCATGTGTGTGTGTGTGTGTGTTTTCACGCTACTGCTTTATCACATTCATGAGGTTTGGCCACGTGAGAGGGGGCCCAAAGGGTCATGCAGGGCCACAGCTTATTGTAAGACCTTAATAAAGAAAAGAGATTGTGCCATTGTGGTTGAGAATGTGTTTCTGTGCAACTGGATGGGGCGCCTAACCTGCTCTCCCTCGGGGGGGGGGGGGGTGGTATCATTCCATGAGAATGTGTGAAATCTGAGGGAGAGGACCTGGATAAGGAGAAGGAAGGGAGAGAAAAGGGAGGGAGAGAGTGAAAAAGAGAGAACGGTCCTGAGGTGCAGTGTGTGAGAGGGTTATTGTGGTGTAATGTGGGTGGTGACTCGGAGCTGTGTGTGATGTTGAAGAGTTTGACCTCTTCTGTTAACAGGAGTAAAGGAGTATACCCCCCCTGCTGTTTAACTAAGAGCCGGGGCTCTTAGGCTGCCTACCTCATAGTTGTGTGTTTCTGTGTGTGTGTGTGTGTGTGTGTGTGTGTGTGTGTGTGTGTGTGTGTGTGTGTGTGTGTGTGTGTGTGTGTGTGTGTGTTTGTGTGTGACTGTGTGTGTCTGTGTTTATCTATGTGTGTGTGTGTGTGTGTGTGTGTGTGTGTGTGTGTGTGTGTGTGTGTGTGTGTGTGTGTGTGTCTGTATGTGTTTGTGTTTGTGTGTGACTGTTTGTGTCTGTGTTTATCTATGTGTGTGTGTGTGTGTGGTGTGAGTGTGTGTCTGTATGTGTTCGTGTTTGTGTGTGACTGTTTGTGTCTGTGTTTATCTATGTGTGTGTGTGTGTGTGTGTCTGTATGTGTTTGTGTTTGTGTGTGACTGTTTGTGTCTGTGTTTATCTATGTGCGTGTGTGTGTCTGTGTTTATCTATGTGTGTGTCTGTGTGTGTCTGTGTTTATTTATGTGTGTGTGTGTGTCCGTATTTATCTATGTGGGTGTGTGTGTGTCTGTGTATTGTGTGTGTGTATTATGTGTATGTGTGTGTGTGTTTGAGAGCGAGAGAGAGAGAGAGTGTTTATATGAGAAATAGTCTGTAGGTGGACAGCTTCACCTCACTCTAAGATGAAACAGAGAAGTAAAGAAAATGATCTAAGGGGGCTACACAATTATCTGGCCATTTCTATCCACGGTTAGAGACCAACAAAGACTCTCTCCTTCTCTCTACCCCTCTTCTCTCTCTACCTCTCTTCTCTCTCTACCTCTCTCCTTCTCTCTACCCCTCTTCTCTCTCTACCTCTCTTCTCTCTCTACCTCTCTCCTTCTCTCTACCTCTCTCCTTCTCTCTACCCCTCTTCTCTCTCTACCCCTCTTCTCTCTCTACCTCTCTTCTCTCTCTACCTCTCTTCTCTCTCTACCTCTCTCCTTCTCTCTACCCCTCTTCTCTCTCTACCTCTCTTCTCTCTCTACCTCTCTTCTCTCTCTACCTCTCTCCTTCTCTCTACCCCTCTTCTCTCTCTACCTCTCTTCTCTCTCTACCTCTCTCCTTCTCTCTACCCCTCTTCTCTCTCTACCTCTCTTCTCTCTCTACCTCTCTCCTTCTCTCTACCCCTCTTCTCTCTCTACCTCTCTTCTCTCGCTACCTCTCTCCTTCTCTCTACCCCTCTTCTCTCTGTACCTCTCTTCTCTCTCTACCTCTCTTCTCTCTCTACCTCTCTCCTTCTCTCTACCTCTCTTCTCTCTCTACCTCTCTTCTCTCTCTACCTCTCTTCTCTCTCTACCTCTCTTCTCTCTCTACCTCTCTTCTCTCTCTACCTCTCTTCTCTCTCTACCTCTCTTCTCTCTCTACCTCTCTTCTCTCTCTACCTCTCTTCTCTCTCTACCCCTCTTCTCTCTCTACCCCTCTTCTCTCTCTACCTCTCTTCTCTCTCTACCTCTCTTCTCTCTCTACCTATCTTCTCTCTCTACCTCTCTTCTCTCTCTACCTCTCTTCTCTCTCTACCTCTCTTCTCTCTCTACCCCTCTTCTCTCTCTACCCCTCTTCTCTCTCTACCTCTCTTCTCTCTCTACCTCTCTTCTCTCTCTACCTCTCTTCTCTCTCTACCCCTCTTCTCTCTCTACCTCTTCTCTCTCTACCCCTCTTCTCTCTCTACCCCTCTTCTCTCTCTTCCTCTCTTCTTCTCTCTTCCTCTCTTCTTCTCTCTACCCCTCTTCTCTCTCTACCTCTCTTGTCTCTCTACCTCTCTTGTCTCTCTACCTCTCTTCCCCTCTTCTCTCTCTACCTCTCTTCTCTGTCTACCTCTCTTCTCTCTCTACCTCTCTTCTCGCTCTACCTCTCTTCTCTCTCTACCTCTCTTCTCTCTATTCCTCTCTCTTCTCTACCTCTACCTCTCTCTCTCTCTCTCTCTTCCGCTCTCCTTCTTCTTTCTACATCTCTTATTCTTCTCTCTACCTCTCTTATTCTTCTCTCTACCTCTCTTCTTCACTCTACCTCTCTTCTTCTCTCTACCTCTCTTCTCTCTCTACCTCTCTTCTCTCTCTACCTCTCTTCTCTCTACCTCTCTTCTCTCTCTACCTCTCTTATCTCTCTTCCTCTCTTCTTCTCTCTTCCTCTCTTCTTCTCTCTACCTCTCTTCTTCTCTCTACCTCTCTTCTCTCTCTACCTCTCTTCTTTCTCTACCTCTCTTCTTTCTCTACCTCTCTTCCCCTCTTCTCTCTCTACCTCTCTACCTCTCTTCTCTCTCTACCTCTCTTCTCTCTTCTCTCTCTACCTCTCTACCTCTCTTCTCTCTCTACCTCTCTTCGCTCTCTACCTCTCTTCTCTCTCTTCCGCTCTCCTTCTTCTCTCTACTTCTCTTCAATCAAATTAATCACATTTATGTATAAAGCCCTTTTTACATCAGCAGATGTCACAAAGTGCTACACAGAAACCCAGCCTAAAACCCCAAACATCAAGCAATGCAGATGTAGAAGCAGAGTGGCTAGGAAAAACTCCCTAGAAAGGCAGGAAGCTAGGAAAAAACCTATAGGGGAAGCAGTCTCTGAGGGGTGACCAGTCCTCTTCTTGCTGTGCCAGGTGGAGATTATAAGAGTATATGGGCAATTACGGACAGATTGTTCTTCAAGATGTTCAACTGTTCATAGATGACCAGCAGGGTCAAATAATAATCAGTGGTTGTAGAGGGTGCAACAGGTCAGTACCTCAGGAGTAAATGTCAGTTGGCTTTTCATAGCCGAGCATTCAGAGGTTGAGACAGCAGGTGCGGTAGAGAGAGAGAGAGTTGAAAACAGCAGGTCCGGGACAAGGTACTACCTCCAGTGAACAGGTCAGTGTTCCCTAGCCACAGGCAGAACAGTTGAAACTGGAGCAGCAGCACGACCAGGTGGACTGGGGACAACCAGGAGTCATCAGGCCAGGTAGTCCTGAGGCATGACTCTAGGGCTCAGGTCCTCCGGGAGGGGAGGGAGAGAGGGAGAGAGGATTAGAGGGAGCATACTTAAATTCACACAGGACACCAGTTAAGACAGAAGAATTACACCAGATATAACAGACTGACCCTAGCCCCCCGGCATATAGGCTATTGCTGCATAGATACTGGAGACTGAGACAGGGGTAGGTCGGGGGACACTGTGTCGGAAGTCGGAAGTGTACATACACCTTAGCCAAATATATTTAAACTCAGTTTTTTACAATTCCTGACATTAAATAGCAGTGAAAATTCCCTGTTTTAGGTCAGTTAGGATCACCACTTTATTTTAAGAGTATGAAATGTCAGAATAATAGAAGAGAGTGATTTATTTCAGATTTTATTTATTTCATCACATTACCAGTGGGTAAGAAAATGACAAACTCAATTAGTATTTGGTAGCATTGCCTTTAAATTGTTTAATTTGGGTCAAACGTTTCGGGTAGCCTTCCACAAGCTTCCCACAAAACGTTGGGTGAATTTTGGCCCAGCTGGTGTAACGGAGTCAGGTTTGTAGGCCTCCTTTCTCGCACATGCTTTTTCAGTTCTGCCCACAAATTTTCTATGGGATTGAGTTCAGAGCTTTGCCACTCCAATACCTTGACCTTGTTGTCCTTAAGCCACAACTTTGGAAGTATGCTTGGGGTCATTGTCCATTTGGAAGACCCATTTGCGACAACGCTTTAACTTCTCTGGGATATTTGGGACGGTAGCGTCCCACTTGGCCAAAATCCAGAAAAAAATGTAGCGCGCCAAATTCAAATATATTACTATAAAAATCAATCTTTCATGAAATCACACAAATTAAAGCTACACATGTTGTGAATCCAGCCAACATGTCTGATTTCAAAAAGGATTTACGGGGAAAGCACATCAAACAATTATGTTAGCTCAGTACATAGCCACAGAAAAACACAGCCATTTTCCCAGCAAAATATAGTAGTAACAAAAAGCAGAAATAGAGATAAAAATAATCACTAACCTTTGAACATCTTGTTACACAATACATTTATGTTTTGTTCGATAATGTGCATATTTATATCCACAAATCTCAGTTTACATTGGCGCCATGTTCAGAAATGCCTCCAAAATATCCGGAGTAATTACAGAGATCCACGTCAAATAACAGAAATACTCATCATAAACTTTGATGAAAGATACTTGTTTTACATATAATTAAAGATACACTTGTTCTTAATGCAACCGCTGTGTCAGATTACAAAAAAACTTTTGTAAAAAGCACACCATGCAATAATCTGAGACGGCGCTCAGATTTACCAACATTTCTCTGCCATGTTGGAGTCAACAGAAATACGAAATTACATCATAAATATTCCCTTACCTTTGATTATCTTCATCAGAATGCAGTGCCAGGAATCCTAGTTCCACAATACATCGTTGTTTTGTTCAATAATGTCCATTACTTATGTCCAATTAGCTAATTTTGCTAGCATGTGTAGTACACATGTCCAAACGCTCGCGCAGATGCAGGCAAACGTCGGACGAAAACTTCAAAAAGTTATATTACAAGTCGAATAAACTGGTCATACTTAGTAGAGAATCAATCTTCAGGATGTTGTTATCATATATTTCCAATAACGTTCCAACCGGAGCATTCTTTTCAGTCTCTATAAGTAATGGAACGCATGACGATATCATGACGAAAGTGCGTGACCAAGAACTGGCACTCTGCCAGACCACTGACTCAAACACCTCCCATCCGGTCCCACAACACAGCATAAGCTTCATTCCACGTTCTACTGACTGTTGACATCTAGTGGAAGGCGTAGGAAGTGCAAACAGATCCATATATTACAGGGAATTGAATAGGCGATGACTTTAACATCGAACACTCTCAGAATTCTCACTTCCTGTTTGGATTTTTTCTCAGGTTTTTGCCTGCCATATGAGTTCTGTTATACTCATAGACATCATGCAAACAGTTTTAGAAACTTCAGAGTGTTTTCTATCCAATAGTAATAATGATATGCATATATTAGCATCTGGGACAGAGTAGGAGGCAGTTCACTATGGGCACGCAATTTATCCCCCAAAAAAAATTGCTGCCCCCTATATCAAAGAAGTTAACTTCCTGACTGATGTCTTAAGATGTTGCTTCAATATGTCCACATCATTTTCCTCCTCTTGATGCCATCTATTTTGTGAAGTGCACCACTCCCTCCTGCAGCAAAGCACCCCCACAACATGATGCTGCCACCCCTGTGCTTCAAAGTTGGGATGGTGTTCTCCGGCTTGCAAGACCTCTTTTTCCTCCAAACATAACGATGGTCATTATGGCCAAACAGTTCTATTGTTTTTTCATCAGACCAGAGGACATTTTTCCAAAAAGTACTCTCTTTGTCCCCACGTGCAGTTGCAAACCGTAGTCTGACTTTTTTATGGTGGTTTTGGAGCAGTGGCTTCTTCCTTGCTGAGCGGCCTTTCAGGTTATGTTGATATAGCACTTGTTTTACTGTGGATATAGATTATTTTGTACCCGTTTCCTCCAGCAGCTTCACATGGTCCTTTGCTGTTGTTCTGGAATTGATTTGCAGTTTTCGCACCAAAGTACGTTCTTCTCTAGGAGACAGAACGCGTCTCCTTCCTGAGCGGTATGACGGCTGTGTGGTCCCATGGTGTTTATACTTGCGTACTATTGTTTGTACAGATGAACGTGGTAGCTTCAGGCATTTGGAAATTGCTCCCAAGGATGAACCAGACTTGTTTTCTGAGGTCTTGGCTGAAATTGTTTGATTTTCCCATGATGTCAGCCAAGAAAAGAGGCACTGAGTTTGAAGGTAGGCCTTGAAATTCATCCACAGGTAAACTTCCAATTGACTCAAATGTTGTCATGACATGATTTTCTGGAATTTTCCAAGCTGTTCAAAGGCACAGTCAACTTAGTGTATGTAAACTTCTGACCCACTTGAATTGTGATACAGTGAATTATAAGTGAAATAATCGGTCTGTAAACAATTATTCGAAAAATTACTTGTGTCATGCACAAAGTAGATGTCCTAACCGACTTGCCAAAACTATAGCTTGTTAACAAGAAATTTGTGGAGTGGTTGAAAAACTAGTTTTAATGACTCCAACCTAAGTGTATGTAAACATCCGACTTCAACTGTACACAGACACACAGTGTAGGCTATTGTTTAGAACTTTGTACAGCGAAACAGCTCCCTAGCGGACCCACACAATATGACATGTGTTACACAAAATGGGGATTTCAAAAAAGAGAGAAAGAGAGAGAGTAAATGAGATAAAAATACACTTGGGTGCATTTGTCAGATATGCTTATTTTAACCCTAACCTTGCCCGAGCTGCCGCTCTTATAGGTCAGAATATAATGATGTAATTACGTGTTGAAGGTCTCCGATGAGGGTCTCTGCGTGGACCGTTTCGACTTCTCAGATGACGCACCTCTCTGGTGTAACTCTCTCGTTGTCCGCATGATGTCAGTGTCCTTTGTCTTAGTGGTCTGTTTCCTCGCCCTTGTTCAGAAGTGGGCGCTTCCGCCTTTTAGGGCAATTCTCTGGGTGTACCAAGTGTCGAGGCAAGGTGTAGATTTGACTCAGATCCAATTTAGTCAACTAACTTCACATTTCATCTTTACAAAAACATTATCTTTGATCTGGACATTTTCCACACAACGTACAATGTGTAAACATCAAGCATATACTAGGAAAACTATTAAAGTTACAAGCTTTTTGTGATAACGTTGTCCTTTAACTTTTAATAACATAACAAAAACTACATACATTTTCATATTCCATCCATCGTCATTACCACCATTGTGGCTGACGAAACTTATTGTCCCAAAATCAATTTATTGCATGTTGATGTTCTGATCCGGTTCTCCATATTGAGAGGACAAAGGATTAATGTCTGCTGCCTTAGATTTACAAGGGGCGATGTGTCATAAATACCCCCCCCCCCCCCATCTCCATACATCTCGATCTCTTCCCCTCTGGTGGGTGTGAGAGATCTCTCTGTAGGATTGTGGTCCACGATAACCTGACCTGAGCAGGCCACTCATGACATTGCTTAGAAATTCTAGGGACAATAAGGAGGCCTGCGTTTTGTGAACTTAGTGTACATGTAGGTATGTTCAGCAGGACCAAATCGGAGGGATAGGTAGGAGCAAACCCATGTAATTCTTTGTAGGTCAGCAGTAAAACCTTGAAATCAGCCCTAGCCTTAACAGGAAGCGAATATAGAGAGGCTAGCACTGGAGTAATATGATGACATTTTTTGGTTCTAGTCAGCATTCTAGCAGCCATGTTTAGCACTAACTGAAGTTTAATTAATGCTTTACCTGGGTAGCCAGAGAGTAGAGCATTGCAGTAGTCTAATGTAGAAGTGACAAAAGCATGGATTAGCTTCTCTGCATCACTTTAGGACAGAAAGTTTCAGATTTTTACAATGTTACGAAGATGGAAAAAAGCTGTCCTTGAAATATTCTTGAAATGTTTGTCAAAAGAGAGATCACAGTCCAGAGTAACGCCAAGGTCCTTCACAGTTTCATTTGAGACGACTGTACAACCAGCAAGATTAATTGTCAGATCCAACAGAAGATCTCTTTGTTTCTTGGGACCTAGAAATAGCATCTCTGTTTTTTCTGAGTTTAAAAGTAGAACATCCACTTCCTTATGTCTGAAACACAGGCTTCCAGGGTAGGCAATTTTGGGGCTTCACCATGTTTCATCAAAATGTACAGCTGTGTGTCGTCTGCGTAGCAGTGAATGTTGACATTGTGTTTTCCGAATGACATCACCAAGAGATATATATAGTGAAAACAATAGTGCTCTTAAAACAGAACCTTGAGGATCACCGAAACTTACAATTGATTTGTTAGAGGACAAACCATCCACAGAGACTAACTGATGTCTTTCCGACAGATAAGATCTAACCCAGCCAAGAACTTGTCTGTGTAGACCAATTAGGGTTTCTAATCTCTCTAAAAGAATGTGGTGATTGATGGTGTCAAAAGCAGCACTTAGGTCTAGGAGCACGAGGACAGATGCAGAGCCTTGGTCTGATGCCATTAAAAGGCAATTTACCACCTTCACGAGTGCATTCTCAGTGCTATGATGGGGTCTAAAACCAGACTGAAGCGTTTCGTATACATTATTTGTCTTCAGGAAGGCTGTGAGTTAAGAAGTCAAGTCAGGTAAGAACAAATTCTTATTTACAATGACGGGCTACCCCGGCCAAAGCCAGACGACACTGGGCCAATTGTGCGTCGCCCTATGGGACTCCCAATCATGGCCAGATGTGATACAGCCTGGATTCAAACCAGGAACTGCAGTGACACCTTTTGCACTGAGATGCAGTGCCTTAGACCACTGCGCCACTCAGGAGCCCTCGGGAGTTGCTACACAACAGCCTTACATTTTTTGGGGAGGAATGGGAGATTCGATATAAAGGCCGATAGTTTTTTACATTTTATGGGTCAACGTTTGGCTTCTTCAAGAGAGTGTTTATTACTGCCACTTTTAGGGAGTTTGGTACACATCTGGTGGATAGGGAGCCATTTATTATGTTCAACATAGGAGAGCCAAGCACAGGAAGTAGCTCTTTCAGTAGTTTAGTTAGAATAGGGTCCAGTATGCAGCTTGATAGTTTAGAGGACATTACTATTTTCATGAATGTGTCAAGAGATACAGGATTAAAAAACTTGAGTGTATCCATTGATTCTAGGTCCTTGCAGTTCTGTACAGCCTCAGGACAACTGACCTCTGGAGAAATATGCAGTTTCAAAGAGGAGTCTAGATCATACAATATGCATATTAGTATTACTATTGGATAGAAAACACTCTCAAGTTTCTAAAACTGTTTGAATTATATCTGTGAGTAAAACAGAACTCATTTTGCAGCAAACTTCCATACAGCAAGTGAAAAATCTGAAAACGAGGCTCTGTTTCAGGGCCTGCCTATTCAACTGGCTTTTATTTATCGATATGCATGCACTTCATACGCCTTCCACTAGATGTCACCAGGCAGTGGAAGGTGGAATGGGGTGTCTAGCTTGATCTGAGGCCGAACAAGAGCTTTTGGAGTGACAGGTCCGGAATTTTCTTTGTCTTAGAAGCCGCGCGGCGGAGCTCGACACTGTCTTCTGAAAAGCGTTCGGTTTACACGGCGAATATCTCCGGCACTGATTTTATTTGATACATATGATAATAACATCATAAAGTAGGTTTTTTCAACCGAGTATTATCAGTTTATTCAACGTTTATTGGGACTTTTGGAGTTTTCCGTTCTTTGCGTCAAGAGAGGATGGGAATGTTAGCAAACTTGGCTAGCATTGTGGCGCGAATTCGACAGAAGAAATGGACATTCTAAAACCAAACAACGATTTATTCTGGACCAAGGACTCCTTGTACAACATTCTGATGGAAGCTCAGCAAAAGTAAGAAAACATTTATGATGTTATTTCGTATTTCTGTGTAAAATGTAGATTCCTATTCTCCGCCGTTTTGGTGAGCGCTGTCTCACAATAACGCAAGCTGTATGTTATGGTAAAGTTATTTTAAAAAATCTAACACATCGGTTGCATTAAGAACCAGTGTATCTTTCATTTGCCATACAACAAGTATTTTTATGTAAAGTTTATGATGAGTTCTTTGGTCAGATTAGGTGAGTGTCCAAAATATCTCCGGAGATTCTGGTGAATCGATGCTACGTATTCACAATGTATAATCAGGATTTGTAGCTCTAAATATGCACATTTTCGAACAAAACATAATTGTATTGTATAACATGATGTTATAAGACTGTCATCTGATGCATTTGTTCAAGGTTAGTGATTCATTTTATCTCTATTTTGTCGGTTTTGTGCAAGCTATTTTTGCGGGGAGTAAATTGCGTTGTGTGTTTGGCTACTGTAGTGAGCTAATAGAAATATATATTGTGTTTTCGCTGTAAAACACTTCAAAAATCGGAAATATTGTCTGGATTCACAAGATGTTTATCTTTCATTTGCTGTACACCATGTATTTTTCATAAATGTTTTATGATGAGTATTTATGTATTTCACGTTGCTCTTTGTAATTATTCTGGCTGCTTTGGTGCTATTTGTGATTGTGGCTGCAATGTAAAACTATGATTTATACCTCAAATATGCACATTATCGAACAAAACATAAATGTATTGTATAACATGTTATAAGACTGTCATCTGATGAAGTTGTTCAAGGTTAGTGATTAATTTTATCTCTATTTTGTCGGTTTTGTGAAAGCTACCTATGCGGTGGAAACATGGTGAAAACGTGCCGTTGTGTGTTTGGCTATTGTGGTTAGCTAATAGAAATACATATTGTGTTTTCGCTGTAAAACATTTTAAAAATCGGAAATGATGGCTGGATTCACAAGATGTTTATCTTTCATTTGCAGTATTGGACTTGTGAGTTCATGAAATTATATTATATGATATCCCTGTCCCGTTAGGCTAGGCTATGCTAGTCAGTTTTTTGATGAGGAGGATCCCGGATCCGGGATGGGTATTAAGTAAAGGTTATCCAATTTTTGTACTCCGATATCCTTGGGTAGGTGGAGGGAGTCTGGAAGGGCATCTAAGAATCTTTGTGTTGTTTCGAGAATTATTTGCACAGCTTTTGATGATCCTTGGTTGGGGTCTGAGTAGATTATTTGTTGCGATTGCAAACATAAGATGGTGGTCCGACAAAACTAGTTCCAGGGTATGGACAAACCTAGATCCAGGGTATGACTGTGGAAATGAGTACGTCCAGAGACATGTTGGACAAAACCCACTGAGTCGATGATGGCTCCGAAAGCCTATTGGACTGTGGACTTTTCCATGTGAAAATTAAAGTCACCAAAAATTAGAAAATCATCTGCCATGACTACAAGGTCCAATAGGAATTCCGGGAACTCAGTGAGGAACACTGTATACGGCCCAAGAGGCCTGTAAACAGCTATAATTTCATGACTAGAAGCTCAAAAGTCGAAAACTCAGTCTTTTTTGTTTTTGTAAATTGAAATTTCCTGTCATAATTATTAGCAACACCTCCACCTTTGCGGGATTGCATGGGATATGGTCACTAGTGTAACCAGGAGGAGGCCTAATTTAACACAGTAAATTCATCAGGCTTGAGCCATGTTTTAGTCAGGCCAATCACATCAAGATTTTGATCAGTGATTAGTTTATTGACTATGAATGCCTTGGAATTGAAGGATCTAACATTAAGTAACCCTATTTTTCACAATCTCTTTCAACAATGACAGGAATGGAGGAGGTCTTTATTCCAGTGAGATTGCTAAGGCGAACACCGCTATGTTTTGTTTTGCTCAACCTAGATCGAGGCACAGACAAGGTCTCAATGGGGATAGCTGAGCTGACTACACTGACTGTGTTAGTGGCAGACTCCACTAAGCTGGCAGGCTGGCTAACAGCCTGCTGCCTGGCCTGCACCCTATTTCATTGTGGAGCTAGAGGAGTTAGAGCCCGGTCTATGTTCATAAATAAGATGAGAGCACCCCTCCAGCTAGGATGGAGTCCGTCACTCCTCAGCAGTCCAGACTTTTTCCTGTTTAGGGTGAATCCCAGAAAGAGGGTCAATTATCTACACATTCTAGATTTTGGGAGGGGCTGAAAACAGTTTTCAATCAGTGATTGAGTTGTGAGACACTGCTATAGAGCTCATCACTCCCCCTAACTGGGAGGGGGCCCGAGACAATTACTCGATGCCGACACATCTTTCTAGCTGATTGCATGCTGAAGCTTGGTGACATCTGACTGTTTCATCCTAACATCGTTGGTGCCGTCGTGGGTGACAATATCCCTATACTCTCTACACTCGCCGGTTTTAGCCTTAGCCAGCACCCTCTTCAGATTAGCCTTAACGTCGGTAGCCCTGCACCCTGGTAAACAGTGTATGATCACTGGATGATTCTTTTTAAGTCTAATATTGCGGGTAATGGAGTCACCAATGACTAGGGTTTTCAATTTGTCCGAGCTAATGGTGGGAGGCTTCGGCGGCTCAGACCCTGTAATGAGTGGAGGAGAGACCTGAGAAGGCTAGAAGTCTGACTCCGACTCGCTGCTTAATGGGGAGAACCGGTTGAAAGTTTCGGCTGAATGAGCGACACCTGTTGAGAATGCCGACAGCATTTCTTTCCAGAAGCCTTGATAAAATTGTCCGGCTGTGGGAACTGTGCGGGAGGATTTATACTACTAACTGTACTTACTGGTGGCACAGACACTGTTTCATCCTTTCCTAAACGTAAATTGCCCTTGCCTAACGATTGCACCTGAAGCTGTGCTTGCAACATTGCTATCCTCACCATAAGGTGATAGTTCTCCTGTATTTTATGAGAACAGCAACTGCAATTAGATGGCATAGTGTTAATGTTACTATTTAGCTTTTTCGGCTGGTGGAGGTCCTGTAGAACCATGTCCAGAAAAAGCGTCCGGAGTGAAAAGTTGAATGAAAAAAGTTAAGACGTTAATAAATGTATTAAAAGTAAAAACTGTTAAGTTCGGAAGTTAGCCAGTTAGCAACAAAAAGCACAACAGCACAGATACAAGTCCGGAAGTTGAGGGCGGAATGAAAGAAAGAGAGAGGGACTGTACCTCTCTCCTCCTCTGTCATTTACTAGCTCTTTTACAGCCCTCTAATCCCCCCTCTCTCTTTCTCCCTTTCCTTCGCTCTGTCACTTAATTTCACTCTGTCCCCTCTTTAACTTCTATCTCCTCCCTCTGTTCTCCTCCCAGGGGTCCTAAAATCTACCTGTTTCCTCCTCCTTGTCTCCAACAGCCCAGGGAACTTCAGACAGAGAGCCCAGGGCTGGGGTGGAGGGGTTAACCCTGGTATGGATGTACACTCTGGAGGCCTAAACCCAGGGGTTCAGCACAAAAAAAATATATATACAGTGGGGAGAACAAGTATTTGATACACTGACAATTTTGCAGGTTTTCCTACTTACAAAGCATGTAGAGGTCTGTAATTTTTATCATAGGTACACTTCAACTGTGAGAGAAGGAATCTAAAACAAAAATCCAGAAAATCACATTGTATGATTTTTAAGTAATTAATTTGCATTTTATTGCATGACATAAGTATTTGATACATCAGAAAAGCAGAACTTAATATTTGGTACAGAAACCTTAGTTTGCAATTACAGAGATCATACGTTTCCTGTAGTTCTTGACCAGGTTTGCACACACTGCAGCAGGGATTTTGGCCCACTCCTCCATACAGACCTTCTCCAGATCCTTCAGGTTTCGGGGCTGTCGCTGGGCAATACGGACTTTCGGCTCCCTCCAAAGATTTTCTATTGGGTTCAGGTCTGGAGACTGGCTAGGCCACTCCAGGACCTTGAGATGCTTCTTACGGAGCCACTCCTTAGTTGCCCTGGCTGTGTGTTTCGGGTCGTTGTCATGCTGGAAGACCCAGCCACGACCCATCTTCAATGCTCTTACTGAGGGAAGGAGGTTGTTGGTCAAGATCTCGCGATACATGGCCCCATCCATCCTCCCCTCAATACGGTGCAGTCGTCCTGTCCCCTTTGCAGAAAAGCATCCCCAAAGAATGACGTTTCCACCTCCATGCTTCACGGTTGCGATGGTGTTCTTGGGGTTGTACTCATCCTTCTATTCCTCCAAACACGGCGAGTGGAGTTTAGACCAAAAAGCTCTATTTTTGTCTCATCAGACCACATGACCTTCTCCCATTCCTCCTCTGGATCATCCAGATGGTCATTGGCAAACTTCAGACGGGCCTGGACATGCGCTGGCTTGAGCAGGGGGACCTTGCGTGCGCTGCAGGATTTTAATCCATGACGGCGTAGTGTGTTACTAATGGTTTTCTTTGAGACTGTGGTCCCAGCTCTCTTCAGGTCATTGACCAGGTCCTGCCGTGTAGTTCTGGGCTGATCCCTCCCATTCCTCATGATCATTGATGCCCCACGAGGTGAGATCTTGCATGGAGCCCCAGACCGAGGGTGATTGACCGTCATCTTGAACTTCTTCCATTTTCTAATAATTGTGCCAACAGTTGTTGCCTTCTCACCAAGCTGCTTGGCTATTGTCCTGTAGCCCATCCCAGCCTTGTACAGGTCTACAATTTATCCCTGATGTCCTTACACAGCTCTCTGGTCTTGGCCATTGTGGAGAGGTTGGAGTCTGTTTGATTGAGTGTGTGGACAGGTGTCTTTTATACAGGTAACGAGTTCAAACAGGTGCAGTTAATACAGGTAATGAGTGGAGAACAGGAGGGCTTCTTAAAGAAAAACTAACAGGTCTGTGAGAGCCGGAATTCTTACTGGTTGGTAGGTGATCAAATACTTATGTCATGCAATAAAATGCAAATTAATTACTTAAAAATCATACAATGTGATTTTCTGGATTTTTGTTTTAGATTCCGTCTCTCACAGTTGAAGTGTACCTATGATAAAAATGACAGACCTCTACATGCTTTGTAAGTAGGAAAACCTGCAAAATCGGCAGTGTATCAAATACTTGTTCTCCCCACTGTATATATAAAAAGAAAGAAAGAAAGAAAGAAAGAAAGAAAGAAAGAGAGAGAGAGAGAGAGAGAGAGAGAGAGAGAGAGAGAGAGAGAGAGAGAGAGAGAGAGAGAGAGAGAGAGAGAGAGAGAGAGAGAGAGAGAGAGAGAGAGAGAGAGAGAGAGAGAGAGAGAGAGAGAGAGAGAGAGAGAGAGAGAGAGAGAGAGAGAGAGAGAGAGAGAGAGAGAGAGAGAGAGAGAGAGAAGGGCACTGTAAGATCTAGGGGTGATTTATTTTACCCCCCCAAAAAAGACACCTGTCGGTCCACCATGCACATGTTTTTTCTACTTCAAAGCGTTACAGAACAGGGAGCATCAGATAATTGTCAACAGAGAAGATATTTGGAGAGGTGATTTGGCAGCGTCACCTGGATCTTTAAACACAATGCAAACACTCTGACACACCTGACCCAACCTTCAGAGAGGGGTATGAAGAGAACGGGAAAAAAGGTTGTAGTTTCCAACGTGTACCTCAACAGAAGAGACTCCCCACTTGAACCCCATCACTCGTACCGGGCATCTCCTCCAGTACCTGGGAGACTAGTTCCACCTGAAACCCCTTCTGTACCGGGCATCTCCTCCACTGCCTGGGAGACTAGTTCCACCTGAACCCCCTCCTGTACCCCATCACTCGGACTGGGCGTCTCCTCACCAGTCTGAGGAAATGGCTCCCCAAATCCGTCCTTACCTCCTAAAACTATATTTTTCTGCTGCATAACAGATGCTATGTTCCCCTTTGGTACAAGCTGCATCTCAGTAGCCTCAACCTGGACAAATTGTTCCTCAGCAACAGGTGCTTGTGGCTGCTCTACCACTGTCGGCCCACCTCAGTTTTCCCAGGTGTTACGAGGACCACCTGCGCCCCTCCCTCTGCCTTCTCCCTTTCCGGGCAAGCATGTTCCTTATGGCCAACATCCCCACACTCAAAACACAGTTGACTACCCGTACTAGCATAAGCCATATACAGTCTGTTGTCTTACTTGACTTTAAAAGATAACTCCAAAGTGTGCTCCGGTGAGTCCAAAAACACAAACACCTGTTGCCTAAACGACATAACCTGTTTCAGAGCCGGGTGTTTGCAACCCAACGAAATGACATAACCTGTTTCAGAGCCGGGTATTTGAAATGACATAACCTGTTTCAGAGCTGGGTATTTGAAATGACATAACCTGTTTCAGAGCCGAGCATTTGAAACGACATAACCTGTTTCAGAGCTGGGTATTTGAAATTACATAACCTGTTTCAGAGCCGGGTGTTTGAAACGACATAACCTGTTTCAGAGCCAGGTATTTGAAACGACATAACCTGTTTCAGAGCTGGGTATTTGAAATTACATAACCTGTTTCAGAGCCGAGTATTTGAAACAACATAACCTGTTTCAGAGCTGGGTATTTGAAATGACATAACCTGTTTCAGAGCCGAGCATTTGAAACGACATAACCTGTTTCAGAGCTGGGTATTTGAAATTACATAACCTGTTTCAGAGCCGGGTGTTTGAAACGACATAACCTGTTTCAGAGCCAGGTATTTGAAACGACATAACCTGTTTCAGAGCTGGGTATTTGAAATTACATAACCTGTTTCAGAGCCGAGTATTTGAAACAACATAACCTGTTTCAGAGCTGGGTATTTGAAATTACATAACCTGTTTCAGAGCCAGGTGTTTTAAACGACATAACCTGTTTCAGAGCCGGGTGTTTGCAACCCAACGAAATGACATAACCTGTTTCAGAGCCGGGTGTTTGAAACGACATAACCTGTTTCAGAGCTGGGTATTTGAAATTACATAACCTGTTTCAGAGCCGAGTATTTGAAACGACATAACCTGTTTCAGAGCCGGGTATTTGAAACAACGGGACAATCTTAATTGAACTTGTAAACTTCCCAAACCGCAATAACTCGCGCTCCAATGCTTCATTGGGAATAAACGGCGGTACATTCAAAATATTTACCCTTGTTGACGGAGAAAAAGAGGTGTAACTTGAATAAACATTATTTTAAGAAATACACCATGCTCAACCATCCAATCAACAAGACGCTCTTCTTTAAGAAAAACCACCACCGCTTTATTCATTTGTGACGCATAAGCAACATTCTCATAGCATACCTTCTCTCCTACGATGACCAGAAACTCCTCCACAGTGACAGTGGCATCAGTAACACACCTAAAGCCGTGCCGTAGTGACAGGGACGGTGTCCCCATGTGGGTCGCCATCCACGCCAAAACCAGGGCAATTCCAACAAGAAATACAGTGTACTTAATTCTACCAAAAATATAACTAATGATAACCTTAGTCATGCATAGAAAAAGGCAAACTATCAATAAGGGAGAGGTGGAGGGAGAGGGCTTTCACAACCCTCCAGTTGAAGCCCAAAAGAAACCGGTGTCACAATTACCCACAAGACACTGCAGCCTTTCAAGGCACTAATTGATTTGGTATGTTTGCCAAAAAAAGCCAAGCATCAAAGTTCCCATGGTGTGACTGTTTGGACGTAAGTCCAGTGTATCCAACACCGCTCATATGGCTGGAGCAGCATTATGTATGCTAATTGTTTTCTGTTTAATATACTACATCAATCAAGACTAATTATGACATTCTCTCTCTCTCTCTCTCTCTCTCTCTCTCTCTCTCTCTCTCTCTCTCTCTCTCTCTCTCTCTCTCTCTCTCTCTCTCTCTCTCTCTCTCTCTCTCTCTCTCTCTCTCTCTCTCTCTCTCTCTCTCTCTCGTTCTCTCTATCGCCTCTCTCTCCCCCTTGCCTCTTTCTCTCTCTCTCGCCTCTCTTTCCCCCTTGCCTCTTTCTCTCTCTCTCGTTCTCTCTCTCGCCTCTCTTTCCCCCTTGCCTCTTTCTCTCTCTCTCGTTCTCTCTATCGCCTCTCTCTCCCACTTGCCTCTTTCTCTCTCTCTCGCCTCTCTTTCCCCCTTGCCTCTTCCTCTCTCTCTCGCCTCTCTTTCCCCCTTGCCTCTTTCTCTCTCTCTCGCCTCTCTTTCCCCCTTGCCTCTCTCTCTCTCTCTCTCTCTCTCTCTCTCTCTCTCTCTCTCTCTCTCTCTCTCTCTCTCTCTCTCTCTCTCTCTCTCTCTCTCTCTCTCTCTCTCTCTCTCTCTCTCTCTCTCTCTCTCTCTCTCTCTCTCTCTATCAGACATAACAGAGTATCTCTGTTTACAGAAATGTAAGGGTGAGGGTAAGTAAGGTCAAAACAATAGATAAACAACTTTGTTACCAGTATATCTTCGGTGAGGAGGTAAACTTCACTAATAATTCACTTTTTCTTCTGCAACCTGGTGTACTAAAGTAACTTGAAAGTCAGTGCACACACCCATACAAACACTACATACACAAGCACTTCTTGACAACAGGAACTCTTTTTAGCAGTAGTTGTGTGACCCCCAGGTTCTTGTCAAGTGGCTGGGACTGGGGCCCTTTGGCTTGTGGGGTTTGTTAGTGGACTCCTAGCCAGTCCATCTGTATTGTGTAAGTGAACAATCCAGTGAATGCTGCAAGTTAATCACATTTGGACACATAATGGCTGCCACTTCACAGAGAGTCCCCTCGCTGAGGTGCAACTGGAGGACCAGAGGGGTCAGTCACAAACAAAATGGAAGACTGACAGAAGTACAGGGGGAAACACTCGGATCTAACCCTTAGTTGAATTGAGGAACATGGCTGACATTTTTCCATTGCTCCCCCTTTCTCTTTAACTCTTGTTGAACCCCTAGTTGAAAGAAGGACAATGCTGTCGCTTTTTGTCTCGTTCCACCACTAATTTATCTTGCTGGCATTCTTGCAGCGATGGCAGCGGTAGAGATTGTGGTGTGTGTGTGTGTGTGTGTGTGTGTGTGTGTGTGTGTGTGTGTGTGTGTGTGTGTGTGTGCGTGTGCGTGTGCGTGTGCGTGTGCGTGTGTGTGTGTGTGTGTGAGACAGAGTGAGGGTTTCTAACTGAGCTATGAGTTCAGAGGTCAGCTAGAAGGACAAGCTGGGGAGTCTGCCCTTAGAAGCACACTGAAGAAGGGAATAGGAGGCATATGATGGAGGGAAGAAGAGGGAAGGATGAAGGAGTGAGAAGAGTACAGGATGTAGAGACTAGTGATTAAAAGAGAAAGAGAGAAGTGATCCAGTCTGAAGTGATAGCACACATGGCTCTGTTCAGTATGCATCCCAAGCACCGGGCTGTGTGGGGCAGAAACAAACCATTGTCCCTCTTAACGTCTCTGCAGAGAGGAGAGTGGGGTGATGTGGAGAGGAGAGGGGTGATGCTCCGTGACCCAAGGGAACCCGCATACACCCACCACAAGCAGGGCTTTTGTCCCAGGACCCCTCTCTCTGACCCCAATGTTCAAGTCCCCCAGACCCCTATACCCCCATCCACTGAAACGTGACAAGGTCAGGGTTCAAACGCTGTTAGGGGCCCACAGCTGTCTACAATGACAGCAGGTCATGGGGAGGGGTTGAGGTGGTGAGTGGGGTGTGGAGTATGGTGAGCAGCTGACATTATGTACATGTGACCAAGATCAATATGATAATGATACAGTCAATTATCATAATTTCTATCCCAATGAATTTACAATGAAAACATATATTCAGTACACGCAGTGGCCCCTGCAGTAATCATGGTGTTGTCAGTATAATGCTCCAACTATTTCAGCAACCACATTTCACTACTACTTGTTAAAAAGCTGCAGAGATGTAATGTAATCTGAAGGTAGGATTATAAAGTCTTGAGCTCTCTGGGCTTTGGACTGTTAAACTGCTAGCTGGATTATATTATATCTCTTAACACCTGAGTTTACTACCTGACTGACTGGGGGTTAGGCCTCTGGGACTGTTAGTCTGGCCGTCTTATAGTCAACGAATAAAATAAGAAATAGGAGATGTCGAGAGTTGTTACGCTTTTTGAGCTTTGGTCCCTAAAGAGAGGGACGGATGGAGGGAGGGACGGATGGAGGGAGGGACGGAGGGAGGGAGGGAGGGAGGGAGGGCCGGATGGAGGGAGGGACGGAGGGAAGGAGGGACGGAGAGAGGGACGGATGGAGGGAGGGAGGGACGGATGGAGGGAGGGACGGATGGAGGGAGGGACGGATGGACGGAGAGAGGGACGGACGGAGAGAGGGACGGACGGATGGAGGGAGGGACGGATGGAGGGAGGGACGGATGGAAGGAGGGACAGAGGGAAGGAGGGAGAGAGAGAGAGAGAGAGAGAGAGAGAGAGAGAGAGAGAGAGAGAGAGAGAGAGAGAGAGAGAGAGAGAGAGAGAGAGAGAGAGAGAGAGAGAGAGAGAGAGAGAGAGAGAGAGAGAGAGAGAGAGAGAGAGAGAGAGAGAGAGAGAGAGAGAGAGAGAGAGATAGAAAGAGAGAGAGAGAGAGAGAGAGAGAGAGAGAGAGAGAGAGAGAGAGAGTTAAAGAGAGAGAGAGAGTTAAAGAGAGAGAGAGTTAAAGAGAGAGAGAGTTAAAGAGAGAGAGAGAGAGAGTTAAAGAGAGAGAGAGAGAGAGTTAAAGAGAGAGAGAGAGTTAAAGAGAGAGAGAGAGAGAGTTAAAGAGTTAAAGAGCACTGTAAGATCTAGGGGTGATTTATTTTACCCCCAAAAAACTTGGATGTGTGTGTGAATTAACTTGAACACGAGAGCGAGTGCGTAAGCATCTATATTCATCTCACCTCTTGATCAGGTCACAGGGGTAAGATGGAAAGTTTAAAAAAGGAAACATAAGTTTTTGCTCCAACATGTAAAGAAGATAAATATAAAAAGTTTTATATCCACATGCTGAGTTGATAAAATCCATATTAGCGAGGCAGGAAACCAGCAATAAAACCAGACATATGGAAATAGTCAGGGCCGTGGGATATCACAGTAGTATATGTACACTTTCCAATGAATATTAACTTTTACTTATTGATTTCTCAATATTTTCTTATCTCCACGCAAAAGTGGCAGCTGATGAAATAAACAAGACAGAAAGAGAGTGTGTGTGTGTGACACTAATTATGTTGAATAAGAGCCTCTGTGAAGTCTCGTATCACCCAGTAGAGGATCATGTTTCTCTCTCTCCCTCCCTCCATATTCACTTTCTTTCTCTTCTATCCCTCTCTCTCTGTAAATATTCTCTCTCTTTCTTTCTCTCTTTCTCCACATACAAGGTTGCAGTTTCAGATCTCAGAATTCTAAGTGTATGCAAAGAATGGCGCCGACAGAGATGGTCGCCTCGCTTCAAGTTCTTAGGAAACTATGCAGTATTTTGTTTTTTTATGTATACTTTTTGACATTGTTACCCCAGGAAATCTTAAGTCTTATTACATACAGCCGGGAAGAACTATTGGATATATGTGCAACGTCAACTTACCAACATTACGACCAGGAATATGACTTTCCCGAAGCGGATCCTCTGTTCGGACCACCACCCAGGACAATGGAGCTCATTCCAGTAGGCGATCCAAAACAACGACGCCACAGAAGGGGCAGACGAAGCGGCCACCTGGCCAGGCTCCGTAGATGTGCACATCGCACACCGCTCCCGAGTACACTACTAGCCAATGTCCAGTCTAAAAAGCCAATGTCCACACTGCCCTATCCCATCTGGACAAAAGGAATACCTACATTTGAAGTCTGAAGTTTACATACACCTTAGCCAAATACATTTGAACTCAGTTTTTCACAATTCCTGACATTTAATCCTAGTAAACATTCACTGTCTTAGGTCAGTTAGCATCACCACTTTATTTTAAGAATGTGAAATGTCAGAATAATAGTAGAAAGAACAATTTATTTCAGCTTTTATTTCTTTCATCACATTCCCAGTGGGTTAGAAGATTACATACAATCAATTAGTATTTGGTTGCATTGCTTCCTTCCACAAGCTTCCCACAATAAGTTGGGTGAATTTTGGCACATTCCTCCTGACAGAGCTGGTGTAACTGAGTCAGGTTTGTAGGCCTCCTTGCTCGCACACACTTTTTCAGTTCTCCCCACAAATGTTATATAGGATTGAGGTCAGGGTTTGTGATGGCCACTCCAATACCTTGACTTTATTGTCCTTAACTTCTCTTCGCTACGGATCCCTTTTACGGGATCATTTTCCTAAACAACTTCTGAATTGCAGGGCGCAAAATATTGCAAAAAATATTTATAATCATGCAATCACAAGTGAAATATACCAAAACACAGCTTAGCTTGTTGTTAATCCACCTATCGTGTCAGATTTTGAAAATATGCTTTACAGAGAAAGATATCCAAGCTTTTGTGAGTGTATCAATCAATGCTAGAACAGCTAGCCCCAAATTAGCATGGTCACGAAAGTAAGAAAAGCAATAAAATGAATCGCTTACCTTTGATAATCTTCGGATGTTTGCACTCACGAGACTCCCAGTTACACAACAAATGTTATTTTTGTTCAATAAATATTACTTTAATAACAAAAAAACGCCATTTGGGTTGCGCGTTATGTTCAGAAATCCAAATCCTCGTTCCGTTCGACGAAAATTCCAAAAAGTATCCGTAATGGTCGTAGAAACATGTCAAAGGTTTTTTATAATCAATCCTCAGGTTGTTTTTAACAAACATAATCGATAATATTTCAACCGGACCGTATCCTATTCAATAAGAGAGAAAAAGAAAATGGAGAGCTCCCCTCTCGCGCGCAGGCACTATTCAGAGGACACCTGACTACTTTTGAAAAATCTCGCTCATTTTTCAAAATAAAAGCCTGAAACTATGTCTAAAGCCTGTTCACAGCCTGAGCAAGCCATTGGAAAAGGAATCTAGTTAACTTTTACAGCCTCAGAAACCCGGATCCGGGAGCACCCCCCACCCCCCACACACTGATTAGCATAGATAGCATAGCTTCAGAAGTAGATAGTAGCATCTAAATATCATTAAATCACAAGTCCAAGACACCAGATGAAAGATACAGATCTTGTGAATAAAGCCACCATTTCAGATTTTTAAAATGTTTTACAGGGAAGACAAAATATGTAAATCTATTAGCTAAACACGTTAGCAAAATACACCACTATTCTAACTCCATCAGTTTCTTACTCCTTCAGGTGCTATCACCAATTCGGCTCAACTAAGATATTGATAGCCAATAACCTATAAAAAAAACCATCAGATGACAGTCTGATAACATATTCATGGTATAGGATAGTTTTTGTTAGAAAAAAGTGCATATTTCAGGTAGAAATCACAGTTTACAATTGCACCGACCATCACAAATCCACTAGAATTACTAGATAGAGCAACGTGTATGACCAATTTACTCATCCTAAAACATTTCATAAAAATAGACAAAGCATAGCAATGGAAAGACCCAGTTCTTGTGATTTCAGACCATATTTCAGATTTTCTAAGCGTTTTTCAGCGAAAACACAATAAATCGATAAGTTAGCATACTACATGTTCCAACGTTACCAGAGCATCGATTCCAGCCAAATAGCGCTATAACGTAACCACCGCCAAAAGATATTAATTTTTTCACTAACCTTCTCAGAATTCTTCCGATGACACTCCTGTAACATCATTTTACAACATACATATACAGTTTGTTCGAAAAGGTGCATATTTAGCCATACAAAACCGTGGTTACACAATGAAAATACTAGGAAATCAAGCCTCAATATGTCTGACGTCATCTATCAGAGTGATCTAGTTTAATTAAAAGCTAATCATATACTTGACTAAAAAATACAGGGTTGACAGGAATCGAAAGACAAATTAGTTCTTAATGCAACCGCTGATTTACATTTTTAAAATTATCCTTACTTTTCAATACAGGGTTGGCCAAGTGAAGCTATACCAAACAAAATGGCGATATATACGTTTAAAATATTTCGACAGAAACACGGTTTATCATATTAAATATTGCTTACTTTGAGCTGATCTTCCATCATATTCTTGGGCAATGTATCCTTTCTATGTTATAAACGTCTTTTGGTCGATAGATGTCCTCTGTCCTTCGAAATGTCCACTAACAACGACCGAGACCGCGAAACGTTCCCAAAGCTAGAAAGTGCACGACAAATAAATTCCTCAGAATCGCACTAAACGGATATAAATTGCTATAAAACGGTTAAAATTCACTACCTTATGATGTTTTTAACAACTATAACGACTGAAAACATGACCGGAGAAATACTGCTGGTTAGAAAACGATTTGGAACGAGGCAGGTCCGATGGCCTTCACGCTTGAGGCGCACGTTGAGAAAGAGGGGTCTCTGTACATTTTTGTCATTTATAATGGCTGTGAACGTCCCATAGACTTCATTGAAAACGTGATGACGTACAGACACCCAGAGGAAGACGTAGGTAGTGTCGGTTTCTTCATAGCATTCACTGTGGCCTTATAAACAGACCCCAGATCAGAGGTAAAAATTTCTGAAATCTGAACCCTGTCATGAAAAGTGCTGTAGAAATTGTTCTGTACCACTCAGAGACAAAATTTCAACTCCTATAGAAACTATAGACTGTTTTCTATCCAATAATAACAATAATATGCATATTGTACGATCAAGAATTGAGTACGAGGCAGTTTAATTTGGAAATGTAAAAAAAAAAATAATGCTAACAGCTCCCCCTATTGACAAAAGGTTAATACCCCTTTAAATGGAAGAAAGACTGGCCAGAAAACACAGATTTAAAAAATATATATATCACTTCCGGGTTAGATCTTCTCAGGTTTTCGTACTGCAGAATCAGTTTTGTTATACTCACAGACAATATTTTGACAGTTTTGGAAACTTTGGATTGTTTTCTATCCCAATCTGTAAATTATATGCATATTCTACGATCTGGACCTGAGAAATAGTCTGTTTACCTTGGGAACGTTATTTAAAAGAAGAAAAAAAATCTGACCCCTAGCGTCAAGAGGTTTTAAGCCATTTTGCCACAGCTTTGGAAGTTTGTCCATTTGGAAGACCCATTTGCAACCAAGCTTTATCTTCCTGACTGATGTCTTGAGATGCTGCTTCAATATATCCACATAATTCTTCTGCCTCATGATGCCATCTATTTTGTGAAGTGCACCAGTCCTTCCTGCAGCAAAGCACCCCCACAACATGATGCTGCCACCCCCGTGCTTCACGGTTGGAATGGTGTTCTCCGGCTTTCAAGCCTCCCCTTTTTCCTCCAAACATAACGATGGTCATTATGGCCAAACAGTTCTATTTTTGTTTCATCAGACCAGAGGACATTTCTCCAAAAAGTACGATCTTTGTCCCCATATGCAGTTGCAAACCGTAGTCTGACTTTTTAATGGCGGTTTTGGAGCAGTGGCTTCTTCCTTGCTGGGTTATGTTGATATAGGACTCGCTTTACTGGGGATATAGATACTTTTCTACCTGTTTCCTCCCGCATCTTCACAAGGTCCTTTGCTGTTGTTCTGGGATTGATTTGCACTTTTGCACCAAAGTAGGTTAATCTCTAAGAGACAGAATGTGTCTCCTTCCCTGAGCGGTATGACGGCTGCGTGATCCCATGGTGTTTATACTTGCGTACTATTGTTTGTACAGATGAACGATCAAAAGCTTCTAAAGCCATGACATAATTTTATGGGATTTTCCAAGCTGTTTAAAAGCACAGTCAACTTAGTTTATGTAATCTTCTGACCCACTGGAATTGTGATAGAGTGAATTATAAGTGAAATAATTTGTCTGTAAACAATTGTTGAAAACATTCCTTGTGTCATGCACAAAGTAGATGTCCTAACCGACTTGCGAAGAAATTTGTGGAGTGGTTGAAAAACAAGTTTTAATGACTCCAACCTAAATGTATGGTAACTTCTGACTTCAACTGTGTCTAAGAATGCTGTTCATTGCTGTTCATTGACTACATTCAACACCATAGTACCCTACAAGCTCATCATCAAGCTGGAGGCCGTTTGTCTCAACCCCGCCCTGTGCAATTGGGTCCTGGACTTTCTGACGGGCCGCCCCCAGGTGGTGAAGTTAGGAAACAACATCTCCACTTCGCTGACTCTCAACACTGGGGCCCCACAAGGGTGCGTGCTCAGCTCACCTCAGTCCACCCACGACTGCATGGCACTGCATGCCTCCAAATCAGTCATCAAGTTTGCAGACGACACAACAGTAGTGGGCTTGATTACCAACAATGACGAGACACCCTACAGGGAGGGGGTGAGGGCACTCGGAGTGTGGTGTCAGGAAAACAACCTCTCATTCAACATCAAGAAAACAAAGGAGATGATTGCGGGCTTCAGGAAACAGCAGAGGGAGCACCCCCCTATCGACATCGAAGCGACAGCAGTGGAGAAGGTGGAACGTTTTAAGTTCCTCGGCGTACACATCACAGACGAAGTGAGAATGGTCAGCTCACACAGACAGAGTGGTGAAGAAGGCGCAACAGTGCCTCTTCAACCTCAAGAGGCTGAAGAAATTTGGCTTGTCACCCAAAACTCTGACAAACTTTTACAGATGCACAATGGAGAGCATCCTGTCGGGCTGTATCGCAGCCTAGTACGGCAACTGCACCGCCCTCAGCTGCACGGCTTTCCATAGGGTGGTGCGGTCTACACAACGCATCACTGGGGGCAAACTACCTTCCCTCCATGACACCTACAGCACCCAATGTCACAAAAAGGCCAAAAAGATCATAAAGGAAACAACCACCCAAACCACTGCCTGTTCACCCCGCTATTATCCAGAAGGCGAGGTCAGTACAGGAGCATCAAAGCTGGGAC
Organism: Salvelinus alpinus; assembly: GCF_045679555.1. Classification (NCBI taxonomy): domain Eukaryota; kingdom Metazoa; phylum Chordata; class Actinopteri; order Salmoniformes; family Salmonidae; genus Salvelinus; species Salvelinus alpinus. Next base: position 16,524,522 of record NC_092104.1, read on the forward strand.
CGAGAGACTGGAAAAACTGCTTATATCTCAAGGCCATCAGACTGCTAAACAGCAATCACTAACTCTGCCTACATTGAGACCCAATCACTGGCCACTTTAATAAATGGATCAATAAATAGTAACTTTATACAATGCACTCTAAATAGTCCCACTTAAATAATGTTTACATATCTTACATTACTCATATCACATGTACAGTATATACTGTATTTTATACCACCTATTGCACCTTGCCTATGCCGCTCGGCCATCGCTCATCCATATGCTTACATATACATATTCTCATTCACCCCATAAGATTTGTGTGTATTAGGTAGTTGTTCGGGAATTGTTCGATTATTTGTTAGATATTACTGCACTGTCGGAACTAGAAGCACAAGCATTTCGCTACACTCGCATTAACATCTGCTAACCATGTGTATGTGACCAATAACATTTTATTTGATTTGATGTGTAGGGTGTTAAAAAATATCTAATTTCCAACTTTTCATTTTTCCATGAAAGGAAAATTCTGTTTATGCACACGCAAACGCACACGCACAGGCACACACACACACACACAGACACCCACACACACACACACTTCCATTCCATTGGGTTTTGGATTCACCCCCTCCCTGTAGGCTGTTCAGATATCTAATGATCTGGTATAAATGTATAAATGCATGTCCTACATTTAGCTGTGTATTTATTATAGTTTCCATCACCACCACATGTATCAGTGTGGAGTGCAAGGCCTTTTTGTGAGAACATGTATTTTCATTAGTCCTCTGACAGACTGTGAAACATCATTTCCATAAGCTCACACTCTCACGTTACAACTGGGAGAAATGTACAGTATACAGACATGTTGGCAAATCAGGGGCTTGGGTGTCGAGAACCCCGCTCCAGAGGATTTTTTGTGTGTGCGTGTATGTTACAGCATGCAGCTGCGTTGAGGTTGTGTTTAGATATGAATTCTCTCCCTGAATGTAGTGTCATTCTGATTACACCCTGTCCTGTTTGCTTGGCTTGGCTCTAAGAGACATTGTCAAACATGACTACACAACCCATCCCTCTGCCACTGTGTAAATACCAGCCTAAATGGACAAATCCAGTGTCTGCCTCTCTTACCAAGAACACACATTTCCATGGACGATACATTGGAGATAATATAAGACAAGTATTGGAAACAATAGAACACTATGACAAATCTTGGAAACCAGGCCTGGTATTCATAGCTGAACTTGAAAAGGCTTTTGATAAAGTACGACTGGAATTTCTATGCCTGGAATATTTATATTTTGGAGAATCTCTTATACAATGGGTTAGAGTTATGTATAGTAATGCAAGGTGTAAAATAGTAAATAATGGCTATTTCTCAGAAGGTATTCAACTGTCAAGAGGAGTAAAACAAGGTTGTCCACTATCGGCATATCTATTTATTATGGCCATCGAAATGTTAGCTCTTAAAATCAGATCCAACAATAATATAACAATAATATCAAGGGTTTAGAAATCCAGGGCTTAAAAACAAAGGTGTCATTGTACACTGATGATTCATGTTTTCTTTTAAATCCATAATTTGGATCCCTCCAAAGCCTCATAGAGGATCTAGATGGGTCATGGGTCCTCAGATCCTCAAAAGGTTTTACAGCTGCACCATCAAGAGCATCCTGCTGGGTTGCATCACTGCCTGGTGTGGCAACTGCTCGGCCTCCGACCGCAAGGCACTACAGAGGGTAGTGCGTTCGGCCCAGTACATCACCGGGGCCAAGCTTCCTGCCATCCAGGACCTCTATACCAGGAGGTGTCAGAGGAAGGCCCTAAATATGGTCAAAGACTCCAGCCACCCTAGTCATAGTGTCACGCCCTGATCTGTTTCACCTGTCTTTGTGCTTGTCTCCACCCCCCTCCAGGTGTCGCCCATCTTCCCCATTATCTCCTTTGTACTTATACCTGTGTTTTCTGTTTGTCTGTTGCCAGTTCGTCTTCTTTGTCAAGCTGCTCAGCGTTTGTCCTGTAAGCTCCTGTTTTTTCCCAGCCTCTCTTTTTCTCGTCCTCCTGGTTTTTGACCCTTGCCTGTACTGACCCTGAACCCGCCCGCCTTACCACTCTGCCTGACCCTGAGCCTGTCGTCCTGTACCTTTGCCACTATCTGGATTTCCGACCTCTGCCTGACCTGACCCTGAGCCTGCCTGCCGTCCTGTACCTTTGCCTCTGTTGCTGTAATACACATTGTTACTTCGACACGATCTGCATCTGGGTTTTACCTTATCCTGATACATAGACTGTTCTCTCTCCTACAGCATAGCAAGCGGTACCAGAGTGCCAAGTCTAGGTCCACGAGGCTTATAAACAGCTTCTACCCCCAAGCCATAAGACTCCTGAACATCTAATCAAATGTCTACCCAGACTATTTGCATTGCGCCCCCACCCCTCCTCTTCTACGCTGCTGTTACTCACTGTTATTATCTATGCGTAGTCACTTTAATAACTCTACCTACATATTACCTCGACACCGGTGCCCCCGCACATTGACTCTGTACCGAAACCCCCTCTATATAGCCTCGCTATTGTTATTTTACTGCTGCTCTTTAATTATTTGTTATTTGTATATCTTACTTTTTTAGGTATTTTCTTAAAACTGCATTGTTGGTTAAGGGCTTGTAAGTAGCATTTCACTGTAAGGTGTTGTATTCGGCGCATGTGAAAAATACAATTTGATTTGATTTGTTTTGATATTTTTTCTAACCTCTCTGGATTACAACCTAATTATGATAAATGTACTATGTTACATTTTGGATCACAAAAAAATAAAACTTTTTAGTTCGCCAATAAAATCATTTGACGGTGAAGTGAACATATTCGGTGTTCATATTCCGAAAGAAAGAAACTACAATACATTCTTATAGAAAGTTGGCAAAAATAGATAAGATTTTGCTACTGTGGAAAGGAAAATACCTGTCTATTTGTGAAAAATCACCCTGATTAACTCTTTAGTCATATCCCAGTTTACCTAAACTCGGCAAAAAAAGAAACGTCCTCTCACTGTCAACTGCGTTTATTTTCAGCAAACTTAACATGTGTAAATATTTGTATGACCATAAAAAGATTCAACAACTGAGACATAAACTGAACAAGTTCTACAGACATGTGACTAACAGAAATGGAATAATGTATCCCTGAACAAAGGGGGTCAAAATCAAAAGTAACAGTCAGTATCTGGTGTGGCCACTAGCTGCATTAAGTACTGCAGTGCATCTCCTCCTCATGGACAGAACCAGATTTGCCAGTTCTTGCTGTGCGATGTTACCCCACTCTTCCACTAAGGCACCTGCAAGTACCCAGACATTTCTAGGGGGAATGGCCCTAGCCCTCACCCTCTGATCCAACAGGTCCCAGACGTGCTCAATGGGATTGAGATCTGGGCTCTTCGCTGGCCATGGCAGAACACTGACATTCCTGTCTTGCTGGAAGTCACGCACAGAACGAGCAGTATGGCTGGTGGCATTGTCATGCTGGAGTGTCATGTCAGGATGAGCCTGCAGGAAGGGTACCACATGAAGGAGGATGTTACCATGTAACGCGCAGCGTTGAGATTGCCTGCAGTGACAACAAGCTTAGTCCGATGATGCTCTGACACAACGCCCAGTCCATAACAGACCCTCCACCTCCAAATCCATCCCTCTCCAGAGTACAGGTCTCGGTGTAACGCTCATTCCTTCGACAATAAACGCAAATCTGACCATCACCCCATGTGAGACAAACCGCTACTCATCAGCGAAGAGTATCAAAACTTAGATTTTTTCTATTTAAATTATACAAAATGATTCCTACCAATTGAATGTTATATACTCTACCTTCAAAAATTTGATGTCAGTTAGAAATGTCCTTGTTTTTGAAAGAAAAGCTCATTTTTTATCCATTAAAATAACATCAAATTGATCAGAAATACAGTTTAGACATTGTTAATGTTGTAAATGACTATTGTAGCTGGAAACGACAACTTTTTTAATGGAATACATACATAGGCATACAGAGGCCCATTATCAGCAACCATCACTCCTGTGTTCCAATGGCACGTTGTGTTAGCTAATCCAAGTTTATAATTTTAAAAGGCTAATTGATCATTAGAACACCCTTTTGCATTTATGTTAGCACAGCTGAAAACAGTTGTCCTGATTAAAGAAGCAACAAAACTGGCCTTCTTTAGACTAGGCTCAAAATTGCCAGAAACAAAGAACTTTCCTCTGAAACTCGTCAGTCTATTCTTGTTCTGAGAAATGAAGGCTATTCCATGCGAGAAATTGACAAGAAACTGAAGATCTAGTACAACACTGTGTACTACTCCCTTCACAGAACAGCGCAAACATGGCTCTAACCAGAATAGAAAGAGGAGTGGGAGGCCCCGGTGCACAACTGAGCAAGAGGACAAGTACATTAGAGTTTCTAGTTTTGAGGACTTGTGAGGCGTCTGTTTCTCACTGGCAGCTTCATTAAATAGTACCCGCAAAACACCAGTCTCAACGTCAACAGTGAAGAGGCGACTCCGGGATGCTGGCCTTCTTTGCCCATCTTAATATTTTATTTTTATTGGCCAGCCTGAGATATGGCTTTTTCTTTGCAACTCTGCCTAGAAGGCCAGCATCCCGGAGTCGCCTCTTCACTGTTGACGTTGAGACTGGTGTTTTGCGGGGACAATTTAATGAAGCTGCCTTTTAAAATGATAAACTTGGATTAGCTAACACAACGTGCCATTGCTGATAATGGGCCTCTGTACGCCTATGTAGATATTCCATAAAACTCATTTACAACATTAAGTGTCTACACTGTGTTTCTGATAAAGGTTATTTTAATGGACAAAACATTCGCTTTTCTTTCAAAAACAAGGACATTTCTAAGTGACCCCTAATTCTTGAACAGTAGTGTATATGGCGGATACAACCAGCCCTGCAGATTTTGCTGCTAAGAGACAGAATCATTAGATCATTTGTTTTGGTTCTGTCCATATGTCGTTTTTGATCGCAGGTTCAGGAATGGCTGAAGAATTTCAACATTTACCTGGAGCAATGCAAATAGCCCTGCTGGGTGATTTCAGATGGTATTACTGTATCTGCTGTGAGTCCCACGTGGAAATACTTTGTCTCTTTGCGTCTACCACCACCATGGCAGCACACTGATGATGTCATAAAGCCGCAGCAGCCTCGCTAGATCACCGGTGACATTTTCACAGCTGACAAGTCTCTGAATGAGCCTTGTATCATCTCCCTACCCTGAGAGCATTCATAATTCACTCATTATGTTATATGTACCACATCGCACGCACGCACGCACACACACACACACACACACACACACACACACACACACACACACACACACACACACACACACACACACACACACACACACACACACACACACACACACACACACACACACACACACACACACACACACACAGTGATGAAAACTACATTGTGTGGAGTAGAGAGAGAGAGATCCCTAAGAGGCCATTCAGTCTTGATCCAAGTTGTGTTTGTGATTATTAAGGAGCTAAAGATGCCAGACACTCTTATCTGATCACATCTGATCCTATCTGCTGATCCTATCCTATCCCCTCTTCCTCTAGTCTCTTCCACGGTCTGTGCTCCAGTGTGTTTGAGGGTGTGTTTATGTATAAATGCAAGACTTCATGCATGCATGTGAACGTGTGTGCCTATATGTATGTGTGTGTGTGTGTGGCGGGGGTTGTGTGTGTGTGTGTGTGTGTGTGTGTGTGTGTGTGTGTGTGTGTGTGAAGCAGTTCCAGAATGAAACATCATCGTCTGAGACCTTGTGGATGATCCTTGAAGTGCTGTTCAGCTGTGCCTTCTTAGACGGATCACTCTGTTCTTTCCTCTCTTCTTTCCTCTCAGACTGAGAGGGAGAGAAGGACATATCTGATGGGTTTTCGTTCTGTATGTGTCCCTACACACAATATCTGTGATAGTGATTCTCAACATAGTAGCCCTAAAGATTCAAAGGACTGTGTGTAGAAAAACCATGGTGAACTCCAGTCATGTTTTCGTTTGCATCAACCTGTAAGGGAGGTTGCAGAGGTTGCTTTCCCCTATCCATCCATATGTGACTTTATATGAAGTTTTACTAAGGAGAACTGGGAGGAATCAATCCTATTCTATCTCATGTCACCAGGACATGTCCATCTCTCTCCCTTCTTCCTGTCACATTCCCGGTGACCGCCGGTGTTCAAGTCTGGAATAAGGGGAGAGGACGTGTCTCACACACTCGGCCGTTCATCCCTAACCCTATTG